>NC_056523.1:157126658-157193124 GCF_019175285.1 Sceloporus undulatus | reverse complement strand
AGCATACCTCCAAAGAGACCCGAAGCAGCTTTATTTTGGCAGTCTGTAACAGGCCATAGTATTCCCCATCACCATGTATGGATGTCAGAACTAAAAGAAAGCAGGCAGGAAGAAAATCAGCTCATTTGAGATGTGGTGCTGGAGAAAAGTGCTGAGGTTACCATGGATGGCCAAAAATCAGGAAAGGTAGAAGACAGCAGAAAGAGAGGAAGACTGCACATCAGATTACTTTATAAGAGCCCTGGTGGCGCAGTGGTTAAATGCCTGTACTTCAGCCACTCACTCACAGTCGCAAGGTTGTGAATTCAATACCAGCTAGGGGCTCTAGGGTTGATTCAACCTGGCATCATTCCAAGGTCACTAAAATCAGTACCCAGCTTGTTGGGGGCAATTACTTTATCAGTTCATATTAAGAAATACTTAATTTGTTGTACAGGATAAAATACCAAAATTCAAAATGATACAAAGATCAAGAACAATGAGACAAGAGGGAACCTGAAAATGAAAAAGATTAAACCATATAATGCAGTGATGGTGAAACTTTTACAGACCGAGTGCCCAAACTGCAACCCAGATCCCACTTATGTATTGCAAAGTGCCATATCCCTCTGGCTTTCTAGTAAGAAACTCTGGCAAACTCTGTGCTAGAGCAACAGCATGTGTGCCAACAGAGGGCTCTGAGTGCCGCCTCTGGCACGCGTGCCATAGATTCGCCATCACTGAAATGAATTCAACACCCTTTCTGCTTGGTGGAGGGTGGGGGGGACAATGGTTAGGAAACACCTACAATAAAACAATAAAGCTATAGTGCTTGCCCTAAATTTGAAGAGGACCTGTTCAAATTGTGGGTACTATCAGCAGGAAGGCATGCTTCTGAGTGGCTGCCAGATGGGTTAACTGAGAGTTATGGTACCACCTTTAGAGCATCATCAGCATATTTCAATGGGAGGAAAAGCCAACATGAAGAAGATGCCCCTTTGGATAAGCTAAGTTGTTTACATACAAAGACCATAAATCTGGTTTGGCAGCATACTGGCAGGCAGTGAAGCTCCTTAATAGAGGTGTAACATACACCCAGCAAGCTGCTCCACAGTATAGCTATGTGCAGTTCATCATTATTTAAGTTAGCTATTAGATCGACAGGTGGCTTATTATGTACAGGATGCCACAACTTTTGGAATTTCAAGCCACTGGAGGTAGATTAAAAATAAAATTGCAGGCAAGTAGAATTATTTTATTTCTTTGATAACTTCAAGACTGAAAGACATAGCTTGACCTACAAGACTCTTTGGGATTAAGGGGAAATGTTTAGACTGAAAACTTTTAGGTAGAAAATAAGTACTAAAACATCATATCTGGAAGAAGGTTTAAACACCATGTTTAGGCATTATCAATAAAAGGTACTGTTTGTAAGTGTTAAAATTTTGTACATTCCTCTCCCTAATAAGATTATTACCTTTTGGGTTTTTATATCTCCAGCAAGGCATTATAGCATGATATATCTTGCTCAGTTAATATAAGATGAGATAATCACTGGTAAGCAAACAGATTTATAAAGAGATTCTTTAAAATTCAAATGTATTTATAATCTTTGAATTGTTCCCAAAAACAATTTCTACTGTTTTGGTTGAACTGACAGACTGTGTTTGTTTCAGCATTGATTTCATTTATCTTGATAAGGAAGATGAATAATCATTGAATCATAAGATTTTAAAGCATATCCTTATAAATCTGTTGGTTTACCAGTGATTATCTCATCTTACATTAGTGTCTAATTTCACAAGTGAAGCTTATGGTTTTATTGGTGGAGCATTTAAGAAAACTATCTCCAAGTACATGATATGGGAAAACTATATTTACTTATTTTTCTTCTATTATGTGCCAAAGTTGAGGAAATAGGAAAACAAAAAGGTAGTGTTACTTTAATCTGGGCAACAAGCTGTGTGTATTGCAAAGTATAGTATTTCTTTCCAGTCAGAAGTATTAAAAGTTCCCAAAAGCTGTTTCGAAAAATTCACATATCAATACAGAAGTAATAGTAGAAAGCTTGCAGAATTTTTCAGGGAGACATTATTACAGGTATACCTTAGATCAGTGATGTCCAAACTCTGACCCGCCAGGTGTTTTGGACTTCAGTTCCCAGAAGCCTCAGACATCTTGGCCAATGATCTGGGATTCTGGGAGCTGAAGTCCATAACACCTGGAGGGCCAGAGTTTGGACATCACTGCCTTAGATGTTTAAACAGTGGATAGAACATCAACAATGGTTATTATAACACTGGTTAACCCTCCATCTTCGTGATGATACTCTTGGCCAGTTTATCATATCTCCTTTCTGGTTTCCAGCCAGCACACACCACATTCCAAAGCTTCCTCCACCATTCATATGGACATCAACCTAGCCCTGGCTTTAGGCAACATCTTTCCTCCTGCCTTTGTCCCTGAACTTGAAATCTCACCACCATACCCACAAGTTTTGCATTTCTATGACTATCCATACAGTCTTATTATAAAGGTTCTTACCAGTTCACTCCTTGCATATGAGGAAGTAAACCAAGTCTACTAAGGCTTATACTACAGTATCTTTTGCTCAGTTAGTCTCAAAGGTGCTACAAGATTGCTTTGCATACTGATATTCCAGACTAACTTGACTATGGCTTGAAGCAAATGGCCATGAAGGAGAGGCCATTGGCCACTCCAGCCACAATTAGTCTGGGACTGCAGTGACCTCACAGCTTGCTCCTGAAGCAGGCCACTGCCACAATCCCAAGTGGGCCACCGGCAGGAGTGGATTTAATTCACTCCTGAAAGGACCGGCTTTTTCTGGCTTGGCATGACTTCTGGCTGATTTGGGGGCATGGTTCATGTAAGCATCATGCCCCCCAAAGCAGTCAGAAGCTGCTTTATTTGGCCCATGAGTTTCAGGCCCATGTCTCTAAATTCAGATAACAAAGTAGATGTTTTTTGGACATAACTTCTTTAACAGAACATTTTATACCAGCCGTAGAAACATTTTTTCAGAAACATATTTCAGCAAACTTTTTATCCATAACACTAGGCATGTGTGAAATGAAACAACCAGGTCTGGCATACTTTGCATAAGTATACAAAAATATTTTCAATTTTCTAGAAACCAACTGAAAGTTTCTTCCAAAATGCACCCAGGGCCAAACTTCTAGATCTGTGGTTAACTTGCTTTAGGATAGTTTTTTGTGGGTTTTACGGCCTAGGATGCTTTAGGATAGCTGGTGATGCAGGTTTATCTGCTTTCTTCTTTTCTGTCTGCTTTGCTATTCACTCATGCTCAGTTGCTGTTTACCTAGCACAGGCATACAAGGCACAGCCAGATGGTTTAGAGTTGAATCCCATTCTTTCCTAGCTCAAGCTTTCATTTCACTGCATTGTTCACTGCAGGCATGCTACTGTAGCCTGACACTGAAAGTGTGTGTTTCTCCAGCCCGTCTTCACTTCTCCCATTGCTACTGAAAAATACAGCAAAATAGAGGACAAGGAAGAAAAGGTTGGCCTGGGGTGCATAAAAAGACTTTGGCGGGATACAGACCGCCGCTTTGAGGCGGTCTCCCGCCGGCGCTATTTGCTCCGCGCGGGAGCCGCAGCAGCCAAACCGCGCGGCTCCCGCACAGAGCAAAAAAGAAGCTCCATTTCAGAGCTTCTTTTTGCGGCGCCTCCATGACGTTGCGAGGCGCCGCTGGCGCATTTGCGACGTCATAGGTGCCGCGACACGTCTGGACGCTATGCGTCCAGTACGTAAAGATGGTGGCGCCCATGTGGAAGGGGCGCCGCCATCTTGTACGTATTGTATACGTACTAGGGTTAGGGGGGTGCGGAAGCACCGTCCCTTCCTAACCCTAGTACGTATACAATACGTACTATATGGCGGTTTGTATCCCGCCTTTGTAAAAAGGAGCTTCTTTGCCAGAAGCTTTTTTAACTGAGTGATGCCTATATGAAATGATTTACTGGGGAGCATTCATCATTTGAAGAGCCAAGTGTCTTCTGAAGCATGGATGCTGTTACTCCTTTCTGTATTCTGTCATCATTTTGTGGATTTGACTAGTATACTCTTTGCAAAATCTTTGGAAAAGTTCCAATTTGTGCTCTGCTTACTGTTTCAGGTTTGGCCACAACACTCTGAAATCAGCTCAGGGCAAGACAAACACCTGTTCATATGCAACTGCTTTATCTACTGTGAAATCGAAGGCTTTCATGGCCAGCATCCATAATTTTTTGTGGGTTTTTCGGGCTCTGAGGCTGTGTTCTAGAACAGCTTTTTCCTGACATTTCGTCATCAGCTGTGGCTGGTATCTTCAGAAAAATTTCTCTGAAGATGCCAGCCACAGCTGCTGGCAAAACACCAGAAAAAAACTCTTATAGAACACAGTATTATCTACTGTTAGCCAATATCTATGCACGGAAGAGAAAAGGTGTTTCAGTGATATATCCACCTAGGCTGAAAAGGACTCCAGAGTCCTTTATAAAAAAAATTCTGGAAAATTAGTAATCTGACTATAAGTAAAAGATCTGGTAAGAACAGAGAAACACAAGGACAAACTCAATTTTGGATAGTAAACAGCTTGCTCCAAGGACAATTGGGATACCTGGGTCTGTGCCTGCCCTTTTCTATCTTAAAGACATGTCAAGAGCTAGGAGAAAGATAATGGATTTATTCCACCATTTCCACTCATGCTTACATGCTACAAACAGAAGTATATGTTTTAATTATCCTTTTGTTTTTAGTATTTTCATGGGTTATATTATCCTTTCCAAAATTCCAGAACACCTGCATATTGCTCCTCCCAGCTACCAATTAAATAACCATCTAGCTCTTGCTACCAACGCACACAGGAGAAAGGAAATTCTTTTAGCATGTACATTTATTGAACCTAGCTGGATTCCCAGAACTTCATCTCTGCAAACAGTATACTCAAATTTCATCCAGAGAACCTCCTCAGATTTCTAATGATAGCAATGAGTGAATGCTATTGGTTTGGTGGCAATTTTTGGACAAGGAGTGGGCTAGGAAGAAGAAATTATTTTTACTGAGGTGGGGGATTGTGGGATCTCCATCTGCCCAGAATTTTCCTGATAGAGAAACTGGGGTTGATAAAAACATGCTGTCCTTTTCAATATTAAATCCAATTGGTGCAAATCCATTTTCCGTCAGCTGAGCAAAATTACTTTACCACAGAATGGCATTCAGTTATGATCATGTGAATGGCCTTTGGCTTAAGCATTAATAAAAAAATTGATTGATTGTATTCAGTTATGGCAGAAATCAAGACTCAAGACACGACAACTCTCTCTTCATCTATGCCACTAGCATAAATTTTAATCAAAATATTAAAAAGACATGGAGCCCTTTAAACTCAACCAAAGAGCATTAATAACTTGGCAATTTTCTTTTCTTTTAAAAAGATTTCTATGTGAAAACAGTACCTGGTGTTTTATAGGAAATGTGTATTTCACCCATGTTGCTTGTTGCATGGTTTCTTCCTCCTCTTGTTTTCTCTCTTTTTTTTTCACCTTCTCCTTTTCTTCTCTTTCAATAGCTGTCATTCTGCGTAACCTAATCACACAACACACACAATAGCAGAAATTAATTCTTCTAGTCAGCCATTCTTCAGACAAACAAGAACATTTAAAGCACATGGCTCTACTAGAAATTTTCAATATACTTTGTTTGGAAGAAATTAGTAGGGGTTTAACCTTCATGAAGAAGTCACAACTGCAAACAAAAATAGTACCAATAATGTGTAAACATGTATCATATGAATTTTTATAACAGTCATTGCTAAACTCCTGACTACTGACATGTACCGTGTATACTCATGTACAAGTCGACCTCATGTATAAGTCAAGGTCAACTTTTGGGGCCAAAAATATGGATTTTCACATGACCCGTGGATAGGTCAAGAGTGTGCTTGCCTCAGCGTCTCCCTGACTGGGCTTTCCTCGCAAAAGAAGCCCAGCAAGGGAGAGGCTTTTGGGCGATCGCGCGCCCTCCTCGGGTCTCCTCAGCCAGGCCCCTTCGCTGAGGAAAGGGCCTTGCTGAAGAGAGGCTTTGGGGAAGGTGATCGCCCTCTCCAGTGTCCCTTCGGCCAGGCCCCTTCCCAAGGGAAGGGGCCTCGCCGAAGGGAGGCTTCTCGGGAAGGTGATCGCCCTCCCCAGCGTCCCCTCGGCCGGGCTCCTTCCCAAGGGAAGGGGCCTCGCCGAAGAGAGGCTTTGGGGAAGGCAATCACCCTCCCCAGCGTCTCCTCAGCCAGGCCCCTTCTCTAGGGAAAGCCTGGCGGAGGAGAGGCTGAAGGGCGCGCGATCGTCTCCCTCGTTGGGCTTTTCCCATCGGAGGGAGTAGAGGCTAGCGGGGGCTGCAGGGCAATCGGGCACCCTTGCCAGCGTCTCCCCAGATGGGCTATCTCTTGCAGAGGTAGCCTGGCTGGGGAGAGGCTTGGTTAAAGTACCGCATTGCCCCGTAGATAAGTCGACCCACGATTTTGGATGCCATTTTAGGGCAAAAATTTCTCAACTTATAGTCGAGTATATACAGTAGTTGAGTACCAAATTATGTTTCAGATACATTCAGACATTTTACCTGGTATGTCCCAAGGATTCCCTCCAGATTGGCAACATGACAACTGGTTTGATTGCACACTCTAATATTGCCAAAGCCAAGGCAAATTCTCTGGGTTTGCTACACATTTGGACAGCTTTGATCCAGTTAGATCTGCATTTGACAAAAGTATGAGAAGTTTTAAGTTCACTGTATGCAAAGAAAGTCTGTCTAGCAACTGCAAAACATACTGAACTGCTAATGATGAAAAATTACCTTGGCAGTTTTAAAATGACTATGCCAAAAACCTAACCAAGTTAAATAAAAATACCAATTCTCTTCATTTAAATCGCCCTTCTCCAAACCCACCCTTTCTGTGAAGCCTATGGCACAAAACCCTTGTTCCCATGTTTAGTGCTACTCAGCCTACAACAAACATACTGCAAAACATGTGAAACAACTAAACAAATAAAAAACAACTAAACAACTAAGAACTTCTTATCTCTGCCTACATTTGTCTTTTCTATCTTCTCCCTATTTGAATGTAAGCTCCTTCAAAGCACCATTGATGGCACCATATAACTATGTTATGTAAAGTGCAAACATCTTCACCTGTGTGAAGCCCAATTGGGGTGAAGGAATGAAGATGGGATGTTGCTCTCCAGCTGAATGATTGTTAGCCTCAAAGTGGATATTGTAAGAACCTTCGACCCATGAACAGAGCCATTCCATTTGAACTCTCCAGCAGGACTCAAACAAAACTTATGAGAAAGGTGTCGTCTCTTGTCATGGTCTTCCCGGTGCTGATGTTTGTTCAAGGCAAAAGAATTGGTAGCATACTGATTATGGTAGACACGATACTTTCCTTCCTGACCGAGCTTGAAATAATTGTTGATGTTTCCTTTCATCACTATTTCTTTCTTGGTGTTCAGTCGGGAAACTTCCCCTTGGGAATTAACCACGAGGACCTTTATGAAGTTTTTTTAAAAAAGGAACACACATTTTTTTTAAAAAAAAAAATACAGATCTTCTTTAGATTTCATCTTTTATCTGGCTGTCTGAAACCCTGCTATTTTTTAGGACCCATAACACAGAAATCTAGAAAATACAGGTATTAAACCATATTTATGAAATAGTCTCAAACAATAAGAACATAACCCATCATGAATGTTAGCCTTCACATTAGTCATACACATTTGTCTGGAAGTAATTGTCTGCTGAGGTCTAAATATTGGAAAGTCGCCAGATACTGTCTGACCTTGGAAGCTAAGCAGGGTGAGCCCTAGTTAATACTTAGATGGGAGGCCACCAAGGAATACAAGTGCTGACAGCCAGTGGCATCACTAGGGTCGATGTCACCTGTTGAGAACTGCCTTGCCCCCTGTCCGGCCAGAGTCGCCACCCCCAAGGCCTTCAGAATCCCGTGTGGTGGCTAATGTGCAGGACTCCAAAGGCACCACCAGCCCCCAGAAGCCACTGCTGCCGGGGGTGGGGGCAGTATGCCTCTGCAGGGCCCATCTGGGGTCCAGTGCAGCTGCTGAGCAAGTGGGAAAGTACCCTTTTTTGCTTGCCCAGTAACCAGGCCAGTCCCTCTGGGTGTATTACCCCAACAAGTGACACCCCCCCTCTGGGGTGTCAGTCAATGCCGTGTGCACCCCATAGTGACACCACTGCTATCAGCTACGTTTGTTTATTCATTTAATTTCTCTCCTGCCTTTCTCCCAGAAAAGGACACAAAGCTGCTCACAGATTTCAGAGGAATCACCTTTGAATATTCCTTGCCTAAGAAAATGCTGTGAAATTAATGGGTCACCATATGTCAACAAGCAATTTGAAGACGTGCACTCAACAAAGAGGTGTTTACCGAATTGAAAACAAAATACTCCTGAATAAATATAATAGGATTACATTGTTAGGTCTTTGACTTAAATTGATTAATGTTAACTAGTGTAGACCCACCATATCAACTGTTTAATCGTGCATCAACATTTATGTAAATCTAACTCATTTGATTGGTCTCTTCTATATTTGGAGTAAAAAAATAGCATTCAAGCCTTTGTTTCATAATAAAAATTACTTTAATTTGGCATATGTACACCAGAATTACCTTAATTACTAATTTTCAAAAGTAGCACAAACCTCTTTGCCTTCTTTAAATTGCTTATTTGCTTCATGTGCTGCAGCAGCAACCTGCTGACATTTTAGTTGGCTTAGTTTGCTGTCTGGATTTCGTAACCTGGTGACCATTCGTGTTGAACCTGGGGTACCTCTTCCAGTGCTTGGAGATTCGCTTCTTTCTCCTGTTGCAAAACAAACATTTAAAAGAGTGGATATATAGAAAGGCAAATTAGTACAGATCTATTTAATTAATTAGATTTATACCCTGTCTTTCTTCCAAAATGGAACTCAAAAGCAGCTCTCAATGTACAGCAAGTTAAAACAAAATACTGTACATACTCAACTATGTTGACGTTGTGTATAAGTTGAGGGCAGGTTTTGGAACCAGATTTATGAAATCTGATATGATCCATGGATAAATTGAGGGTAAAACCTAGGGGCATGTAACAAAAGAGCTAAAGGATGAAGCAAAGGGAAAGATGCCAAAGAACTTAGAAAATTCCAACAGGCCTAACTGTTTGTGCTCACCCTTAAAGGCTGGCTGGATAAGAAGGGAACTACAGTAAATGATGGCTGTGTGATTTGTGGGAAAGACAACCAGACACAGGCAAGAAAAAGCACATGTCAAAAAGAATGAAAAGGTAAAACAAAGAAAGTGGCAACTATGTTAGCAGTGATTATAGCCTTTACTTTCATGTTAACTTTGCCTGATTTTAACCCAGGAAAGCTGACATAACATAAACAAATGTCTTCTACAAATCCTTCAAAGCCCAATTTTTCTTAGCACTCCTTTGAGGGGATGCACCAAAGAGCAGTCAGCTACACCATTTCCCCAACCAGACCCTTTAGAAAGGTCAGAAGGGTGGAGGATAGGAGTTATTGCTTCTTTTAGCTGCTTTTGGGATGGACAAAGCTCTTGCCTTTTGGCATTCTACTCAGAGAAAGGGAATGATTTCTTTTTTGATGATTAAGGTAAATTACTTATAGTGACCTGTGGATAAGTCAACCTAGGTTTTTGGGTCAATTTTTTGATTAAAATTTTTAGACATGTATACATGTATACAGTAGCTAAACCAGGGGTAGGCAACCTGCGGCCCGCAGGCCGGATGCGGCCCGGCGAGGCCTTGGGATCGGCCCAAGCCCGGTCCTGCCGCCGATTGCCGCCGGGGCCTTTTGGGGGCAATTGTCTATAGAAGCCTCAGAAACATGCATTTATATTAACATTTTTTAAAAAATCAGCAAATTTTTTTCGCGTGTCCTCCATTTTTATTTTTAAAAAAAATGTCCTCCATTTGAAAATTTTGTCCTACATTTGTCCCGGTTTATTTATATATTTAATTTTAAAAAATTATTTCATTATTATTTTTTTTGGCTTCGGCCCCCCCAGTTGTCGGAGGGACAGCAACCCGGCCCCTGGCTCAAAGAGGTTGCCTACCCCTGAGCTAAACCAATATATGATACAAAAGTTAAAGCAACATTAAACCATCAATCCAATTAAAAGGATGTATGAAGAGATACAGGCTTTCAGAGTCTAGAGTTAAACTGTATATAGTTTTATAGACTGTAATGAACACTTTGATAAATTGTGCCCAGAAATAGATTGGTAAACACTGAAACCGTTTCTACAATGGGGTTATATGCTCTCTAAAACCCACCCTGGTCTAGCCACATTTTGGACAAGTTTCCAAACCATTTTCAAAGGAAGCCCCATGTAAATAGTATTACAATAATCCAAAAGGGATGTAATCGAGGGTTGTGTTACCATAGCCAAATTTGATATCTCAAGGAACGGGTGCTGCTGGTGGACTGGTTTAGCTGTGCAAATAAACTTCTGCTGAGCCTCTAGGTTCAGGAATAAGACCAAGAGTACACCCAAGCTATGTACCAGAGATTTCAGGGGAAGTGTAACCCCATCCAGCCAAGATTGAATCCCTATTTCTTGACCTGCCTTCCTCTGCCCAGGGCACCTCTGTCTTGTATTTATTTATTTAGAGCATTTATACCCTTCGCTTAAGCCACAAAGGCTTTCAGAAAGGCTTACCTATTGTTAATTTGACAGTTCCTTGCCTCAATGTTACAATCAAAATAAGGCTCAAGTAAAAGGGAATGGCAGAGAGGGAGGTGATTAAGTCCAGCAAATATTGGCAGCCAGGATGGAGGGGATGTGTGTCTTTAATCTGCTTCTGGGCCTAGGTATGAACAAGCTATGCTTGCCTCTTTTTCTCTCCCTCAGAGGATGTGACACTGTCAGTTGAGATGGATTAAGCCTCAGTTTGCTTGCTCTCATCCAGTCAATTACTGGTAAGAGACACTGGTTTAGTACTGAAACTGCTGTTTAAAAACATGGAAAATATGCAATTTAAAAATAAGGCAACAGCAATCATATCCTAATGACACACTGCTTTATTCTTACCTAGCTCATCTGAGCTCTGTGATCCTCCTTCAACATTTTCCACTTCATCAGATGTTTTCACAGATTCATTCTGCATAGAATTTAGTTCATTGCTACTGCTGTTTTCTGGTTCAGACAAGAGTGTTTCAGCAGATGAACCAATACTCAGACTAGGAACTGGATTAGTTCTTTCATCTACAAAAGACAACTATTTAGATACTTAGTACTATCTTAACAATACTTAAAAATGCAAGATGAAAATCCTGAAGTTAGAAGGCACTGAAATGTCAACAATGTGAAAAGAAACATTTAGTAATGCACAAGTTGATCAATGAAAAGAAAACTGAAGGAGTTAATAAATAGGGGTACTATATATTTAATTTTACAAACACACATGCCTCCTCTTAAGGAGAACTGCTCCATTTCAAGTTTAGTTCTAACAGTTAAGGATTTTCTCCATGCATTTCAGCAAGTGTGATTATGGATTTAATTACCCACCAAATGTCATGATGCTTCCCTTCCTGAACATACCACTGTGGGCAGGAGAATTGCATTTCAGTATGCTCAGCAACATAAAGGAGTCTCCGCACAATGACTTTAGCACAGTGACTGGAGAACCAGGTCAAAGGTGCTAGTTCTCCATCACTCTTACAGCAGGGGAATCCCAGTTATCTCTAATCTCTAACTGACGATGGGAAAGGGGTTTCCTCTCCTTCCAAGGAGAATCCAAAGAGGACGGGGCTTCACAAAGCAAGACGTGTATCCCCAGGATCCTTTCAGGTCAACTGGGAATGCTTATAGTCTAAATTAGGTTCAACGTGGGAGATTCCCTCCCCTCTTTTAGCACAGGAGGAGTGGGTCAAATTAAAACTATTACCAGACAGGTGTCTGTTTCTATATACAGGGAGGCATATATAATTTGTTTTCTTGGGGGAGCATATAGATGAGAGATTTTTCATCACACACACTCCAAGACATCCCATTTGTTGGACTACTCTGCAGGAATTGCAGACTGTGAAATCATATCTACAAAAAACTTACTATTGCTCTATACTCTGATCTATTCTTGCTCGTAGATCAAAACAGCTGCATTTACATTATCACATTATCCATAGTTTCCACACTAGGCTCCCCAAATACTGTTTGACTACAGCTTGAGAAACTCTGACCTCAGCCTAGGGCTTCTGAGATAGAACTCAAACAACATTTGAGGACCCAACTTTGGGAATCATTACAATAAGTTATAAATTTAGCCTGGTGTGTATCTTCTCTCTTCTTGTTCCACATAGCTAGAAGGAAGAGGCCAAAACATTTGGCCAGGATTCAGTTCTTTACTTCAATTCTTGTTGTAGCAGAAATTCTTTCACTAGTTGAATTGGGAGGAGTGATCCCTTCCCCTTTTTGGAGCATCCCAGAGCCCTAAAAAACCTTCTCTGGACAGCTGTGAATTCTGCACCTGAGCATGTTTCTGACACAACAGGGAGGAACAGGAGAGGAAGACCTATATCTACTGGCAGAAGCATAAAAATCCACAGGGAGCACCCCAATGGATCCCACCTTAAGTTAAACTATCTACTGTATCATCCAGAACTAGAACTGCAATTAATAGTGATTTATTTCAACAATACAGTTTCAGAAGTCAATTACCTAGATTTAGCTTGTTTAAATTTGGCAGACAACACAACAAATTTCAGTTAACTACAATGCAAAAGCAAAACCTTAGGGAGGATAACAGAGTATGAGTACTAGGCTCACTGTAACATATGTATAGGATACCAAGTCATGGATTAACATTACATACACATGTGGTCCTTGTGATCACATATGTCTGGATGATCTTTACTTAAATCTATGTAACTTATGCTTAGGGTTATGGAAAATAAACAAAGTGGTCAAGGAAAGAGAAAACCTACACTGAACTTAATCTAAGTCCAAATATTTGGAGGACAAAGTGACATGAGCACCCTCAAAGTAAATGTTGAACACTACTGACTGCATACAAAACAATCACAACATACAGTCCAGTCCAGCAAAGCAGCACCAGCAACAGCAAAAAAAATTAAAGTAATTTACTTCACCATCATTAACAAGTATATTACTATTCTCTAAATTACAGACATGTATATACTGTCCACTGTACCTGTAACATCCTTGGGAGGCTCTGATGTTGAATTCTTGTCTGCCTCATTATTATCAAGGGTTTCTGGTTCACATCCCACTGCACTCTTCCCTTCAGAAGCATTAGCTTCTCCTGCAGCAGACTCTATGATTTTGCCTCCAACAGGCAATGTCACGGAATTGCTTTTATCCCCATCAGTTGACTCTACAATAAAATGCACAAGAAATCTTTATCGATATTTTCCAAAATTGGCTCCTAAATAAATATAGATAATAGCATGCATACAAAAATTAAGTTCATGAAAACTGTTTGCACTAGGTACGTTCTGTAGCATAGTTAGAGAAAAAACAACAGATTAAAGATGCAAATATGAAATGCTAATTTTTTTTAAATCATTAGAGTGAATGGTATTCCAACAAATATATTGACTAATACATTGTCTTTACCTTCTTTGCGTCCTTTTTCAGAACT
The DNA here is from genome assembly GCF_019175285.1 of Sceloporus undulatus. Classification (NCBI taxonomy): domain Eukaryota; kingdom Metazoa; phylum Chordata; class Lepidosauria; order Squamata; family Phrynosomatidae; genus Sceloporus; species Sceloporus undulatus. Next base: position 157,179,456 of record NC_056523.1, on the reverse strand, counting down.
TTCTTCATGTGGTATTTCTTTGCTTGCACCTGGTTGTTGGTTTGAAAGCTCTTCTTTGCCATTATCAACATCTGTCCTGTCTTTATTGTCAACACTAGATTTTTCCTTTTCTGTTTCGTCAGCCACTGAGTTTTTATCCTCCAATGTTTCACCCTTTCTGATTCTAGCTGCTTCCAGAATTTCTTCTAATGGAAAAATGGGAAATTTGGACCAAAGACAAAGTCAAGTTAGAGACTACAACTCTGAAGGATCTTGGGTACAGGTAACATAGCTTCTGTCTCTCTCCCTTACCTAAAGCATCCCAATGTACAACTAACAGATCCATGTAGTAGAACAAATACCCAATGAAGCTTCAGTCTGTGCAGTACTATTTCACATGGAATTCTGCTCGGTTTTGGAAAGAGCAAGATTACCAGTCAATATGCAGTATCCAAGAAATGTCACAGAAAATGACAGCATAACCTCAGGATAAGAGCCCTGGTGATGCAGTGGTTAAATGCCTGTACTGCAGCCACTCACTCAAAACCATAAGGTTGCGAGTTCAATACTAGCCAGGGTTCAAGCTTGACTCAGGCTTGCATCCTTCCCAGGTCACTAAAATGAGTACTCAGCTTGTTGGGGGCAATTAGCTTACGGTTGTAAACCGCTTAGATATTGCTCATTCGGTATGAAGTGGTATATAAATGAAGCTGTTTGTTTTGATTTTGTACACTGCTCGGTCAATATGGATTGTCTAGAAATTATTTCAGAGAATATGTGTAAGTATTAATTGTTGAATTTATAAAACTGAGATTTATGAATGGATTACACAATAGATTAAAAGAAGCAAATATTCAGGAAACAAATGTTAAACTAACAGGAGTGCATCTTTAGTAAGGAGAACTCAATGATAGGGCAGGATATGGAAGAAGGCACGTCCAACAGAATTCTACAAAATGGTGCAATGCTGAACTGTGGGATTACAGAAAACTCAACTGAGGCCTGAAACACATGGGCCAAATAAAGCAGCTTCTGGCCACTTTGGGGGTGTGGTGTTCAGATGGTGCTGCAGTCCAGTCCTTTGGATCTGATCAAAAAGGAGTGGGTATAATCCATCTTCTGGCTGCACTGGTTTGGGACTGCAGCGGCAGCTTGCTTCAGGAGTAGGTCATGCGGTTGCCATGGTCTTAGCCCGACTGTGGCCAGAGCAGCCTCTGGCCATATGCTTCCTCCCTAAGAATGTTCCTAAGAAGGAGGGTATGAAATCTGACCTACTCCTGGCATCGAATTATTTAACAGTAGCAAAAGCTCCAGTACTAGATGTAGCTCCCGGTGTCACCAAAAAAGTAATATGTTTTGGTAGAAGACTGGAGGAGGCAGGTTGTTGTTGTTGTGCATCTTTGCTTCTGACTTATGGCGACCCTAAGACAAACCTATTATGGGGTTTTCTGTGTATGACTGAGCCAAGGTTACTCAGTGGGTTTCCATGCCTCAGTGAGGAACTGAACCCTGTTCTCCTGAGTTGTAGTACAATGCTCAAACCACTACACCACGCTGGCTCTCTCTCTCAGGAGGCAGATCTATTCTTCCAAAACATACCATAGCCATTTCCTCCAATGGGAACAATGGGAACAGCAAAGTCGGAACTAGATAGTTTTACTCTTGCTTACTCACTGTTTACGACTTTTATTAAAAAATGAAAGCTATAAATGTTGCCAAGCATTATGAGAACCTAAACAATCCCAGTGTGGTAAAACACAACACCAGTGACTATGGCCCCATAGAGACAGGCCAAAATAAAGCTGCTTCATTTCAGTAGTGAAAAGATAGCTTAAAGCATGCTTTCTGAGGTGAGCCCAAAATTTGGGGCATAATGTCCATATGGATGTATCATAATAAATGTGATCCAAAGATGTAAAGTGTTTTCCGTGCAGTAATTTAAAAGAAAATCTATATAAGATAATGTGTAGACTTTATCTAAATCCAAATAAGCTATCGAAAATGGCCCAGAATGTTTCAAATCAATATTGAAGATGTGAAGATAAGGAAGGATCATTTTGTCATATGTGGTGGACTTGCTAGAAGGTGAAAAGTTACTGGTTTCAGAAACACTGATATGTTAATCTAAAAAACATTAAGGATTTTGTAATGTTATCAGAAATGTTTTTGTTGAGCATTATGGATGAAAACATGGACAGTAAACAGGGATCATTTCTTCAACATATGTCAACAGCAGCAAGAATATTGTTTCTGCAAACTGAAGCACCGATGATGGAAATATGGATTGTTAATGCTGCTGAGTTAGCTCAAATGGCCAAATTAACAAGGGTTCTAAAAGATAAGACAACAGAAAACATTCTGAAATACTGAGAACAGTATATGGACAAAAAAAGTACATGGACTCTTTGAGCAGTAAGAAATGACATAACAATCAGTGGCTATGGTTATTAATAATTTTAGTAGGATTATTTAATTTCATCTGTAATGGCAGAATAATCCTCCCTTTTATTTTATTTTTGTTACAGTCAGGATGCCGGAGTGGGTGGGTTTCAAAGCCCTACTGGTGTATTAGTTGTATGTCTTTTTTTTTTGGCCTTTTGCTTTCACTGTTTTTTCCCCACTTTCTTTCCTTTCCTTTTTACTTTCTTTTTCTTTCCCCCCTCAATTTTCTTTATCTTTGAGTGTGTTTTGTTTTGATTGTAAACTAGATTATGTTAAAAATTAATCTAAAAGCATGCGTTTTTTAGGAAATAACACTTTAAAATGTGTATCGTTAAGTTGCCTTGGATTCCATTTTGGGAGAAAGGTGGGATATATAGATTTTCTTTTAAATTACTGTACAAAGTAAATTTTATATCTTTGGATCACATTTATTCTCTTACATCCATAGCGACATTATGCCCAAAATTTTGGGACGATTTTGGGAGGAAGGTGGGATATGAGTGTTATATATAAATAATATATTTGTTTCATATTTTGCTTAAAGATGTAAGCTATAAAAGTGCATAGGCTTGCATCTAACAGGACCACTGCAAAAGCAGAAAGCACATTTGTCTGGGTGTGTAGGGGCAACCCATATGCAGCTCCACCATATGTATTTCCTGCTCCCAGGAAAGGCCACTATGGCCTGTTACAGACAGCCAAAATAAAGCTGCTTCGAGTCGTGGAAGTATGGTGTTCAATGATGCATGCGTCCTAAGAGTCCAGAAGCCACACCAAAGCCAGCTCTAGTCCTTAGGGCACATGCATCATTGAAACACCATACCTCCACTGTGACCGAAGCAGCTTTTTTGGCTGTCTGTAAAGGCCCTATGGATAGTTCCCAGCCCACTGTATTATTAGGAGTGGGGGTGGGGAGACAAGTAACTGCCTATACACATACCAGAGAAAGAAAGGGGAGGAGAGAGAATGGAAGAATGAAAGCTTGTATCTTTGAAGCCCAAGCCATATTTTGTCCTCTTTCTATTTTAAAATGGAAATTATTTGGCTTATCAAAAATACAGCCATATGACTAAGTGAGGTCCTAACTTCTTGAGATAAATTTACATTACCAACATGGGCAATATATATGGTCTCAAGTGATGTCAGTGTATGAAATTATCTCTTATATGCCAGCAGATGCAGGTTTTCCATTACCATTTGGAAATTATACATAGTACGAGACAAAAGCACTCACCCTGATTGGGAATACAATTTGCCAAGGAATGAAATATCTCAGAGATGTTTTTTTGTGGGTTCTTCAGGCTATGGGCCAGCCACAGTTGCTGGCAAAACGTCAGAATAAACTCTCTAGACAAGCCTCATAACCTGAAACCCACAAAAAACTATGAATGCATCTCAGAGATGCATAGCGACTGAAAGAAGTATACAATCTCCTCTTCATAAAGCTAATATATGTGCATATTTTCCACTGAATTTTGAGTCCAATATATATTATACTTAAATATGTAAGGAAATTTTAAGTGCCAATTCCCTGTTCCCTTAATTATTTAATAGAAAACAGCTGTATTTGTATAATTCAAACACAATATCTGTAGTAGGTCTACCAAATCATTAATAGATCTGTTGCCCCTGAATGATACTCATGTACTAGTCTTTTGCTCCATATAAGTGAGAAAATAAGACAAGAATTCAGAGTTTATCATTGTTTCCCATTATATTTGATCTTGGAAATGATGGCTAATGGCTTCCAAATATGACAGGATAGGATATGAAGCCATGGTTTAGAGTCTGTTTATGTATTTCAACTTCACTGGAAGCCATGAACCATAGCTACCAGTTTGCAAATGGGAAGCTATGCTCAACTGTGGTTTTCTGGCTTCTTTCTTACATGTGGGGAAGGGGGGGGGGACTACAACTGTGTGTAGGCACACTAAGTTTATATATAAACTGGCTTATTAAGCTAGGAGTTAATTTTCCAAACATGCCAAATGGCTTGGATAGTGTATTTGAGCTAAGCAACAAACAGAACTGCAGCTCTAATTTAACTGCTTCTCTTGGTTGATTTCCATTCCTAGAGATTACAAAAACCAAGTGCAGAATGATAGTTTGAGTCTAACAAGGAACTGTAAACATCTATTTTGGTCCTTTGCTAAATATAAGCTGAAAGAATGAATATGTAACATCTGAACTTTGCATTCCAAGAATGGTAGGCTATCAGAAGAACAATATGGAATTTCTACTGTCTGTTTACCCTATTAAAGCACAGGGTTTAAAACAATTATATTAGCGATTTTTCTAGAACAGCAACAGGAAGAACCTTGGTCTATAGTTTGTATATTTTCAGATAACTGTAAGTACAAACAGGACTGATAAATGCACCTGTCAAAATCATAAATTCTAGGGTCATTAAAAGTTCCTTTCACAGAACATTTCACAATATTAACCCAATATAACTTGGCCTTCCTAATTTTCTTTAACAGATATTCCCTTTTTCTCACACAGATTTTTTGTCAGTGAGATACAAGTCAACGAGTTAAACATTCAAAACATATTTGATAAAGCATTGCGTGTAATTAGCAATTCAAAATTAGTTAAATAGATTCTTACCATTTGCCGCAGCAAGAAACGATTTGTTGCTACCCCGTGCTTTATTAGTAAGGTCTTCTGTTATATCCATATGCCGATGAATTTCTTCATGCATTTCTTCTAGAGTTTTGCAAAGATCAGCTTCCCAGTAATCTTTGTCAAGGCATTCAATTAACTCTGCCAGCTGGACTTTTGTGCTATAGTACCAGATTTTCTTATCTTTCTCACATTCTGAATCTTCTTCTCTGTGACAGTATTGGAATAATTGCACATGAGTTAGCAAGGAAAACAGGAAGAAGAATATAAAAACTTAGCCAAGGTTTGCTTTAGATTTGGTTCTCACCTCCCGAATCATCCATTAGCTCTTACCAAGCTCATATGAATAGCTGCTAAAATGAATTTTAATACTGCTTCCCATTTCAATTTGTATAACATGATTTGCTATATTACTTAAGAATTGTATTATCACAGCATACAAACCAGTTCCTATATTCAAAGTGTTTTTTTCTTGTGCCATATTATATATTGCAATACAGTATCCTATGCCATATTATATATTCCAATACTAAATAAAATTTCAGGGAGGTTGTTCCAAAAACAATAAAAAACAAGAACAGTAGTTTATCAATAGCACTATATATAACTCTTACTCAGATCTAAATGGATTTTTCAGTTTTGCACCACACACCAGATCTACTGAAGGTGAATCAGGGGGAAGAGAAGAAAAGTAAACCATTTGGGTTATCGTTATTACATCTGGAACCTGCAATTATCCATCAATCTAATCTTTGTTACCAGGAAAAAAATTATTTCTTTTCTCATTTGGGGAGTACCGCAGGGTCTTGCCTCTGATATCATGTTGAGCACTTGGAAAAACATAAGCTATTACTCTGTCTTAGGAAATGTACCCCAAATGCACTTGTGAAAACTACAGATGTAGTCTGAAAAAACAATGAAGTGGAGCGTTAACAGATCTGTATTAGTCCCTGAGAGAATAATTCACTTTAAAAAAATAAAATGAACATTCCAATGTTTGCAAATACTGGCACAAATAAGCATTACTGCATATTTTCTTCCAAATTAATAAATGTGCAGTCACTGTTTTTTTTTCTTCTGAGTGCAAGAGCAGATACATCCAAACATCAAATGTGGGAGCAAATTGTTCTGATATGGTAGCAGCAAGAATTAACAGGGCTACCTTAAAGCAAAAACTCCTGACTTTAGCTGCTAAGTTTTGAATATAGATTCTTGTACTATAAGCTATTGTTTCAATACTACTGAGGTATCCAAAACTGTATTTAAAATTTGGCACACTATAGCCCATAAGACTTGTATGGCAGCAAAGAATTAAGTTCTATGAATTAAGAACCTTCCCAACATGAGCACTTTCTTCTAATCCAGGGTAGAGTCCGTTGATTTCATAGTATATTATGATAGAGAATATGCTTAGCTTGCAGAGGGTACCATGTTCAATCTGCCCTGTCTCCAGCTAAAAATATCAGGACAACAGGAGAGACAGGAAAGATCTCTGTCCGAGACCAATCTCACTTGAAATAGACAGCACGGGACTGCATGCCTTATCCATCCCATGCACCACTGAACGGACCAATGATCTGACTAAAAAAAAGGCAATTTACTATGTTCACCCTTTACATTTTAAGCCTCAAAAAAGTAATTTTAGCTGATTTGTTCTTTCAAGCATGGATTGATAACAAGTATTTTATCTTTTAAATCTTCATATGAACAACTCTAGCTCATTTCTCTATTGTATTATGTAAATAATTATTTAAATATTTATAATGCAGGCTTGAGAAAAACAAGGAACATGTAAAATCCAACAAGAGTCAGAAGAATCCAAAAAGTCAGGCCCCAAATGGGAGGCTAGGAACTTGAGTTGATAATCTTGCCATGGGCCATAGAATCATAGAGTTGGAAGAGACCGCAAGGGCCATCCAGTCCAACCCCCCTGCCATGCAGGAAATCCAAATTAAAGCAGCCCCGGCAGATGGCCATCCAGCCTCTGTTTAAAGACCTCCAAGGAAGGAGACTCCACTACACTCTGAGGAAGGAGTGTGTTCCACTCTCAAACAGCCCTTACTGTCAGGAAGTTCCTCCTAATGTTGAGGTAGAATCTCTTTTCCTAGAGCTTGCATCCATTGTTCCGGGTCCTAGTCTCTGGAGCAGCCAAAAATAATTTAGCTCCCTCCTCAATATGACATCCCATCAAATATTTAAACAGGGCTATCATATCACCTCAACCTTCTCTTCTCCAGGCTGAACACACCCAGATCCCTAAGGCGTTCCTCACAGTGCATGGTTTCCAAACCTTTCACCATTTTGGTTGCTCTCCTTTGGGCACACTCCAGTTTCTCCACATCCTTTTTAAATTGTGGTGCCCAGAACTGGATGCAATATTCCAGGTGGGGCCTGACCAGAGCAGAATATAGTGGCACTATTACTTCCTTTGATCTAGACACTATACTTTTATTGATGCAGCCTAAAACTGCATTGGCCTTGTTAGCTGCCGCGTCGCACTGTTGACTCATGTTCAACTTGTTGTCTATTTAGACCCCCAGATCCCTTTCACACATAGTCTCGTTCAGCCAGGTGTCACCCATCCTATATTTGTACATTTCATTTTTCTGCCCTAAGTGCAGTACCTTACATTTCTCCGTGTTGAAATTCATTTTGTTAGCTTTGGCCCAACTTTCTAATCTATTAAGATCATTTTGAATTTTGATCCTGTCTTCTGGGGTATTAGCTACTCCTCCTAGTTTGGTATCATCTGCTAATTTGATAAGCATGCCCCCAATTTTGTCATCCAAGTCATTGATAAAGATGTTGAATAGCACTGGGCCCAGGACAGAACCCTGTTGGACCCCACTGGTCACCTTCCTCCAGGATGAAAAGGAGCCATTGTTGAGCACCCTTTGGCTTCGACCAGTCAGCCAATTACAAATTCATGTAATAGTCACTTTGTCCAGCCCACATTTTACTAGCTTGTTTCAAGAATGTCATGGGGAACCCTGTCAAAGGCCTTACTGAAATCAAGATATACTATATCCACAGCATTCCTTTCGTCTACCAAACTGGTAATTTTATCAAAAAAAGAGATTAGGTTTGCATGGCATGACTTGTTTCTCTGAAATCCATGTTGACTTTTTGTGATTATGGAATTGCTTTCTAGATGTTCACACACTCTTTGTTTAATGATCTGCTCCAGAATCTTTCATGGTATTGATGTCAGACTAACTGGACAATAATTGTTGGGATCCTCTTTTTTCCCCTTTTTGAAGATGGGGACAACGTTTGCCCTCCTTCAGTCTGCTGGGACTTCTCCTGTTCTCCAGGAGTTCTCAAATATGATTGCCAATGGCTCCGATATTACATTGGCCAGTTCTTTTAATACCCTTGGATGTAGTTCATCTGGTCCTGGAGACTTAGGCGCCCTAACCCTAGTACATACCTGGTACGTACAAAATGGCGGCGCCCTATACACATGGGCGTCGCCATTGGTACGTCACAACCGCGCCACCTCCAAATGGAGCGGCGCGGAACTGACGTACTGGTGCCGTTTCGGAGCTCCTTCCAGCTTTGCGTCGCTGGGCACAGCCTTTAGACGGCTGCGCCAGCGACGCAAAGTAGAAAGGGGCTGAGCAGCACCTTTCTGTTTGTCCCCACCACCGTTGGGTGTCCTTGGGGCATGAAGCCCCAAGGCCACCCCTTTCTAGGCCACGGGGAAGTGGCCTTTTGCCGCTTCCCCGCAGACTGGAAAACGGCGGATTGGGGCCTCAGAGGCTGTCGTTGTGGCAGCTGAGACCCCGATCCAGCGGGGAAAAGGCCAGATACAGGCTGCCCCAAATGGGCGGTCTGTAACGTGCCTTATATTCATTTAGATTAACCAGGTATTCCTGTACTATCTCTTTACTTATTCTGTGCTGAATTTCCCCTATTCTGTCCTCTGCTCCATTATCCTCAGGCTGAGCACCCTTTACCTTTTCTGAGAAGACTGAGGCAAAGAAGGTGTTGAGTAATTCTGACTTTTCTCTGTCTTCCGTTAGCATTTTGCCATCTTCTCCACACAGTGGACCTATCATTTCCTTTTTCTTCCTTTTGCTGCGGACATATCCAAAAAAAGCCCTTTTTATTGTTCTTAACCTCTCTAGCAAGCTTGAGTTCATTCTACGCTTTAGCTTTTCTGACTTTACCCCTAAATGTGCTTGCTATTTGTTTGAATTCCTCTTTGGTGATTTCCCCATTTCTTATACATGTTCTGTTTAAAAGTTAGTTCAGTTGAAAGTTCCTTAGTCATCCATCCTGGTTTCTTCAGACACTTCCCATTTTTCTTCCTCATTGGAACTGTTTCAAATTGTGTCTCCCTTTTGAGAAAGTCCCATCCGTCTTGAACTCCCTTATCTTTTAGTATTCCTGACCATGGGATCACCCCCAGTATTTCTCTAAGTTTACTAAAATCCACTCTCCTAAAATCTAGAATGTGTATCTGACTATGCCTGGCTTCTCCTTTCCATTATTTAACAAACTCCAGGAGTACATGGTGTGAAGACACACCCAACTAAAGGTGGTGGCAGGTTTGGGTGTGCAACGCCGGTACCCTGATGAGATCAAACTCTTCTACCCAAAAAAGGCTCTGAAGCTGAATGTAAAGTTCAAAAGGGGGGAAATTTAATTTAAAGGACAAAATAAAGAGTTTTCTCCTCCCCAGCTCTAAACAAAAGATACTTTACAGTTTCAGCAATCTTCAGGGTGTCATCTTTCTGGGTCTGATGTTGCTTTGCTCTCCTCACTCAATGGAGCTGGTGCAGGGTCTTTCAGCTCCTGAATTCCTCTATTTTCTTGCTGATGGTAACTAATTTGGCTGAGTTGGTAACTAAAATGGCTAAAGTCTGGTAACTGAAATGGCTAACTTGGTAACTGATTTGGCTAAGTTGGTAACTAAAATGGCTAAGGTGTAAGAAATGCCCTTTCCGGCTGTCTGGGCCTGTTTGCCACCAAAAGACAGCTCTCTGCCTGCTCACAGCAAAGACTGCTCCCCAAACCCAAAAAACCTCTAGCTACAGCAGAGCATGCTGGGAAAGGGCAAACCAAACCTGGAAATAATGCAGGGGAATCCTACAGCTCCTCCCACAAACTAATACAAAAAACTTTTCTACACTAAAATAATCTATGGCTTGAACCAACATGAAAGAAAATGCAGGGGAAATTCAATCAGTCCTGGCAGGACATCACACATGGTCACTTCCACCTAAGGATCCCACCACTTGCACCCCATTAACTAGACCACCCCTGTTGGTTAGGATCAGATCCAAAACCGCTGTTGCCTTGTTGCCTCTTCCACCTTTTGGACAATGAAACTGTCTCCAAGGCAAGTGAGGAATTTGCTAGACCTTGAGGATTTGGCTGAGTTTGACTTCCAGCAAATATCAGGATAGTTGAAGTCACCCATCACTATTATATCTCTCTTTTCTGAGTGTGTGGTCATCTGTTCTAGAAAGGCATCATCCAATTTCTCCATCTGACTCAGGGGTCCCCTTTAATTTTTATCCAGATGCTCTCCACCTGGCTTCCAGGATCGATGCCCTGGATCTCTTCACTGGTGTAAATGTCCCTAACATATAAGGCTATTCCTCCTCCTTTCCTGTTTTGCCTATTTCTCTTGAAAAGGTTATACTCCTCTATTCCTACATTCCAATCATGAGACTCATCCCACCAGGTTTCAGTGATGCCTTTGTTGTACTAGGAGTTCAAGTTCAGCTTGCTTATTTCCCATACTCTGTGCATTAGTGTAGAGACATTAAAGACCATGTGTTCCCTTTATTTGCTGCTGGTGCAAACATTTTTTCCTCCCACTGTTGGCTCCTTGTTCCCTCTATGACAGTTTGCTTATTTTATCCAGCCCTTTTGCCTTCCAGAATACTGTCTCCCTCCCCCACATAACTCACTTTAAAGCCCTCCTGATCAAATTTTTGAGACTACTAGCAAAAACGTTTTTTGTCAACTGGTGTGAGATGCAACCCATTCCTTGCCAGAAGTCCTTCCTCGTGGAATCTCAGTCCATGATCCAAGAATCCAAACCATTCTTGGCGGTACCATCTACGGAGCCAGTTGTTTACATCCACCATTTTCTTCTCCCTTCCTGGACCATGCTCTTCGACTGGGAGAAGAGATGAGATGACAACCTGTGCATCCATCTCTTTCAACTTTCTACACCCAAAGTGTAAGGAAATGTATGAATGTTTATGAAAAGCACTACTGGAGCTAACGAAATGGAGAATGCGCAGTGCATGATGGGGAAAGCTGCCTGGCAAGCAAGGCGAGAATTTTTTGAGAACTGCTGATGTGGCGATAGATGGCGTGTCCAAAACCTTGGATGTAGCTGCTTATCCGTAAAGAAGAAGATATCCAGGACTGTACGAACAGCCTGGATAGAAACAAAGACTGATAAGGAAGAGACTGCAAAGAACTGTTCGATCTGAAGTGTTAGTCAGCGTCAAAGGAAGAGGTCCTCACGTAAAGACAGCAGGACGGAGGACGTGGTAAAGCCTTAAAAGAGACTTTTCCAAATCAAAGGTGTGCTCTGGACCCGCGGCAACAGAACTCCCACGCCTTCATGAAGACGACTGATCAACGGCTTCAGTGAAGTGCCTTCTGTGTGTGTGAGTATTGTGTGAATGGTGTGTGAGAGAGCTCTCTTGGTACTTGTATCTGTCTATGTCTGTGTATTTCAATAAATGTTACATGCATAGTGTCTAAAACCAAATTTGGTGTCTCTTTGTCTGTGTCAGCCCTGCTGTGGATAAGTTTACTGGGAGGGAGATTTCCACTACACGCTCTCAGGTTGAACAGGTTGCCCTTAAAATCTGGGCATAAGCCTCATAATCCCTTATCATATTCTGAAGGTTGTGCTTTGAAGTGTCATTGGTTCCCACCAAAAGAAAGGGGTAATGGTCATTAGGCTTGACAAGTCTTGTCAGCCTCTCTGTCACATCACGGATCTTTGCCCTAGGGAGACAGCACACCTCCCGAGATATCTTGTCAGGCACACAAACCACTGGTTCAGTACCTCTCCTAGGGTTAGCAGCAGCTGTTCCCTTTAGTGGAACTCTCAGGGTCCCCTGCTCTGTCCCTGCTGCCCTTCCTCATCATCCTTGATAGTAGAGAGAGATTCAAATTGATTCTGTAGCTGCAAGCTCACAGAACATTCCCTGTTTTCCCTACTTCTGTGTGTGACATTCCTCCAGCCATCTACTTTTGTTGTATGTGAAATGACTTCCTCCTCCCCATCAACCTCCTCTGTGTGTTTCCCATCCAAGATCCTTTAGCCTGTTCTATCAAGTGAAACCTCTTGCTCCCTAAAATATTGAAGTGTAGCTACCTGGGCCTCCAGCTGCTGTACTTTCTCTTCTAAGAGGGACACCAACTTGCACTTAGTGCAGGTGAAGTTTCCCTCATCTCTAGGCAAGAATACAAACATCCCACAAGTGTTGCAGGTGACTGCAGCAGGTCCTTCAGTGTCCATACTGAGAAGTCTTAAGGAGGCACTGAACAAGACTGTGGGCTTCCCCTGTTAAACACCAGTGTAAAGAATCCCTGCTGGCTTGGCCTTTGTCCCCAAGCTGTTAAAGGTTTTATTTTTCAAAATTGCCCAACAAGTTGAGGCTAGAACATATCTGTGTAGCTTTCTTCATGGAAAAACAATATGAAAATTGACTTACAGGGATCTAAAAAAAAGTCTCCGAAGTTTATCCCTAGTCAGTTGACAGGGATATTCTGAGAAATAAAATCTTCCTTTATACATTCTGAGACTCTCAATAGATTCATTGGCTGTTTCTAGTCCCTTCTGCTTTTATAGCAATTTACAACCCTATACTGATACTGAAAGTTATTATTATTATGGAATCAACAGAACAATCTAGTTTTATGTGCCTTTGTTTGCCTGCCTGAGTGATTGTGCCTGTCTGCCTGCAAGGTAAATGAAATTATTCTGGAAGCTGAATGGTACCCATCTAAATGATCAAAATTCACCAGCTTTATGAAGAATGGTCACCTTTTAGTTTTTGTAAAACATTACTGCCCTTGACAGTACTAGCTATACTTAGGAAGCAGATATATAATATATATGTCATAACACCATAGTTTAATTTAAACTACAGTGAGCCCTTGTTATACAATGGGGTTTGGTTCCAAGATCCCCATGGATAACAAAATCTGTGGATGCTCAAGTCCCATTAAATATAATGACATAGCAAAACGGTGTCCCTTATAAAAAATAGAAAATCAAGGTTTGATATTCGAAATTTATACTTTTTTTTGAACATTTTCAAACCGTGTATGCTTGAATCCGTGTATAAGAAGGGCTGACTGTATAGTCCCAAATAGTTTAGTTTTTTTAAAAAAAACATGCAGATTGAGATCCACACTAGATCTCCTTACATTAACTTTTAATGTTTAAAACATAATGAAAAGCTACCATATAAAACAGAGTGCCATATAACTCTTGAACAATGAAGATAATTTACTATACTAGATACAGCACTATCATACATTAATCTGAATTAACTTGTTGCAGTTTTGAGAGATTATACAATTCTCAGTTATATAGGCAGCTAAGGTGTTCCCCCTCCCCAAATGTACACCCTGATTCCACCCAGAGAATTCAGGTTCTTAAGAATTTCAATCTCTGTTTTGAAAAATCCAGTTTCAACCTGCATAGCTATAAAACTATTTTTGAAACTGAATGAGCAAGGCCTACTCAAATATCAAAAAACAGGGAATGGTAGAATATGATTTTTCTTTTAAAAAAAAAAACCCTATAGTGCAAAATTAGCATAATCTAGAATAGGAAAAACAAAAAGGGAAGAACTGAATTGATTATTGACCTGAGAAAACAAGCCTGAGCAGTAAGACTATGTATTTTTACCTGCCAGGCTCAATTGCACTATACTCTTTCACCTACATATTTTCTTTCCTGGATGCTTGTTCTTTCTTCAAAGTAACAGGTGGACAGACTCCATCAAGGAAGCATTGGCTCTGAGTTTTCAAGACCTTAGCAGCATGGCTTATTTATCTATTTGCTGCCTTTCTCCTAGAATGGGACCCAAGGTGGCTTCCAAAGGCAATCAGTTAAAATACCTTAATAATTCTTAAACACAATTACCCCTCCCCCTCATTATACTATATAAAATCATTTAAAAGCCATTCAAAATATTAAAAAAACAAATAAAACACAGATCTCAGTAAAAGCTTTTCCTGCTTAACTATTAAAAGTCTGATTAAACAGAAATGCATACTAGCAGCAGGGTGGCCAGCCTAGCCTCCTGCAGAAGGGAGTTCCAAAGGGTGGGAGCTGCCAATGAGAAGGCTTGATCTCTTATTTATAGGGTCACCATAAGAGATCTCTCATTCATAGGTATAAGTCAAAGTCAACTTGGCAGCAGTTAACAACAACAAAGGGGTATGGATTCTTTTGCCCTCCAAATATTCTGGACTACAACTCCCATCATCTTTTACCTCTGGCCAAGATGATGGAACTGATGAGATGGCCAAAAGCATCAGGAGTGCATTGGTTTGACTATTCCACAGTATAGGAGCCCTGGTGGCACAGTGGTTAAATGCCTGTACTGTAGCCACTCACAAACAGCACTCAATACCAGCCAAGGAGTCAAGAGTGACTCAGGCTTGCATCCTTCCGAGGTGTAATTAGCTTACATATTGTAAACTGCTTAGGGAGTGCTTACGTGCACTGATAAATGGTATACAAATGTACTTGCTATTGCTATTGCTAAGGTGCACACATTGGATTCTGCCACTGTACTGTAAGATGTAATGCTGTGCTGAGATGGCATCACTTGATCCTGATTTTGATATTCCTGCAAGGAAATGCTGATCTCTTAATAGAAATTACTAGTGGCATTGTAATAGCAACATAGCAGTATTTTCACATGCCAGTATACTATTTCATCATGTACTGTTACTCTTCAGAAAGGAAAAGAAATCCTTTGGAACAAGCAATTTGCTAGTTTGAAAACTACTGCATAACTTGAAAGCATAATTCTACTGCCCCCAGTTTTAGTCATTATTGTAGGCCCAGCTTCCAAGATAGACACCACTGTGTTACATCAATAGAACAGAATCTTTCAATCCAACACTTTGTTGAGTTACCTTGTTTCCAAAATTATAATTTATAGCAGAGAGGAATACCACGAACAAGAACTACTTTGTCATTTGAACACAAAGGGCTTCTATAAATCACCAGCTGAAGCAATTTTAAAAAATCACACTTGGAAAAGGATCTTTCAAATTTTTCCTGCTAACCACCTCAGAAAAAACATATTAATGATCATAAGGCAACATGAAGTAATCAACGTCCAAGATGCCTTGCACCATACATAAAGTTAGAAAATAGTACAATCAGGGTTGTTACTTGGAAGATCTGACTTGTGATTCAAATGGCTGTTTTATGAGCACCTGAGAAACTGTGGGAAAAGCCTTGATTCACAAGTCAGTTATTTACCTGGTAATTTCACTGCAGATGCATTTGTTTCTGTTTCTAACAAGGGCTCTTAAAAATAACCTTTTAGAAGGAAGAATAGGAAAAAATCATTTGGACACTTGTTAAGAATTATCTTTTTAAAACGTGGAAACCATCTCTGGCCATTCAGAATATTTTCTGATGCCATTGCTACTTTCAGTTTCTGTAACCATAGGGACAGAAAAAAAGTGTAGCTCTATCACTTTGCATCACTATCCTATAACAGCCCTCTTGTATTTGGAATTATATGAAACCACTGCTTCAGCGTCAATTCAGGGTCTGCATGCAAGGTAAAAAAGAAAGATTGCTTTTACAAAAATACTAAGGACTCAACAGTATTACCAAGGAGAAGCTAATTAGTATTTTGGGAACACAAGAATTAATTAATATGGCTATGTCATACCTTAATTTTTTAAAAAAAAATCCAAAACCTATTTCCATCCCCAATAAAGACAACCATACCCCAAGAACTATAACACAAAATTGTCCTTGCAACAACAGAACATTAAACCCCTTTTCCTAAGCACAAAACTTCAACGTCTAAATCCAAACAACAGTCCCAACTCAAGTAAATTTAATTAATTGCTGATGGATCTACTCTAGATGGAACTAGCAACTGATTCAGGCCCAAGAGTAAAATGAAAATGCTGATGAAAAGCAGGCTTAAAAGACATGTGTCAATAAGTGAATGTATTCAGAATGTTTACTTACATAACAATCCTCCTGTTCAGGAACCAATATTTCCTCCTGTTTCTGTCATATCCAATAGGTTCATGTCGAATGTATGGTTTGTTTTTTTGGATTTCAGCAATACAGTCCGTAACACCAGGCACCTGATGTGCTACACAAACTTCACACTGCCATTCATCCTCCGGTACCTCTTCAAGAGGTGGTTTTACACACTCCAAGTGATACACAGCTGAGCAAGTTTCACAGCAAAGCAAGTCCCCCAGTTTGTGACAAACTCTACAATGGTCATCATATTGTATCACACCTTCCGACAGTAATTCCTCACGTGCAATGTTTGTTGTAAGAAACTGATCCACTAAAAATTGTAGAACTTTAATTTTATTCTCAACTGGTCCATAAGGGTATTCCTCTGCCTCTTGAAAAGGAAGAACATGATGATATTCCTTATCACTCTCACAATACACCCGCAGAACCTCAGGCCACGTCATCCCATCTATGAAATACAACGTGGAATTAACACTATCTTTGAGATCAGCAGGACCAAAGGTAGTATTTGAGGTGTCTTCTTCACGTAAAACAGCTTTTAAAAGCACTATGTGCATCTCTGCCATAAGTGTACACTGCTCCTGGCTTACTAGAGCAGCACAGAAATCCTCAAAACGAAAAGGAGACAAGCGCAGGACAGAGCCAAAGTTCCGCAGTACCTCATAAATGGCAATAACATTCATTATATGTTCGTTAGGCACCATTAAGTCTTCTGAGGATTTAGGTAAGTCAAGAGAAGGGATGTCTTTTTCTTCCAAGATCGGTGAACGTGGACGATGTATTCTTTGTCTTCTCCTGCCTATAAATGGAGACCAACAAGTAAGAACTTGATAACAGAGTACAGCTATCATTATCATAACCACCAACACCCTCCCCTGCATCCCGAAACTAGGAATCAAGCTTACAAATTAAAAGAAATATAATGCAGATAACACAAATCAAAGATAAACATTAACATGGAACTAATTATGAAAAACATTAAAAAATAACGTAAAACGTATAATTAAAGTAAAAAAGTGATTTAAAACATTCCGGCTGCAGTTTGTTTTATAAAACTGATATTTCAAGACACTCCTCAAAGGCAGTCCCACTTAGAGCACATGTAACTGAGCTCCAATTCACAATGCAGAAATAATCCAATATGAGATTGCTTTAACTGCCTTGGCTCAGTGCTTAGGAATCCTGGAGAATGTACAGTAGTTTATTGTGGCACCAGAGTTCTCTGACAGAGAAGGCTAAATATCTCACAAAACTAGTTCCCAGAATTCCTTAAGGCAAGGATCAGGCAAAGTTGCTTAAAGTGTGCAAAAACATTTCTACTAACTGCAGAAACCTGGGCCATCCAAGTATTTCAGCTGTCAATTTTCTAAACTTTAAAGATTACAATTAAGGATCTTTCAGTTCATATCAAACAATCTTATGTTTTTAAAACTAATAAAATCAATAATAATTTCAAACTCAGGAATACAGCTGAAGTATGAAATGACTGTATGTTTTAATGGAGAGGCTTACAGAACTGAAAGAAGTGAGGGTGCCAAAACCTTACAAACTACAAAATAATGCATTCATATTAGGGATGTGCACAATGTACTTATTTCTACAACTATTTCTGTCACATTTTGGGATACTTATCTACAAGAACAAATACATGGTATTTGTAAAAAGTCCCCCCTCCCAACTATACATTTGTTGTTTCACATTGTAGCAAAATTGTGTGATGTTTCCCACATACAGGCACAGAGCCAATAATCATTATTTTGGATTTCAAAAACCAGAAACACCAATTAACAATCATTCTGCATTCAGACTTTCCATTCTAGCTGTGGAGTGAGAAGAGAGAAAGTGCCTTAACTATACATAGCCAACAACGACAAATCCTTTTCATCCTTTGAATTGTGTCCAAATACTTAACCACTGGGTAAAATAGGCTTACGCTGCATTCTTGTACATGCTTATTCAAAAGGAATCACCACTGGGTTCAACAGGACTTACTATTTAGAAACTATTTAAAAGCCACAGCCTCCACTGCCCAACATGTCACAATCCCCATCTGCCTTTCCCCATCTCATATGAAAATTAATTGATAGTCTTTATTGAGGCAGAATATTTACTCTCTGCTGCCAATGAGAATACAGTGGACCCTTGATATCTGCTGGGTTTTGGCTCCAGGCTCCTCCATGGAAACAAAATGCATGGATGCTCAAGTCCCCTTTAATATAATGGCATAGTAAAATGGTGTCCCTTATATAAAATAGCAACATCAAGATTTACTTCTTGGAATTTATATATATTTTAAAAATATTTTCAAACCGCTGATGCTGAAATTTGTGGATAGAAAAATCCATAGCTATAGCAGGCTCACTGTATAAAAAAAATTGGGAATTCAGGAATCAAATAACTATTTTCAGTGCTACTCATTAATAGCCAAGTACAGTCAGCCCTTCTTATACACGGATTTGTTATACACGGATTCAAGCATACACGGTTTGAAAATGTTCCAAAAAAGTATAAATTTCAAATATTAAACCTTGATTTTCCATTTTTTATAAGGGACACCATTTTGCTATGTCATTATATTTAATGGGACTTGAGCATACATGGATTTTGTTATACACAGGGGATCTTGGAACCAAACCCCAGTTTATAACAAGGGTCCACTGTATACAGCATCACTCTTGACATGCAGGTTGGGCTTGCAACTGTTCTCAGTTTCCAAAGCATAAGAGACAACTTGCGCTTTGAAGTGAGAACACTACCTTTTGTCACTTCAAAGAGCGATCTCTCTGTTAGCCAATAATAAAAAAAAGACATAAGCACAAAAATATCACAAACCAATAATCAAAACAAAATTTGCTTGCTTGTTCAGCAACTTGTATTCTGTAACAAAACCTGAAATTGACCTCTCTTCAATAAATACATGACCATTTTGTAATTCTCAAACATCAAAGTCTGCATAAACTTCCAACTAAACCAACTAAATCAGTTACTCAATGTATTGTTCCTCTGACTAGTGCCAGGCCATGAGCCATTGGCTGCCAGTTCCTGGCAAAATTCCAGGAAAGAAAGAAACAATATATAACAATTTAACAATATAACTGCACATGGGCAGAGGGGAATGTCAGTCCTCCACCTCAGACAGCAAGCTATCTTGCTTGTGGTCTGAGGCAATGAACTCAGAAGCACCAAACTCAGAAGCAGCAAAGTAGACAGTGAGCAGTATATTCCCTAGTGCAGTGATGGCGAACCTATGGTACACGAGCCACAGGTGGCACTCAGAGCCTTCTCTATGGGTAGATGTGCCGTTGCCCCAGCACAGAGTTTGCCAGTTTGTTACTAGAAAGCCAGAGGGACAAGGCACTTTGCAATAAATAAGTGGGTCTTGGGTTGCAGTTTGGGCACTTGGCTTCTAAAAGGTTCACCATCACTGCTTTAGTGTAAATCAGGAATGGGCAATTGTGGACATGGAGGCTGCAACTGGGAATATTCCAGTGCTGATGGTTTTCTCCATGCACCAGACGTTTGTGGGTTACACCCACCTTTTTAAAACTGTTTTGCAAACATGACCTAATTGAAGTGTTGGCCTCCATACACTGCGGCAAAGGAGATGGGCGACTCAGAGCAGCCCCCAATGACCCAGGACCTTGGCAACCAAATAGCCCAATCCCAAAGTGGGCCGCCACCGCGATCCTGAACCGACTTTTGGCAGGAGCAGATTTAATCTGCTCCTTTTGCCAGCAACATCAGGCTGCCTTAACACCTGGAAACTGCTGTATTTGGACTGTCTGTTTCGAGCCATAATTTAAATTGAGAAGCAAGTCCTCCCAGGGGCACACTTCTCTATTTTGGGTAAAACTTTCTTCCAGCAATGTGTGTGTGTGTGTCTGGGGACTGCACAGAAAGACTATGTGGGCTGCATGTGTTCTGAGGACTACTCAAGTCCCATCCCTCCTGTAACAGACATAAACTGTCACCCAAAACATCTGGAGAAAACCAAGTTGGGATAGACAATGTTATAGCCACCTAAACACGAATAAGTGTATATTATATCTTCTTTCAGTTGTTCTACATTGTTGCTGGAACATCCAAAAGAAAACACACACCAGTAAAGATATTCAAACTACATGTACACCCAAACCTTAGAATCTTACCTACAAAAATATTCTTTCAAGTATTATAGCAACAGCATTTCAACATAAAGAAAACATCAGTTGGAGTTAACATCCAAAACATCTATGAAAACTGAATTCAAATACAGTTGTCCCTCCCAATTCGTAGTGATCCGTTCTGGACCTATCACCAGGTTTTCTTGGCAAGTTTCTTCAGTGGGTGCTTGCAACTGCCATCCTCTGAGGTTGCAAGAGTGTAATTTGCCCAAGGTCACCCAATGAACTACATGGCTGAGTGGCATTCGAACCCTGTTCTCCAGAGTCATAGTCTAACACTCAAACCACTACGCCATGCTGACTATCTAACATGTGCAAAAGAAAGAACAATAACTATCACGTCTAAATATATCTGCCCCTCCACATTTGCGGCTTTGACTTTTGCAGATTTGATTATTCATGGATTTTATTAATATGTTCTCTCTAGGAATATCTAGGACCTCCAGCACAACTCTATGGTCATTTTTAACCAAAAGTCACATTGAAGGACTTAAGAGATTCCTAGAGAGAACACTGCACTAGGCATTTACATCTCCTCCAGCACAATTCTATAGTGACTAAAGAGTTGCACAGGAGGACCTAGAAATTCCTAGAGAGGTGTTCTCTCAGGTAACAGCATAATGTTTTTGTTATTTGCGGGTTTTTTCACATTCACAGGGATTCTGTGCCCCTAACCCCAGCGAATGTGGAGGAATGAGCATACACTAAAAAGAGATAGCAAAATACACAGATGTATCCTTTTATTCAACTGTCTGCAGGAACTTGTTGCCATTCAGTAGCTCATGTTTCCTCATCTCCTTATTTCTTTGCAACTGATTAACATCCTTACAAAAAGAATCAGGGATCACAGTCTGCACGTGCATGAATACATATGAAAGGGAAAACAAATATCTATAAATAGATCATTTTCTGTTATTCTTCTGGTCAATCTACACAGCCCTCTACATTCAGAGGTTAGGAGCACAGGAACCCTGCAAAAGTGGAAAAACCACAAATAATTCTAGGCCCTCCCAAATCATATTTAACAAAAGTGTGATCTGCAGATTCAATCCACCATGGATGCCTTCAAGGAGGTGGGGTTCCTTCACAAGGCAGAAGTGGCCAGCTTACAAACCTCATTCGCAGCCTCTTAGTTTCATAAGCCTTCCAGTCCCTATTAGAAATGCTATACGATAACAGCAGAGGTGGCAACAAATAGTCTGTGAATAATCAAATCCGCAAAAGTCAAAACCACAAATGTGGAGGGCCGACTACATTTTAATGTCAGTTTCTTTGATGATACTATTTCCCACTCTCTTAATAGTTATTCATCTCTGGTGTCTCCTGTAGTTATTTTCTGGTGCCTGGAAATCTTGTCTAACTGCTACCATTAGAAATTGCCTAAGATCTTTATGAAGAAAATGCTTTATGAATTTCCTCAGTGCTTCTAAATGGCTTAATTGTACAAAGTGATGAGACATATTTGGAGGAACTGCTAACATGGACTTCCAAAAAGTTTGAACAGGGAATCCATTCCAATACATATGGATCAGAAATCCCCTCACAATGCAGACCTTCCAACAAAAGCAAAACAGATTTTTGTTTTTGTCATGTAGCTTATCTGGGGTCAAGTGCTATCTATGTGTAAGCTTCAGATGTGCTTTTTCACTGTTGAAACTGATGTCACTGATATAGTTTTTATGAACCACACAATTGTCTATAATGAGACTTGAGTATCCATAGTTTTTGTTATCCATGGGGGTCCTTGAACCAAACCGCAGCAGATACCAAGGGCCCACCATATACATTGTGCTCGCATTGTATGCTGGCGCACTATATGTGAGTTCAAGTTCATGCTGAAGCCGCATGACAGTAAAATATATGGTGCATGCGCCCACGGTGCAGACACTGTACACTGCCGCAAGCATATGCCCCATTGTTTTCAATGGGGCGCAAACATACATGAAATTCCCCTTATGTGGGGAGGATCCAGAACAGATCCACCATGTAAGGGAAGGACCGACTGCATTTAATGATCTGATTTGCTTACTTTAATGGATCAATTTGCAGTCAAGACTTTGTATTGGAACCTTTGGTACCTATGGCTGATGTGGTATATATCCTATCAGCTGAGGCAGGTTTGCTTCAACTATTAGATTTCTTGTGTGAACTATTTCTTTCTCTATCACATTAATAGCTATGTGGTTTTGAGGATCGAGCATGTGTCCAAAGGGGGCAAAGAAGTTATGTGGAAAGGATCAATATTTTACTTCAGTGACTCTAAATTTTTAGTTGTTTTCAGAGAATAATTTTGTTATCCTGGATCTCATCCAACATTCAATTGCAGTTTTGCAGCCAGTGAATACACAGAAGATCTAGGAGGGCAACAACGCTTCCCTTTTCCTGGCCACAAATCAGGAGCTGAATCATACCCAGGATCCCTCCTCCACCCTATGTCATCAACAGGATTCCAGCCATAGTATGGGGACATCAGAATATTTCATAAAATTATCCTCTAAACTATCAATCTCAGGGTGTTTCCCATTTTTACTTGCCACCTTTATTTCCTCTGGTTACTACCTAATTTAAATCAATTTGTCAAACTGTTGTTAATAGTTCCCTGGTTAATTTTAAACTTGGCATACATCCTAAGGAGACCCTTGGGATTGGCAACTAGTGTTTTTATTACATTAACAAATGTTAATTTGTCAGATGGACATGTATGAAAGGTGCATCTTCAGCCATTCAGTGGCTGACTTCCCTAAGCAGTCTGTAAATTTGCAGTCACCATAGTTTGAAAGTATTGGGTTGTCTGATGGACCAAGCCACCCCTCATAGACTTGGAAGGGGTGGATGCTTTCTTAAGGGGTTGTAGTGGTGAATCACTGAAGAAGGCATGCCTAGGAATCCCAGGAATCACTCAGATGGGACAGGCGCAGCATGTTCAGCTCTAATACCTGCCTTTGCTAGAGGGCCTCTGTGTAACAAAGGGTATTCTAGCCCATATTAACAATAAATTCCATCTTAAAACAACCCTGCAATTTTATTTTCAATCCTTAATTGAATTCCATAAATCAATGCAGAATAATGGTATTGTCAAGGTCCCTACCATGAAGATGATGTCTGAAGATGTAGGAGGCAACATATATTTTTAAAGTTCTGTAATGAACACAGCACATCTAAATAAAAATGCAGGTGGGGGAGAACAACCATTAGCAGCATGTATTTTTCACTTACATAATCAAGATTAAGAAATGTCTGGGTGTACTATCATTTCTGTCCATATCATGAAAATACCCAAAGGTTGTTTTTGGAGTACTTCACAGGAGTATTGTATAAGGCTACCTTACAACAATTTATTCCCTAACGCAGATCAGCAAATGGAACCCCAGATGAGAAATTAAGATTCAAGGGGCCCAAGCCATCTTTTTCATTAATAATTTTATTATACCCAAGTCCTTTCCAGGTAAGCACTCTCTAAAGATGCCAGCCACAGATGCTGGTGAAACGCCAGGAAGAAACCCTAATAATAATAATAATAATAATGATGATGATGATGATGATGATGATGATACTGTACAATGATAATAAAGATGATTAATTTTCTGTCCTTTCATGATGAATATCTCCTTATTCTGCCTATTGGTAGGCGTGTGAAAGTACTTCAACAATATTATGGTCAAAATGCCTTAAATGCCAATTTGTCTACTTTTCCATTTGTAATGGTTTGAATTCAGTGGAGTTCTGCCTATGGGATTCTGCCTCTGAAGAAAGGAGGAAGTAATCTTTGCAATTTTCTTGTATCATCCTTCTAAGGAGATGGTCCAGGGGATTAGCAGTATGCTTCCATCAATCTAAAATTACTTTCACTTGTATAAAAACCTCATCATACTGCTTGATTATCTGCCACTTGTGATCAAGTAAGATCCTTATGAACACCCTAGCCAGGTCCCTTCCATTTTATGTTTGTGAATACAGGATTACACTGAATTTTTTATTGAATTTCATCCTGTTGATTTTCAGTCTACCCTGCCAATAGCACTGTGGGTTTGATTCTGTCTTTTACAGTGTTCTGCTATCCTTCTCAGCTTCATTACTATGCACACATTTGACATGCATACCTGTAATCTCTCATTTGTAAAAATGTTGACCAGCAGCAGACCAAAGATGGAGCCCCATGACACTCCAACTCATGGCTTTCTCCGATTGATACAAATCCATTAATGAACCCTCACTGCTGTTCTATAAATTGCCAATCCATCTAACAGTATCATACAACTTGCACTTTGACACTTTGTGTGTAAGGTAGCAAAGCATGATGAATGCTCTACTGAAATCAAGATATACTATGTCAACAATATACCCCAAATCTACCAAATTCATAATTCTTTTTTTTAAAGGTAAAATTAGTTTGGTATAACTTATCTGTGTTTGTTCCAGGTAATTAATGTATTCCTTCCTAGAGGTTTCACACGTTGACAACTTCATCACCTGTTCTCATTCTAAAACCAAGCTAATTTGCCTGTAATCTCCCAAATCAACCTCCCCCCCCCTCTTTTTTTGATGCTAAATAAAAAAATTAGCTTCCCTCCTCAGGTATCTCATATATTCTTCAACAATCCTCATTATCAATCTGCAGATCTAAAATGTTATTAGTTGGTGCCTTGAGAACTCTGCAATGTAATTTCTCTGGCCTTGAAGGCTAAGGCTTGGTGGTTTGCCTGGGGCCAAAATTAGGGTTAGGTAGGGCTGGGCGTCCACATGCGCCACGTGTGCCCCAGCCCCACCCAGATGTCATGATCACACATGAGCATATCAATGGCAGGTTCTTTTTAGGCCTCCCAGAAGCTGTACCATTTGTCTGCTGCAGCCTCCATCCGGAGCAGAAAGGGGAGGCGTCCTGCCGCCCCATTCTGCCAGTATGTATCCCCCCTCAAACTCATTTAAAGCAAAGTGTCATTTAACTATCTTTTACCTAACTTAGCCAATAAGTACCTCCTTACACAGTTCATCTTATTTGTTTCCACACTGAACACAACTTGGCTGGTGGAAGAAGACCGAAGCAGAACAGTAATTAAGTATACTGCTCTTTTGTCAGCCACTACCACTTCCTCAAATTCATTTAATCAAGCTTCCTGTGCATTTGGTCTTTATAGATCTCTTTATTTTTCTTCTCACTGGAAAAACTAAATTGCACCTTTGCCCGTTCTTTATTCACATTCTCCTATTCTTTTTGAACTCTCCTTCAGCATTTCTATTCCCAGGATCTTACCCAGCTTTTCTCTGCGTCCCCTGAAAATTCAATATGGACTTTGAATTTTAAGACTGTCCTGCAAATTTTGTGATATATATATATCATCTCTACTTAAAAGCACATGATGTGATACACTGTATATGAAAACATGCTACAAAATAAAAAAAGGTACCAGTAAACTGACTTGTTCTTTTGTGCTTTATCACAGACCACTATCAAAATGGTATGGATGAGTGTTCTATGATGTAGCACCCACCTTGTGGAATGATCTCCGTATGGTGATTAGGAAGGCTCTCAATGCAGAAGCATTTCAACTCTCAGTTGAAGACTTATTTGTGTGACCAGGTATCTTCCTGATGACTAACCTTGTCAGTTGCCCCTACAGTTTTTAAATATTTTATTTTTCATCAATGTTTTACTATTTTATTTTATTGTATTTCTGGTTATGGAACCTTTGGGCTATCAATGACTCTCATATTTTGCTGAGCTAATTGTTGACATCCTGCCATTTTAAAAGAAAGAGCCATTCATGCTGCTGCCACTGCTTTGTGTTATTATACAGTCTGCCCACTTGCCTTCTGCGGATGGTCCCACTCCAATGTCCCTAATGGTCGCACATGCACATGGCATCACGGGCATATACACCCTGCCATTAAAAACCACAGGACTTGAGATCCCATGTTTTTTGGCATCTGTGGGGGGGTGGATGGGTTCCAGAATGGAACCCCCATGAATATGAAGAGCTGACTGTACTTCAATTGGTGATTTTTTTGTCAGTTGACTTGGGGGGTTTACAATTTCTAAAGCATATTTTCTTTAAATGTTCCACATGTCAACATTGAAGGATCACAGAGCAAACAGCTGGACATTTATGGAAACAACTGGCTATGGGTATTCAAGAGGTAGGATAGAAGAGTAAATGGGAGTAGAAGTATTTACAGTAGCACTGATGTTATGTGACAGCATCTATGTAGCTGCTTAAATCTGTGGAAGAAAATCTATCAAGCTTGTGAACTGTGTAGCGCTTTTGTGTGTTCATAAGGGAGATTGATTATAGAAAAGGTTCACTAGATCTCAGAAGAGGACCTGAGAAAATGTATAGCTCAGACTGAACTGTAGCCCTACCCTTAGCTCCAGCCATATTGATGTGTATAACTGTCATGCAACATATGCAAAGTTAATCAAGCACCGGAAGGCATAGCCTGATTGTTTCTGGCTGAAATGCTACCATTTCTTTGTGATATGGTGGCTGCACATGACATTGTGGGTGGAACTTTCCAGTCAGAGTTAAGTTTCAGTCAGTCAGCACAACATATCCATTTATTTTATCAAGCTACTGACAACTGTAAACACATCACTCTGGATAAAGTGCCAGCAACAGTCACACTGATCTCTACTCCTGAACCTAATAGGGGCAATAACCTTTTTATACCCTGGCAAGACTACTAATTTTACAGAATTACAATGAATTTTTATACCACTGTGAAGGAGACTTTAAAGCAGGCTGAGGGACACCAGGGCTCAGAGGGTTACTTTTGGTTCCTCTAAGGCACATAAGGCTTGCTACTGTGGCTACCATTTTGAGTGATCTGAAGTGATGTTCTATTACTACCAGTCCCTCTTGGGAAGTATTTGTTTCCCCCCACTTTTTTTGGATGGGGATCTCCAAAACAACAGTATAAGATAAAATCTGGCCTCATGGAGTAGGGTTTTTCAAATTGAAAAATGGGCTAGGGGTGTTGCTGAAAACTATTTGAGGGGAGTGGGGACTCAGAGGGTTTCCCTCGAGGGCTACATACATCCTACAGTTCATACAAATCATACCCCTTCTTTAGAATTCCATTCCAGTTTGAACCTCAAAAGCCCACAGAATATGGATGGTGATAATAATAATAATACCTGTGATAAGATTCCATAGAAGCGTTGTACCTAAAGATACTGTGGTTACTGCTTTCCACAACTGTATATCTACATTTCTGCTCCTAGTCAGCACCTTCCTGTCTCTCAGAGAGATATGCCCTGGGAGGAAGGAAGAACAGGCTGCACACTGAGACAGGAAGTCCCTTTCTAGATATCTAGCAGAGAAGCAAAGCAGGCTCCACAGGAAGAAAGAGTTTCTCTCTCTCCACAGGCACCTTACACTGCCCAGTGCTATGTGATGAAAGGAGGGGGGCTCCCTTTTTCAGCAAAGAAACAGAGCAAACTCTCTCTGCATTTGTGTGTATAAAGTAACATGTGCGTAAACAAACATATACATGTGTTTCTTCAAATGAGTGAGTATGCAAGTATAATCTGGTCCCACACTTTGTGTTTTGATCCAGTCCAATACTGATATGCATCCATCTGGATACACAAAGGTCTCTGATATGCTCTAAATTTTATTAAATCCTTCCATCCTTGTTCATTTGTGCCAAACGATCCATAACAAGTTTCTGAAAGTAAAAGATACTAATCATGTAACATTAATGTTCTGGCTAAACTGCAATTTTTCTATATGTATAGAAGTTTGCTAGTAATTAATTACCTTCAGAGAATAAGCAATTGTTCTCTTGCATTTTCAAAAACAATTGCCCAAATTTCTAAACCAGTGTTAGGAAATAGGGAACATTCCTCAGGCTCACACACGCCTTCTCTCATCTCATGAATCTGCTTCTTGGCAAACCACCATTTTCACTAACCATGGTTTGCTTGAACAACTGTTTGCAAAACTGTTTCTAACCATGATTATAAGGTCTTAATACCCAATCTTAATACTTCACATATTCAACTCCAAGTAGCTGAATGAGGGAAAACTTGCATGGAGAGAAGGGAGCGTGCAAGACTACTGGACATACTATGTTTAGCCAGTTACAGAAAATGCTACATTTTGCAGTGCTTACTAAAATGATGTGCGCTTTATCAAACAAAAGACTGCACAAGCCCTCCACTCTGAATTACTAGTTACCATTCAAAGTGAGAATTATTTTCAGTTAACATCTTCAACACTTTCAAGAATATAATTTGATACATATTCCAAGCTACCAGTGTAAGTCTGTACATGAAACAGGTCAACAGGTGGCAGCAAATATATGCCACCCTGTACATCACTAACAATGGATTCACAGTGTAGTCACCTCAGAAAGAGAATGGAGGCATGGGAGACCCCAAAGCCTTTGAAGAGAACAAAAATATAAATAACTACTTAGTCTGATTCATCACCACCAGTGGTCAACTGGAAAAATAATGAAAATTTGCTACCAATTGCTGGAAACAAAGAGGAATCACAAAACAAAACACAAAATTGGTTGTTTTAACAGTAAGGAGTCATAGTGACATAATCTTTTCTACCAGTAAGTCTTTACTAACAAAGACTGCTTTATGAATTGGGGGAGGGGGGATCATCTGTACAGCTAGGATATCACCATGGCACTATTCAATTTTACACAAATCAGATTAAGCATTAAACATTAGAATACTGAAATCAATTCATAAACTAACTGTATTTATGCTAAAAAATATAATATCAACAACCAGAGACACCTGCTTTCGAAAAGGTGTGTAATAGACTTAAGATTTTCTTGGATAAAAACTGAATACAAATATCTAGATCCAGTTAAACATCAACAGTGATATATATTAATTTTCTTGCCATCAAATGGCCAAATGAAAGTGAACAGGATAAAAGGAGGATAGATTTTAAAAAGTTATACCTAAACAAAACTTTGAAGTCTTTCATGTAATAAAAGTAATTTAATATAAGGGGAAAGCTTGCCTTTACAATGCATTTTGATAAATCTACTTTAGTGAACCTTATAAAATTCAAAATTTTAATATATATTAAACTAAATCTCAATTTAAATTAAATGTCAATTTTAAAAAGGAAAATATGTTGATGCTGTGGTCCAAAAAATACCCACTAAAGGGTCATAAAACTACTGTATTAAGTACCTTCAGTAAAGTGAAGGATTTCATTATAGAACTTGTTTTCCTCAAACTGTTAAGCACTGAATTGCCTTTTCAACATCTCAATCTGAACTATGTAAGTTCCTACCTATTTTCTAAAAGTATATATAACTATAAAGGTATATATAACTAGATAAGATAGTTTGCTAATGTTCTCTCTTGCCAGCTCCTGAGTTAGACATACTTATGTTATGTAAGAACATTTTCCCTGAACATATCTGAATTTAAAACACATTCTGCTAAGTGTAGGAAGTAGAGCATGATCCACACTGGTTTTAGTATAATATTACTGTCAAAAACAGTTGAGTTTCAGTTTTTGCAACCATTAAGAACACACTGCCCCCACCCCCCAAATGCATAAAGTTCAAGAATGTTAACACTGTCTTAGAAATTGCTAAAACTGAAATAAATGGACCACTTATCAAAGCATAATAAAAAGATGCACTTTAAAAAAAATCAAAGGGCCCAAACAGACAGGTCAAAATAAAGGTGCTTCAGGTCACTTTGGAGGTATGCTGTTTAAATGACACGTGCATCTTAAGAGGCCAGAAGACACGCTCCAGTTTGAAACAGCTTTTGGACTCTTAGGAAGCATGCATCATTTAAACAGCATACCTCCAAAGTGACCCAAAGCAGCTTTCTGGAGGGTCACTTACTGCCATTTAATTAAACCAAAAGTACTTTCCATTATCACTTATCAATCCCATTTCCATTCTAAACACACTTGCTTTTCATCTTCCCACCAATAAACCTCCATTTCCACAGTCAGATATCTGATCAAAAGACTTTTTGTTCCATTGGAGTCACAGGCATCTTGCAAGTACCTCCTTCCCCTCTTTTTGCAAAGGATGCTACAGGCATCTTCCTCATCCGTCTCCCCCCTCCCTGTAGTACTCCAGCTGATTTTTAAAATTGCTTTTTTTATTTTTGAAACCCAGAAAAAGATTCATGACACCACCCCCTTGTCCCCAATTGGTAGGAGCCCCTTCCTTCCCTCCTTCCTTCCTTCTTTCAACCTACCCACTCACCTTGGCTTGAGGTTGGTGTCTTTGCAGAGGGTGGCCACCTTCTGCCCCACCACTTAGTTTCCCTTCCTTTCCTGGCACATCTGGAAATGCATCCCTGCTTTCACTCCTCCAAAAGTCCTTCCAAGCCTCCCCCTCCCCATGCAAGGTGCCATTTACTCATCAACTGAGGCACCTGGAGAGAGATACTGCATCCCCTCCCAAAACATAAAAATTATAACCCCCCAACCTTACCCACCTCACGTGCAAGTGGGGCACCCAATTCCCTCTTCCTTGGGCACCCAGAGAGATACTCCCTTCTCCAGAGAATAGTAATAATAATAATCCCCATACCTGTCCTGCAACCTTTTCCCCAGGCAAGGTGCCCATCTGCCCATTCAGTGAGGCAACCCTCTCCCTCCCCTTGGACACCCAGAGATACTTCCCCCTCCAAATAATAATAATAAAAATCAACACCCCCACACAAGATGCCCATCTGCCCATCATGTGGAGCGCTTCTCTTCCTTGGGCACCCAGAGAAAGATACTTCCCTCCCCTCCTCAAAACAACAACAACAATAATAATACCCCAACCCACCTTGAATGCAAGGTGCCCATCTGCCCATCCAGTGGGGTGTCCCTCTTCTTCTGGCACCCAGAGAGAGATACTTCCCTCGCCAGAAAATAATATTAATAATCCCCTCACCCCCCCCCCCCCCCCCCCCCCCATGCAGGGTGCCCATCTGCCCATCATGTGGGCGCTTCTCTTCCTCCTTCTTGGGCACCCAAAGGAAGATACTGTACTTCCCAGCCCACCCCAAAACAACAATAACAATCATCTCCCATCTGCCCCATCCAGTGGAGCACCCAGAGAGAGAGAGAGAGACTCTTCCTCCCCAAAATGTAAAAACAATAATCCCACCAGACATGCAAGGTGCCCATCGAGTGGGGTGCCCTCCTCCCTCTTCCTTGGGCTCCCAGAGAGAGAGACTTCCTCCCCCCAAGATAACAACAACACCACCACCTAATGTTCCATCTTCAATAAGATACAGTATAGCAACCCCCACCCATGCAGAGAAAGGCCCTTCCTGCCCCCAAACCACAATAACTATGATGATTCCCTCCCTCCCCAACCCTAATCCGAACATGATTGTTGCTGCTGCTGTCGTTGTTCCTCCTTGCTGCCTGCATACCTGGGGTGCTGCTGTAGGTGCTGTGGCTCCTGAAGCTGCTCTCGGTGCAGTAGCTGCCTCCGTCGTCCTCGTCCTCCATGCCCTCGGAGTCCCCCCGGACCGCCTCCTCCTCCTCCTCCTCTTCCTCCTCCTCCTCTTCCATGAGCACCTCCTTATCATCGTCCTCGGAATCGGCCTTCTCCTCGGGGTCCCCTTCCTCCTCCTCGGACAACACACTCTCCTCCTCCTCCTCCTCTTCGCTCTCGTGGTCGTCGTACACCACTTTGCTGCTGCTCCTTCTTTTCCTCCTCCGCCGCGAAGAAGAAGAGGAAGAGGCGGCGGCAGTGGCAGCAGGAGCCCTGCCTTGGCTGCCGCTGCTGCTCCGGCTCCCTCCTCCTCCTGCTGCCCTGCCCCTGCCCCTGCCTCCCCCGCCAGGGGTGCCTCCGCTGCCCGCCTTCCTCCGTCCTCCTCCTCCTCCGCTGCCTCTGGGGCTGGAGGGGGCCTGGGCTGCCCCGCGGGGCTTGGGCCCTGCTGCCGCCTGGGCCGAGGAGGCCGCCCACCTGCCCCGGCTGCTGCCCCTCAAGCGGGACCTGAGGCCTCCGGTGGGGCCTGGAGGGGCGGGAGGAGAAGCAGCAGCAGCCGCCGCCGCCTCCGCCGCTCCCTGGTTCTTGGGCGGCCTTCCTCGGCGTCCCCGCATCGCTGGGCGCTGGCCGGGGCGGGGGAAGGAGGAGAAGAAGGCGAGAGGAGGGGGCGCAGGGCCCCGGGCCTCGAGTGCGGAGAGCGCCGGCGTAGGGAAGGGGAAGGGGAGGGAGGGGACGTCGATCTCAGCGCTAGGCCGAGGGCTTAATGCGAATCGCCGGCGCCCCGCTCCGGATCGCCGCCGGCCGCCATTTTGTTTCTTCGTCTCTCTGCCTCGGTCGGATCGCTCCGCTCTGACTGGGCAGGCCTTGGCCAGGGTCACGTGACACACGCCTCGGCGGAGGAGGAGCAGGCGGCAGGGGGCGCTCGAGAGAGAGAGAGAGAGACGGAGGACGAGGAGGAGCAGGGTTCCTGGTTCTTCTCTTTCCTTCCCTCAGGCGGCACTGCAGGGGGCGCTCGAGGACTGAGGAGGAGGAGGAGGAGGAGGAGGGTTCTTGGTTCTCTTTACCTCAGGGCCCTCGTCTGGCCCTCAGAGAAACTCTCCCCATCCGTCCTCCTCGCGCCTCAGTGTTAAGGTCCAAAACACAGACACACTCTCTCTCTCTCTCTCTGCAGGAAGAGTCCGCTTTTCGAGGCCGCTTTAACCGCCCTGGCTCAGTGAGTCATGGGAAATGTAGTTTTATTCTGGCACCACAGCTATCTCTGACAGAAGGCTCAATGTCCACAAAACTACGATTCACAGAATTCCCTGAGACGGGGCAGCTGAAGCGGTCTCGAAGTGGGTTGCTTTTGCAGTGTGGTTTCTTGGACTTCTCCCAGTCAAAGAAAGACACACACACACTTGTTACTGAGGGGCTTCCTCCCCATTTACTGACACACACACACACACACAACACGGTGCCCTCTGTCGCCTCCTCAGCAGGCATCGTAGCGCCCAGGGGTGAGGAAAGGAGAGACAAGCGAAACAAAGCCATGGACGTTGGCGTGGTCCTGTGAGGGTTGAGCTGGTTTCAAAATGGCTAGCTTCTTGGCATCTCAACTTGGCACCGCGGCCCTCGCCAGGACCCCCCCCCCCCCCCCCCCAAGGCCCCCCCCCCGCACCCCCACAGGAGGAGGAGAAAAGGAAGAGCAGGACACCCTCAGGTCTCCCCTCAGGCCCTGGGAGCCCTCTTCCGACAAACAAGTCATACCAAATAATAAAGTAGAGCTGGTAAAGTAGAGCTTAGTAGGATGTGGGTACACACACACGCACACACACTATATCTATCTATACACACACACACACATACAGACATACATACACAGACATATATATATATATACACACACACACATATACATACATATACACGCATTACACACAGATATATATACACATATACATATATATTTATATATATGCACACATATACATACACACATATACAGTATATGATGTGATGATTCTGCGATACACACACATATGCAGTCATACATAAACATGCATGCATATATATAAGTACAGACACAGACATACACACACACACACACACACTTGTCCGTCCATATTTGCTGGGTTTAGGGGCTTAGTAACGATGAGCACCGCCCCCTACAGTCAGTTATGACGAGACATTAATGCCAAGGGACTACCTTTACCTTTTACCTTTATCATGGACAGAGCAGGCGTTGCACCCTGCTTTTCAAGAGTCTCACCACTTGATCTGCCAGAAGCAGGTTTGGTTTCAACACTGAGGATACTTTGGTTTGTTGTCCTGGGGGACCTCAGCTTTTGTGCTGAGTTTACCTTGTCATCTGCTGTGTCTCAGAATGCCACAACCTCCAAAACAACCATTCAAGCTGTCCCAAGTTATCATGACTTCAACATACGACAAGTTAGAATCTTGACTTGGTTCTTCTTTACTAGGCCTCAAAAAAGAGTAGTGCGGAATAATTTATTTACATTCACTGGTAATGGTCAAATTATTGTTCAGGTTTTGATTAGCAGCAATTACTCCTCTCCAGAAGCTGATGGGATCTGAAGGCTCCTGGGGAGTTTTTAGTTGGCATGGTTTGTGCTCTCGTCATGACTGATTGTCATGATTGCCCCTATGCATTCTCTCCCATAATGTTTTCCTTTGTTGTGCACATTTGGAAACTGCCCTTTAGGCCAAAACAAAATAGCTAGGTACCTAACCCAGACTGGATGTTGGGAAATAATTGTGCCAGTGCTTGAACTTTCATTGCCTCCTAGCTGTTGAAAGTAATGGCCAGGATTCAGAGGGGTAGTTCTGCTGATGGAACTGCAGCCAGATCTACAGTCCTGCCTCCCTCACTACATTCTCCAGCCCAGCCCCAGAGAGCTAGAAAACACCCTGAAGTTGCTTTTCCAATGGCATCTACACTGGAGAATGAATTCAGTTTGACACCACTTTAACGGCCATACCCCAATGCTATGGAATTCAGAGATTTGCTGTTTCTTGAAATATTTTGCCTCTCTATCAGAAACTCTAGTGCTACAACAAACTACAATTCCATAGGATTCCATAGGATGGAGCCATGACATTTAAAGCAGTATCAAACTGCATTCATTCTGCATTATGGCAGCAGCCTATATAAAGGGCTGTAGAGGGGAAGATAGGAGAAGAAAGCTTGCTGCTTTATTAGATGCAGGCCAATGCAACTGACTGATGCTTCTGTTTGAAAGCCCACATAGTTTGATCCCCCAGTATGCGAAGAAACACTTAATGCCACACTAACCTCCCTGTGTGTTGAGGTCACTTGCTGAATCTTCCACTGAGTACCAGTGAAATTAGATGAGTAGCGAGTGGAGAAAAACCCACCTTTGGAACTCAGTTTTTCAGGAGGCTAACATGGCACAATTATTATAATCCTATTGACACAACGCAAACCCTTTATATTCTTCCAGGCAAGCAATTGTACATTTTCTAGCCTTGGCGATTGCATTGTTCATGTTTGATTTGATGTTTCATCCTTGTTCTTGATAAACATTGTTATAATTTTATCATTCTCTTTGTGTTTGCCAGTAGCAACCTACTGAAGGTTCTTCCTCTATATTCTTAAAACAAAATAATTTCATTCTGCAATTTTTTAAAAAATAATAAGAAATCAGTAAAATAATTATAGGATAGCTAATCTGATAGATAAGTTCTTTATATAACCATGCAAACAAACGTCTGACAATAAGAGGGCCTATTATAGGTACAGTTGATTCCATCTGAGTTAAGATGTTAGAAAATGTCTGCCATATTTAATGTACTTTTGCCCTTACATGAGTGCCATTTAATTAATCTTTATAAAATGTATGTAAAGGCACACATTTTTTTTACTTTATAAAATATTCACAGGATTCTGACTGACTTCATACATTTTATAAGCTCTTCTGTGTCAGTCAACATAATTTTCACATTTCTCTCAGAGAGACCTGCCATGAAACAAAAATAAATGATCTCTTTCAGCTTATTCTACTTGTTATATAATTCTGCTTGCTTATTTTTTAAAAATGCCCAAAATGTTTTGTTCTTTGGTTCTGTTTTTTGGGTAGGTGATTCAGGGCCTTTTTCATTATCTTGTACTTCCCCTTACTGTTCAATGCATTTTTTTAAAGCCATGGGGAGGTACATAGCTTGTTTTCCAGTGCAATATTCCCACCATAGATAGACAAGAAATAATTTAGGCTGCTATAAACAATGCAAATAAAAACATGAGACTGGCTTGAATCCATCCCTTCCACAAATTACATTCTATTTCATGGCAACCTATAGAGGTTTCTCAGTCTCAGTCATAAGGATTGTGTTTGAAAATCAAAGGAATACTAGAAGCATGTCACAAAAGCTCTCTTGATGCACAAAGCCTTCACAGACAGCTCTCAGCACAAAATCGCAGGCTGTAATAAAGACAAATACATAACAAAGCATTTGGGGCTACCTTTTAACAGAGAGCATCATTTGAATGTGTCACCTACGCCATGCAGTACAAAGAACATTCAAACACTGGAGGAGAAAATGCATTTGCACACTGGCCCAATGTTGAAATGATTACCTTCTCTCACACTCTGCATGGTATTTGTTCCATCCCCTGCTTTCTGTTCCTATCTCAGATGTCCAAATGGCCACGATCAGTGGCTGGAGAGTGAAAAATCTGGAAAGACAACCATTTCAATTATCCTAAGCGTTCATCTTTTACTCTCACATGTGATCTGGTTGTTCACCATTTGGAGGTGGAGTTGATTGAAAAAATGTTTCGATCTTGACAACTTTGTTGTGTGAGGTTTTCTTTTCCTCAAATGTTGCTACTTAACTCACATATACAATCATAATCACAAACTGTTTATGCTGCAAGTACTCTCATCATGTTCACCAATTCTCTACTTCCCCTCTTTGAAAATCTGATTGGGAGTATTGGGGATCCTGCAGAACAGAATGGGCATTCTCTCCTGAAAATGTCCCTGACTTCAGTACAGAGTTCTTCTGCTTCACATCAATAGTGCAAATCCATTCTTAAATTCTATGGCGGGATTTCTCAGATTGCATTTAGGCACGATAGTTGGCTCAGTGTTCTTAAGCTTTACTCTAATTGTTGATATTAGCAGTTCAGGGTCTGTACCACAGTCTGTTCCTGGTCTTGTTTTTGCAGAGGAAATGGGGCGTCTCCATCTTCTGCTCCTAATTATACAGTTTATTTGATTTCTGTACTGATCATCAGCTGATGTCCATGTATACAGTCGCCTGTTGGGGTGCTCAAATAATGTGCTTGTGATGAACGAACTGTTGGGCTCACAATATTAGTCACTCTCCTGCTTTATTTCATGATCCTGGCCAAATTTTCCTACAGTCTTTGATGCTATTTTGTTTCCTGCTTTTGCATTCCAGCCACCTACGATGAACAAGCCCAGTTTTGGGTGTGATCAATTTCCTCTTAGACTCCAGAATACAGTCTTTCAATTTCTTCCTCTGCCTCTGTACAGGGGTACCCCGGGTTACGAATTTAATTCGTTCCGCCGCCGCGTTCGTAACCCGAAAAGCTTTCGCAAGCCGAAACCCCATAGGCGCTAATGGGGAAAAGCCACGATTTGGTGCGAAAAAGCGCCGAAAAGCACCAAAATTTCTTTCGTAACCCGAAATAACCTTCGTAACCCGGAACAGTTTTTTTCAATTGATTTTTTTCGTAACCCGGAAATTTCGTAAGGCGGCGCATTCGTATCCCGGGGTACCACTGTAGTTGGAGCATAAACCCGGGCTATGGTTACATTAATAGGTTTTCCCTGATGTCTTATTGAAATAAATTGGTTAGATTTTGCATTATATTCCTTGACTGCCTTTGCTTCATCTCTTCTTACTATTAATGCTACCTGATTTTTTTTTTAGATTTACATTTCCTGAGTAAAACACTGTATAATTATCTGATACAAAATGTCCCAT
This sequence comes from Sceloporus undulatus, assembly GCF_019175285.1. NCBI lineage: Eukaryota > Metazoa > Chordata > Lepidosauria > Squamata > Phrynosomatidae > Sceloporus > Sceloporus undulatus. The sequence continues at coordinate 157,141,596 of NC_056523.1, read as the reverse complement.
TCCTGTCTACTTTAGCTTGCTCACCCCATTAATTGCCATGTTTATATATTCATTTTCATTTTTAAACTATGTTTAACTTTCCCTAATGTTTCTCATGTCCCTATCCATGTCTCTTTAATATGTTTTGTGCAGCTTCAGGCTTTCCTTTAATCTCTTAGCAAGTCAATAGATGAACGTCCCTTTGGCTTGAGTCTAATTGCATCACTAGCTACAGTGATACTCATACTTGTCCTCCGTTGCACCCCAGGAGCTCACTAGGGTCCAAAACAGACTATAGAAATCATACAGTTTGAAACTGCTTTAAATGCCCTGGGTCTCAGCTAGGGAATCTTGGGAACTGTAGTTTATTGTGGCACTAGGGCTCTCTGACAGAAGGCTGAATGTCTCACAAACTACACTTCACAGAATCCCCTAGGATTGTGCCAGGGTAGTTAAAGCAGTCTCAAACTGGATTATTTCTGCACTGTGTTTTGGACGTGAGTGTCTTCCAACCTGAGTTTCATCTTCAGGTATTATCTCGTTTAATTTTGGATTGTCTCATCATAAGGTATTCATGGTAAAAGACATTCAATCCTATGGGAAGAGGTGGGATATAAATAAAAATTTATTATTATTATTATTAAAAAGAAGTTTGCTATGCTTCCTTGTGCACAGTACTAACAAGCGTTAACTATGGTGCCATGGCTTTTATCTCTGAGAGATCCTCCACCAGCGTCACCTCCAACTCCTGTTGCTGCCCAGTAGTTGTTGTATGAATGACCCTGCTCTAAATGGTTACAGTATATATGGCTGGCAGCTGAGACAGCACAGCTCTTGGCCTTTTAAAAGAAAGATTATTATATACACACCTAAGAATTTATCAGCAGGCAAAGACATTTTAGTTTAAGCAAGCTTTTAATGTATAAGCAGGGGCTCTTTTTATTGGGGTGTTTCATCTATCTTTTAAACTTTTGGTTGTTTTCAACATGATTTTAATGTGTGTGTGTGTGTGTGTGTGTGTGTTTAAATGAGGTGATTTTAACTGTTAATTTGATTTTAAATGTTTTTTCCCCATTTACTATTTCTGGAAGCTGTTTTGGGTCACACTCTAGGAGAAAGGTGGCATATAAAAGAAATAAATGAATATGTAAATAACTGTATAAATTAATAGAATGGTATTGTGCCATTGTGTCTGTCCCTGTATATGGCCTTACAGGAACCCAAACCGTACTATGATTTTCTTCCAGGGAAAAACTGACAAATTGTTTTAGTTATCACTAAAACGATTTATTTCACTCATGATTTTGTGTTTTGGATCTCTTTCCAAATTAGGATGCTTCTTTTTGAACAATGGTGTAATTACATTATGGAAAGGCTAAACTACAGAAATTTCACATGTTGCAGTTGCTGTTTCAGTAACATCCTTCACTTTAAGTAATGTTTCTTCCTGGAAAGATTGTAAACAGGACTTCAGATACTTTAAGTCTGTTTACAAACCAGAGACATCTTTTAAAATGGTGTATGAATCTCTAAGATTTCCACTCTCGTTAAAAAGAAATAAAAAAAGAGGGGAAAATCTAGCAGCACCTTTAAGACTGATTAATATTTTAGCATGAGCTTTTGTGGATATCAGTCCACTCTTTCAGATGCAGTACAGAGTGATATTAAAGGCTCATTAAGCATATTTATATAGTTGTGGAAATGGGATAGGATGTAATAGGATCTAGACCATGTAGTTATTTCATAGTAAGTAGCAACGGGAGCATCTTGGTTGGAATTTGGAAGGAGGGAACACTTGAAAGAAAGAGTCATGACCCTAGAAGAGCACCATCTGTAAAATACATAAGGTTAAAATCAGGAGATAAGAATTGTTATGATCTAAAACTCCTATAAAGCTATTATTATTATTATTATTATTATTATTATTATTATTATTATGTCATTAATGTTTGTTTTTACATGAAGAGACCAAAAAACACATAACCAGAATTTAAATAACATTATTTTGGCTTATCTTGTAAGAAAATATCGTATGTCCTTACCTTTCTATAATTTTGTGACTCTTTTCATATTGCTGTGTAGATCTGTTATTGTTGAGCATTCCTTGGTTTTCTCCCAATACGTATTCCCTTTTTCTCTCTTAATTTTTCTATTTCTCTTATTCTTTTTAGAGTATCGTCGTAACTTAAGCACTTCTTTGTTAGTTTTTCCTCTTTCTTATGAAACGCCTCCTGTGGAGACGTCCATCTTGGTAATTTTCTATAAAATTGTTTCTTATATTTATTCCAGGTGACTAACAAATTTTTCCTTATATAGAGTTGTTTAAATTCCCTACTGCCTTTGTTAGTCACATAGCAAAGGCAAGCATGCCAACCTAGATCTAAATTGCAACTTCTTAGGTATAGAACCCAGTCTCTGATCCATATCAGGGCACACGCATTGTGGTATAATTCTAAATTGGGTAGAACCAAGCCCCCTCTTTCTTTTCTATCCTGCATTACTTTATATTTTATTCTAGGTCTCTTTCCCTGCCACAAAAAGTCAGTAAGATCATTCTCCATATTTTAAAAGAATACTTATTAGTTATAATAGGTAGGGTTTGAAACAAAAACAGCATTCGGGGCAAAACATTCATTTGTATCGTAGCTGTTTTCCTCAAGAGAGACAACTGTTGCTTTTTCCATTTTTCTAAATCGGACTTATGGCTTTCCAAACTGTTACATAGTTGTTCTTGTAAAGTTCTGAATTATTTTTTGTCAAATTATTCCCAGATATTTGATTTTATTTATCAATTTAAACTCTGTGTTAATTTTCATACCTTCTTCCTCTTTGGTAGAGATTTTTGGTGAACATGCATGCCACTCTTATTTTTATTAACTCTAAATTCAGCTAAACTTCCAAATTTTTCCAATATTCTTCTAGTCTTTTAACACTTTTCTTCGGATTTTCTAGGAAAATTACTAAGGGCCTGAACAGGGCTATGCTCTTTAAATGATGCATGAGTCTGAAGAGGCTGAAAGCCATGCCAAAGCCACGCACCAGTCCTAAGGACTGTAGTGCAGCTTGGGCACAACTTTTGGCCTCTTAAGATGCGTGTGTCATTTAAAGAGCATAGCTCCAAAGAGACCCGAAGCAGCTTTGTTTTGGCCTGGCTGTTTGGGCCCTAAGTCATCAGCAAAGGCACGAATTCCGTAACTATGTTTCGGGAGTTCTAATTCTTGCAGTTTGTCATCATTTCTTATATTATTATTTAGTACTTCTATTACCATCAAGAAAAGTAATGGCGATAATGGACACCCTTGGCAAGTGCCTTTGTTAATCCTAATTGCGTTGGATTTTTCTCCATTTAAATTAATCCTTGTAAATTGTTTTTTATAGATATTCATAATCCCATTATCTAATCTTCTCCTAATACCCCATTCATCCAACAATATTTCTAAAAATTCCTAGTTCACATTGTCATATGCTTTTTCGATATCCACAAACACCATCCCTAGTTTCCTTTATGTATTTCAAAAAATTTAAGCACATCAAAGACTGTCCCGATGTTATCCTTCAGATGTCTTTCTGGAAGGAAATCTGCTTGTTCATTTTGGAGCTTTTCAGACAATACTTTTTTTAATCATTGAGCTAAAATAGCCATATAAATTTTATAGTCCAGATTTTTATCATTAGGTTTTCTTTTAGCTTCTTTCCCCTTCTTTTTGAGTTGTTCCAATAGTTGTTTTTCTTTTTCTTTTTCATTTTCTTTTTTATACTTTCTTGCTGTATCAATAAGCCCCTAATAACAGCTTTGCCCACATCCCAGATTACATGCATTGGCATTTCCTCCGTAGTGTTTTCTTGAAAATATTGTCTTATTCCTTGTTTGAGTTCTTTAACTAACGTTTCTTCTGACAGTAGATAGCCCTTCATCCTCCAAGTAAATTCTTTTATCTTTGCTTTTTATAGACCATCAGAACGGCTGTTGCAAACCAAAGCTGCAGATCTGTATAGATACAATTTTTTTTAAACTGTCAAACAGCTAATCTAAAACAAGGTGATACATACTAATTTCAACAGAATGAGTCATATTACTCCAATGTTGATAGGATATTACTGATCTGGCAGATGTACATGCTGTCTACAGGGTCTTAATAGTAAAGAGTTCACACATCTTATCACATTGCAAAAATATAAGCTTAGTTCATTGTCCACTTGTTAAATCAAGCTCACAATATATATGTACATGCAATAAAATCTATGTAGGACAGACCTGATGCCCTCGAAAAGTCAGGACTTCTGAATATAGTAGAATAAAAAATCACTGAAGTGAAACTCCTCTGTATGATCATTTTTATACATTTCAACATCAGCCTCATAATATTAGGTCTTGTGCTATAGAACTAATTCAAGGCAATGAGAATCAGCATTTTCAGTCTGTTCTATTAAGGGAAGCCTTCCAGATTTTTAACTTCAATGCTGTTATACCAGTTGGTTTAAATTATCACATTGTTTGGAATTGTTTCTGTAATTATCAAGATGTGCTACTATGTTAAATGCATTTGTGTAGTTGTGTTAGTTCCTGGACAATGACTTGCTTTACTGGTATATACAGAATCGTAGAGCTGGAAAAAGCCCACAAGGGCCATCCAGTCCAACCTCATTCTGCCATGCAGGAACTCTCAATCAAAGCATCACTGACAGATGGGCCATCCAGCCTCTGCTTAAAGACCTCCAAAGAAGGAGACTCCACTACACTCCGAGAGTTTGTTCTATTGTCAAACAGCCCTTACTGTCAGGAAGTTCTGCCTAATGTTGAGGTGGAATCTTATCCTGGAGCTTGCATCCATTGCTCCGGGTCCTAGTCTCTGGAGCAGCAGAAAACAAGCTTGCTCCCTCCTCAATCACATCCCTTCAAATATTTAAATAAAGCTATCATGTCACCCCTTAACCTTCTCTTCTCCAGGCTAAATATCCCCAGCTCCCTAAGATGTTCCTCATAGACCACCATTTTAGTCACCCGCCTTTGGACATGCTCGTTTCTCAACAGCCTTTACTTATAACCAGCTGTTTTGCTTCATGAAGGATTCAGTTTATACACATTATAGTTTTATTCTTTCACTATCTTCTTTTTGGTTTTGTTGGTTATAACAAGAGGTGAGCTGGAGGCTCTTTTTCATCCAAAGAACCTGCCATGTTTGAAACTCCCAATGATTGAGCTTTATCAAATTATTAAGTGAACACTGTACCATTCATTTCCCCCCAATTTGGCTTAGATTTGGGACAAGTTGGGGATGTGCAGCCATTGAAAGGAGGGAATCTAACTTGAATATATTCAAATTATCAGTAAGTATGGCTACAAATCAATATTTTTGAAGGGCTGTTCGTAATGTAATAACTACTGTCAAATGTAAGAATCTGCAGATGTGGGCAAGAAACCCTCCCAAGACTTTTTAAATAGGCCTTACTCCATTGTCCCCCTAGTGCAGGACTGGTAGTGTGTTAGAATTTCTTTTTCCCATTCTGAGAGGCCTGTGGGAACAGCAGTCAAGAACTCTCAAGCAAAAAAAGACCAATAAAGAAAACCAAACTCTGAAATGGGCATGTTTTACATCTGTTTTCAAGTCTGGTCTGACCTGCAGCAGGTGGTTAGGGCAAAATGTAACACCCATCTCCACCCATTTCATAGATATGGCACAATGTTGAAGTTAATTATATCTGGGTGCCTATCCATAACCCAACACCCTTGAAACATAATTGCCTAATACTGTATATGCCAGCTTCTGAATCAGGTTAAATTTTCTAGAGGTACAGGATGATACCAGTCAGAGCCCTACATCCACACATCATAAATATAACATCACTGTTTTGCTAAACCTGACAGATGACTGTCATTTTTTGATGACAGGTGACTAGCTCAATAAATTATCTGTATGATGCACCAGAGTCAGTGTGGTGTAGTAGTTTGGGTTCTGGACTAGGACTCCGTAGACCAGGGTTCAAATCACCTCAGCACCATGGAAATCCACGGCAGCTTGCAAAGCCTCAGGAGAAAGCAGAAGCAACCTCCCTCTGAACAAATCCTGCCAAGAAAACGATATACTGTTTGTATACTGTGTTTTAATTTGATGTAAGCCGCCCTGATCGTAGGAAGGGCGGCATATAAATAAAAATTTTATTATTATTATTATACAGTGCACCCATGCCTTACACGGAGTGGACCCCCCCCCCCCCGGGTAAGGCAAATACCACATATGCTTGAGCCCCACTGAAAACAATGGGGCTTGTGCATGCGCCACACATGCCATTGCCTGTTCTGACGCACGGCTTTCAGCATAAGTTGAAAGTTGCGTATAGCACGCCCAGATATGACATGTGCCACTGTATTTGCCTTAGGGTTGCCATAAGTCAGAAATGACTTGGAAGACACACAAGAACACCTTTAATGTTATGTAGTGGTGGTTTGAGAGCTGGATGTCAAATTACATTCTACAGCATAGTCTTAAGGACCTGAAAAATCCTGAGGAGTTTAAAGAAGTTAGTGAGATGTGTTAAGTCAATTAGGATTTAGACCCATTTAATAAGTAATCACTAACTGTACATTGAACTTGTTTTATAAATTACTTTTGTGTTATGCACATTCCTCTGGGAATGCTACTGTAGTGTTATTGGAGTCATTAAAGTAAGAAACAATGTGTGTAGAAGCAGAAGTGGCTCAAGGGTGGTGTTTACTATTGGTTCCACCATGGTGGGATGAGGAAATGGACCCCCAATTGGTTGCAGAGGTAAACAGAAGTCTTCACAAGGGGTTATTTAGAATCCTCAGCCAGAGAGCTCTTGCAGTGTTTCTGACCAAGCTACGAACTCCAGGAATTCATAGGATGCAGCCATGGCAAGTTAAAGAAGAATCAGTGTGCTAGAATTGTGTCGTATAAAAGAACCCTTGCTATGACTACTAGTGAACTCTCCCGGCATCCTGGACATAAATGGAAGCCCCCGGCACGCAGCCCAAAAAAGGTTCGCCATCACTGCCCTATACAGAACATTCCTTCTATGTGAATCTACCTTGTCTGAGGCCGTAGGGATGATAGAAAAATGGTAGGACCTTTTCTCAGTAAAGTTTCAAAGAAGAAGGGAACTGATTTAAACCATGCCTTTACATTCATAACAGCTCTTAGATGCAATTTTAACATCTTAACTACAATTTTGCTGGGAGGTGTAAATATATTTTTGCTGTGTATGCAAGCTTTTAAAGTCTGCAGGAATTGGTAAGCTATAATGGTACATGGCAAAAGGCTATTCTTGTCTAGCACGTTCCCTTGAGCACATTCTTCTCTATATTTTTTTGTATTTAAAGCCAGTTATGTTCTATATACATGGTCCTCACCTATGACGGTACAGCCGTAACATGACTTACAGGGAAACCATAATCAAGGGCTGGGAGACTTTTACATTTATGTAGATGTTGCTCAACTAAAGCTCTCATCAATATTTGGCAGCACAGCAAGCTGTTAGATGATGGGAGTTACAGTAAAAAAACATCTGGAAGAACCCACATGCCACCTCTTACAGTAATTGTTCACCAATTAAATAAGAAATGTAGCACTAGCACTTATTTAGGTGTTGAAAAAGTGTAAAAAGGGGGAAAAAGATCCACAATGGATTTACAACAATTTTATGATAAATGTATCAATTTCAAATAAGTTTTATAACTTCAATAGAATATAAGCCAACATCTTTCGGTCGATGTATCCTCTGTAACTCTTTCAGGCTTCCTTCAATCTTGTTCAGATCAGAGTAAAAACGTGCCTGAGAAGAAAAATAAAAGTTAATAGTTGGGCTGCAAGTAATGGCAAAACCTATGAAAAAAGTAATTGGCTCCCACCAGAACAGAGAAAGGGACAGTACACAGTAGCCAAGGAAAACCCAAATTTATTTGTAGGAGAAAGGAACACTGGCTTACCTTTGGCAATGGAGGCAGAGATATCCTGTAATGGGTTGGTTCCTTTTGTTGCTCTGATAGGCAGCAACTGAAGTTCAAGGGAACAACCCCCCTTCATCCCCAGTCCAGATTACAACCAAGAATAGTAGAGAAAGTAACAGCGTAGTGGAGATTAACAGACAACTACAGTATAAACAAGGGCTAACCAGACAGAGAAAGAAGTTATAGCCCTAATGTAATATACACTCATCCCTTCACATTTACAGCCTTGACTTCTGGGGCTTTTATTATTCACAATTTTATTAATATGTTCTCTCTAAGAATATCGAGGTCCTCCAGTGCAACTCTATGATCAACTTTAACCAAAAATTGCACTCAAGGACTTAAGAGAGTCCTAGAGAGAACACTCCACTAGGCATTTGCAGCTCCTTCAGCACAATTCTATGGTCAATGTCCAGCAGATGTTGACCCACAGAGCTGCACTGGAGGACCTAGATTCTTAGAGAGGTGTTATCTCAGGTAAAAACAGTGTTTTTTGCTGTTTGCAGTTTTTCTACATTCACAGGGGCCCTGTGCCCCTAACCCCAGCGAATGTGGAGGGATGAGTGCCTAGACTCATCTGAGAGAACTCTCCCTCAGTTCTGTGTGGGTAGGATGTTTCCATTTCCATAGCTGAAAACGAACATCTTCCAAGGTAAGCCAGTGATGTAGGGCAACTATCCTGTAATGGGACATATCAAAGTTCCCCAACTGATGAGTGGGTGAACTGAGGGACATTACTGTGCCTGAACTATAGATTGCAGAACACGTATATGGAATGATGCTTCAACAGATTCTAAGACATTCAGAATGCAGATGGTGAGGATCAAGTGGCTGCTCTTCATGTCTGAATGGGAGCGTGGTTACTAGGACATCTGAGGTAGCAGCAATACATGTGGAGTCAGAGACCATCATTCCTGGCAGTGCACCTCCAGCCTTGTTGTAACACATGGTAATGAATGCCCTGATCCATCTTGATGAGAGTTCTGGATGATATTTTCTTGCCCACAGATCAGGAGTGGAAAGACATGAATAGACAATCCAAAGTGTGGCAACCTCAGGTGGGATTGATGTATATTTTAACGGCCCAAAGTATGTCAAGCATATGCCACATTTTTTCTATGCCCTGTGGATTAGGACAGAAAGATTGAGAATATTTTTGTAGGCTCTATGGAACACAGTATTTACTTTAGGTGTGAATACTGGATCCAAGATTTGTTTGAATATACAGTGGTACCCCGGGTTACGAAATTAATTCGTTCCGCTGCCGCTTTCGTAACCCGAAATACTTCGCAAGCCGAAAAACCCATAGGCGCTAATGGGGAAAAGCCACGATTTCGTGTGAAATAGCGCCGAAAAGCACCAAAAATTTTTTCGTAACCCGAAAAAACCTTCGTAACCCGGAACAGTTTTTTTAAATGGATTTTTTTCGTAACCCGGAAATTTCGTAAGGCGGCGCATTCGTATCCCGGGGTACCACTGTACAGTTCTTTCTGAATTGAGAAATCTTCCGATTCTGAAAGTCTTCTGGCTGACATAATAGATGTATTTTTGATGTGACAAATTTGTTGTCCACATTTTTTAATGGTTCAAATGATGGCTTAGTGAGGGCCAGTAGTACTGTGTGCAGACCCCAGTTGGGGAAACAAATTGTCTGAGGTGAGTACAGTTAGAGAGCTTGATGAATTGCTGGAGAGGTAGTGCCAAAGCTATTGCTGCAACTTGTTATTTTAGTGTGTTTGGTCTTAGGCCCTTATCCAGGCCATGTTGTAGAAAGAGAGCGAGTGTGTTTACTGAAACAGAATGAGAATCTAGACCTTTCTTCTTACAACACGTGCAGCACGTGTATTTGTATATATTTCACTTGTTGACTGACATCTTGAATTAATTATCATTTCTGCAACCTTCTAGTTCTTTTCTAATAAACGTTTGCACTCATGTGTGGAGGCTGAGCCATCCTGGATTGGGATGATATACCTGCCCTGAGAAGCAGGTCTTATCGCAGTGGTAATCTGAAATGATTCTGGTACATTGCCAATATTTCTGAGATCCAAACTCTTGCCCAGTGCACTGGCACCAGTATTATGTCTGCCTTTTTTAAACGTTCTTAAGCATTTTGTGACCATGGTCATCATCAGTGAGGACCTATACAGGAGACCCTTGGGTCACCTTGGGTTTAGAGTGTCCATATCCTCCATTTCCCGGGTCACGTACCTGGAGAACCACCTCAGGACTGGACTGTTATTGGTGAGGCAGAGAGATCTACCTGGAGCATCCCAAATTTGTGTGTTATTAGTTGGAACACCTTTGTTAATGCCACTCTGCCTGATAATCAGTTGATGAGGGAGATGATGAAGGCATGATGAGGACTGCCAGCATCCCTTAAGTAGCGGCCCTTGCCTTCAAGCACAGCTTGAGAGATCAGGAACTCTCTTGTAGTGGCTGTCGCCCTACTACAAACTAGGGATTGGATCTAATTGGCGACCTCAGCCCTATATCAGCTTGGGGGGGGGGTCTGATATGTTACTAATCCCCGTCTCTGTTTCCATGCCTGATCCCTATGCCAGGACCAATGTTTGTGGTGGAGTGCACTATTGTCCAGAATAGAAGGTTCTCCAACTGCTCTTTTCGAGCCTTGTTCTGGTTCCTGTTGGTTCTACCACCGCTCACCCCCATTGCATTCCAGTAGAAAGGGGTTCTTTGGACATGCCTGGGCTCTCGTCCCTGCAGCTTACATCCAACATTTTTTGTTTATCCCTTGTTTACTAGTCCTGGCTCATGTTGGCTTGAGGGGAGAATGAAGTGGGGAAAAATGATAGAAACAGAAAGGGTTTGTTGTTAAGGTGAAGGGATGTTGCTGTCGTTAAGATGGAGAAAAACTAAGGTGTCAGAAGGTGTTAAACAAGAAAACTTTTTAAAAGGGAAATATTCAGCGTGAGGAGATGCAGAAAGAAAGGCATAAATGGAGAAGTGGCAGAAACTAGACTGGGGATGAAAGGCAGTTTCTCCCTCTAGTGGCAGCTCCCTTGAACTCTAGTTTTTGCCTTTAGGAGCAAAGAAAGGGAACTAATCCATTACATGATGGTTTCTCTCTATAGCTGGAAAAAGGCAGATTTGATAGGATCATCTAAAATGGCAATGATAAATCTGTGCATATAGCTCAGGGGAGGGCAACTGTGGAAGACAGCTAGGGTTCTGCATTAGCCACTCAGGAGACAATGGAGGGTCACACACCCCAAAAACCAATTGTTCGCCCTCCAGGGGGCATATAATAGCAGTGGCACGTACATTTCTATACCATGTATCAGTGAGCTGACCATTCTCTAAGTGGTTTACAATCTGTAAGCCAACTGCTCCCAACAAGCTGGGTACTAATTTTACCAACTTACGAAAGGATGGAAGGCTGAGTGGACCTTGGAGCCCTGCCTGGGATCGAACTTACAACCTTGCAGCTGCAGTACTGGCATTTAACCAGGGCTCCTTCACTATGTTTTTACCACCCTCTAGGCTATTTTAGACTCAGGAGAGATATCTCTGGGAGGCCGTATGCAGCCCCATAGCCTGCAGTTTCCCCATCTCTGACACAGCTGCAATATCAAGAGTAAGTCAACTTACTTGGGCTCTTACAAATGTATGTAATGTAGAAAGCAGTCTTCTTGTTTCTGGCAACATTACAACAACTGTAAAGTGAGCGTCCAGAAGAAGGTATATCCAGTCCATGATCTGAAAATGAAGCCAGTGCTGCTTACATTCAGTGAAACTCAACAATGTGACATCACAGTGTTCTGTATTTCTAAACCTAAGTCCATCCCAATGATTACAAAATTTGCTGAAAATGTGTTTAGTATTCCAACCTTATAAATTTAGACTTGAAACTGATGCTGATAATATTCTAAAACATTATAAATCAGTATATAATGTTGGTAGCCTTAAGGGACTGCTTCCACAACTATGCACATGATCAGGTTAGTCTGCTTCTGAGAGCTTGGTTGGTTCAGCTCTTGCAAATGAAACATGCATTAACACTATGAGCTTCCCATAGACAAAATAGTCACTCAGAGTGAGTGCAAAAGTGGTGCAGTTTTTGAATGAGGCCATATAATAAAAACCTGAACCACCAATGAAGCTGGCAGGGAGGGAATGGGGTGTGTGTCTACTGCTAAGAAAAAAGAGGTGTGTGTGTGTGTATCAAATAAAAACCAAGAAACCGAGGGGAGCAGTTCTTGGTGCTATTTATGTTTTTTCCCCAAAAGGAAGGGGTTACCATTAAAAGCTACTCAGCTCTAGAACATTCTGTAGATGGATCTGTGCAAGCAAAAGACCCATCGGTATAAGTCACAAAAACAACGAAGAACATACATTATCCACTGAACATATTGTCAGAAAAATGTGTAACATATTTGACAATCTGATAAAGCAGACTTAAGTCATGCTACCAACTTCTTTTACTCAGGCGTGTTACAGACCGCCCCTTTGAGGTGGCCTGTAGGCACTGCTTTCCCCGGTGTATCGGGGCCTCAGCTGCCACAACGGCAGCCTCCGAGGCCCCGATCCGCCGCTTTCCAGGCCGTGAGGAAGCGGCAAAAGGCTGCTTCCCCGTGGCCTGGAAAGGGGTGTCCTTGGGGCTTCAAGCCCTGAGGACACCTGATGGCGGCGGGGAGGAGGAGAAAGGGGCTGCTTGGCCCCTTTCTCCTCTGCGTCGCTGGGTGCAGTCATGTAAAGGCTGCGCCCAGCGACGCAAACGACATCTGATGCCAGCCACAGCTGCTGGAAAAACGTCAGGAATAAACTCTTCTAGAACATAGCCTCATAGCCCAAAAAAACCCACAAAAAACTATTCATCATCTTATCTCCTGGTTTTAAAAAAAATCTTCCCCAAGCCTAAAACAGGTAGGATGGGGGAACATGCCAAAATTGCCCCCTCCCCACACACTCCATAGAGGGCATGGTGTTATTTTGAGATTTTTTTCTTCTAAAAATCTGAGGGTTGGAGACTTTGCCCTCCAATCTCTGACAGTTGTCACTTCTGATCAGTTCTTTTCAATGAGAATGAGAAGCAGATCCCCACAGGCACATCCAAGAAGAAACAAATAATTTCAGTGTTCCCTTTTACCTGGTTTATGGTCACAGAAAATATGCCAGAAAAGTCTGTAGTAGCCTCTACACTGCATTTCATATACAGGTACTGCAAATATTGGAGAAACAACTAGGAAGAAAGAATCGGGTCAATACTTTAAAATGAGATATTCAAAAATATGCTGATTCTTTTGAAATATATTTATATCTGCAAACAAATATCCAGTTAGTTAGGATTACTTGCCTCTTATTTCTTAAATTCAATTCTAACATTTAGAAATTTGTTAATTTATTTTATTGCATTTATATGCTGCCTTCCTCCCAGGAGGCACTCAAGGCTACTCACAGATAAAACAAACAAACAAACAAACAAACAAACAAACATTACCATAAAATTCAAAATAGTTAAAATAATCTAAACTTGTCTTGCATCACTGATTTTAGATTCAGAGATCAACAAATCTACATTTGGTCTGTAGCACTGCACAGAAGTAAAACTTCTGAGGTTCCTCAATCTAACAAGCTCAAGGTCATACAGTAATTATATTATAAGTAATTATAAGAGCAATACAGGGGAACTTCATTTGTCTAATTTTCTTATAAACACAGGCTAAAACTGACTTCATATTGGAAGACTTAAAAAAAAATATCACCGTCAGAGACCATAGACTTTACAGAAACCAGTGAGAGATGAAATATTGTTCACTGGATAACTTCTGTGCTTTCTTTTCACAGTAATATATAATACATATTTAACTATTTAACATGAACACACCCTATAAAGGCCACCACACAACTTTTCTGCTTAAATACATTCATAAGACTTCCTGTAACTTAATGTTTTAAAAGCCCCAATATGTTCAAGTGGCACCTGCACCAAGTAAAAGATTCAAGTCATAGTACTCAGAAAGAGCTGCTAAGTTCTACAGAAAAACATCAATACTTACAATGACTTGTTCGGCAGAGAGATCTTTCAAATGAGGCAAAAGAAATGTTTCACTATATGCTGAACAAAGAATAGTATTTCTGCAAAACGTTCAGGTCTTATTGTCAAGGATGAATGTATGTTAAGAGCTACATTCTATTCTACTTCAAAATGTCCTCCAAAAGCAACATCTGTAAAATTAAAGCATTTTAAAAGCATTAACATAACAGTCTAGATGCTGATTTTCCATTTCTTAAACAGGACTCCTGATTACAGAGGAACAAAATCTAGCTGCTGGGTGTGTGATTGTCAGATTCCCCTGTACCCTAACAACCCCCATGCCCCACATTTCTGGAGTTCTCCAACCTTCCTGAGCAGCTTTTTCAGGAGCACAAGGAAGGAGAAGACATCCATTAAAAAAACAAGAAAATCACATAATGCCCTGCCTTCACCAGGAACACTCTGTGAATTAAATTCCTTATCTAGAACACAAGACCCAACTCTGTTTGATTTTTCCAGGTTGTCAGACTTTTGACATTGAGTAATAGTATTTCAAGGAACATGGTTCCAAAGTTCTGTATGATACAAGTCCCGGGGAACATGCTAATCCTCGATATACATTTATAAACATCCAGCCAGAGAAGACACATATTAATCAAGTTGGAGGGGAAGCAGCCCTGTCAGGGTTGGCTCCCATCTCCTCTTCCATAGCCCCCTCTGAATATTCATCATCAAAAGCCTCCTTGGAAGATAAAATCCTCCATTTCTAATTGTTGCTGAATAGAAACTGACTACAGTGCCCCAGCTGTTGTAAGGTTAGAAACACAAGGAGGATTCATTCAATACAAACAGATTCAACAGCTTTGTTAGCATAAGGAAGCTCGAGAGGAGGCAGCCACTGCTATGGGAGAAGCTGTTGCATGTTGTGCATCTTTGTGGATCCTGGAGGAGAGAGCTTCAAGAAGTGGAGCTAGGTCTAGTGGATTTGGCTTCAG
>NC_056523.1:157010434-157126648 GCF_019175285.1 Sceloporus undulatus | reverse complement strand
CTTTTCTCATCCTAAGGGTGTATTTGAGGCAAAAGCTGAGGGTTTGGTTTTTTTTGTTAAGTATAGGACTGAAAATAAAGAAGGGGGGGGGGGCGGAGATTTAAATTTAAGAAAAAAAGGCCAGAGAAAACAGAAGAGACAGGTAGACAACCTTTCTTGGGCAGGGCAAGAAGAACAACAGAAGCAGGAGGAGTTCAGGACTGACAGGTCCATTTTCAGTAACATGGGTGCGTTACAGACGGGCCCATGAGGTGCCGTCATCACGCGCGAGGGGCGGTGCTTCCTGACCCGCCTTGCCCCTCAAGCGTAATGACTACGTCAAAATGGCAGCGCCGCATACAGATGGGCGGCGCCATTTTGACATAGTGGACGCTCTGCGTCCGCACGTCGCACAGCAGAAGTGACACCGCGAGTGCGCGCTTCGGCACTTGCGGCATCTCTTCCGGGCCGCAGGAAGGAGCGTGAAAACCATGCTGTTTGGCTGCTGCGGTTCCCGGACGCTGCAACCGGTGGTGGCGTGAGACTGCCCCTTCTGGGCCGTCTGTAACGTGCCATGGTATCTTGCCTAGCCTGCGTGGTGAAATGAATTAACCACTGTTTAATGGATGGATCTTTCTCCACTGTCTGAGAATACAAAAGCCTATGAATTGCTTTCTGAATCTGAAGAACAGAAGGTACAAGATACAAGGAAAGAGGAATATTTTCCTGATAACACTTCTGCAGCATAACATTCCTTTCCATGAAAGAGGTGTGCAACCCTAGATGTTCTTGGGCTACAACTCCCATCATGCCTGACTACTCCCCATGCCAGAAATTGATGAGAGTTAAGAGTCCGAGCATCTAGATGGTCCTACACATGTTCTAGAGGTAAGCTTACCATCTTATATTAAGGAGTATTAGAATTGTTCAAAAACTACATGTATAAGTCGAGGGTACAATTTACGGGCATGTAACAAAAGATGTAAATGACAAAGCCCCCCACATGCACGCATGCTCTCCTTGCAAAATACTATCAAGGCAGTTTCCCTCCTCCCTGGGAAAGAGGGAGACATACACACACACACTCTCTCTCCTTGTTAAAAAAAAAGCAATCAGGGCTCTTTCTGTCCTTTTCCAGGGAACAGGGGAACAGCCCCAATTGCTTTTTGTGGGGCATGTGCATGTGTGTATGCCTTCCTCTTTACCAGGGAGCAGGGAATGAACCCTGATTGCTTTTTGCAAGGCACACGTGTCTCCCTCTTTCTCCTTTTGCAGGGAGGAGGAGGAAAAAAGCAATCTGGGCTCTTTCCCTGCTCCCTGGGAAAGGAGTTAAAGAGGAAGACATACAGATGCACTTTCTCTTTGCAAAAAGCAATCGGGGCTCTTTCCCTCCTCCCTGGGAAAAAGGGACACACACACACACACACACACCTCGCAAAAAGCAATGGGGACTCTTTCCCTCTCTGGGAAAAAGAGAGACAACACACACACATGAGCACTTTGCAAAAGCAATCGGGGCTCTTTCCGTCCTCCCTGGGAAAAAGGGAGACACACACACACGCCTTGCAAAAAGCAATGGGCACTCTTTCCCTCTCTGGAAAAGAGGGAGACAACACACACACGAGTGCCTTGCAAAAGCAATCGGGGCTGTTAACCTCTTCCCTGGGAAAGGAGGAACTCACAAACTCATCTTGGCTGAGCAGCAGCTGTGGTGGTAAGGGGAATGGTGTGTTGGATACAACTTTCTCAACATTATTATCGTTTTGACCCTTTTATAAGCCGACCCAGAATTCTGGGGTCAGGTTTTTGGCATAAATTTTTCAACTTATAGACGAGTATATATGGTACTAATGTTCCATGCTGTATAGAATTAGGGATACCAATTAATTGCCAAAGTGGGTAGGGCACTTTCGTAACTGCAGAATATCCATTGCAGAAAAACTTGCTTCAGTCTCATGTCAAACTGATACTGATAAATCACAGGAGTATGTAGCGCTACAGATATAGGCTGCAGAGAATTTGATAGCTGCCCTTTTCACTCAGAATATTGAAGAGATTCAAGGACAACTCACTCAGTATGTGCAGGAAAAAAAAAATCCTTGGCTACATCCCCACTGCAGAAATTATGCAGTTTGACACCACTTTAATTGCCATGGCTGAATGCTATGGAATCCTAGGATTTGTAGTTTGTTGTGACACAAGAGCTCTCTGACAGAGAAGGTTAAGTGTCTCATAAAACTACAAATCCCAGAGGTCCACAGCATTGAGTCAGTGACAGTCAAAGTGGTGTCAAACTGGCTTATTTCTGCAATGTGGATGCAGCCCTGGTTTACTTTTCTTTTTGTAATTTGAATCAGCAATGTTTCCCCCTTTTTTTCTTTGCTTGACAAAGGATACAGTAAAGCTGCTTTTCTCGGTCCCACAGGACACATTTCCTTTTTTTCTGTTTCACAGGATTTCTCTGTTAACTGTGCCTCACAGCCGTCTTCTTCCAGGGGCTCAGAACTGAAGCCATTCTGCATAACTTTAGATTGTTTTTCCAGTTTATTGTTGTGTACATTACGAACACAACATGCTAAAGAATCTAGGTTGACATTTGTTGCTTCAAGGCGGTCATCACCAATGCTAGGAGGAAAAAGGTAACAGCCTTTATTTACATGATAGTTTAAAAATTAATCCTGAAGTTGGAAACTTAAGTATAATTAGAAAGATTGCTTTAAGTCAAGACAGACAGAAGAACATGGCTTCCTTTGCATGTACCAAAAAGGTCTTACTATTTAACATGTGTTGATAAACTTCTCATAAAGAGCAAGGCAAGGTAGCATTCTAGAAGTGGCTGAGCATTATGCTAAAAGTCACATTACAATTAATAGTTAATTTACTCTTCCTGATTTCACAAATTTAGCCTCATTTACTCTTAAGAATTATCTGTAGCTTGTACATAGTAAAATGAGAAATCATTGGAGAAGTGTAAATTATTATATAGACAAAAGATAAGTTTGGTGAATGATGTGGTCCCTGAAATGGAGATACAGTCTGTTAGCTAGAATAGTGTCAATTATGAACAGCACTCATACATACAAGAATATATGTAAGGCAAAAAGTATATGGTAGTTCTGTTACTTTCCAAAGTAGTCATCCAGATTCAGTACAAAGTGATAACTTTCAAGACTTTTCATTAGACAAATTATTGTCAAAAATATTTTAGTAATAGTTCAGAGAAAATTCTTGAAATAATAACTAGTAATTAAATTTGTAGGTAGAACTGCTTTATTCTCACCTCAGGAAAGTCCTCAGACAAGCACAAATAACTGCTTCAGGGATGTCAGGAAACTGCTGCAGGCACAGCTGTAACAAGTGTACATCTGTTTTCTCCAAGGCAACTGCCATTAAGTCAGGGCACAAACTAGGATGCAAGATTAGCAGTTAATCCCTGTATAGATGTAAATTAGTCTCTAAATATCAACTACCTCTTTTCACAAAAATCTTACAGAAATTACTAGGAGCACCACAGATTGAGAAAGAAACTAATTTCTGATAGCCACTACTTCCAACCATTTCCACAATTTCTTTATTCTTTATTAGAAAAGATAAGACATTTGTCACCTGTAGGAAAGGCCTTGTGTTTGGACCAGTTGCACCAGGCACTCATGAGGAAAAAATGATGAGTCTGCTTTACACCTGTTTACAAGAGCAGATACTATGTATCCAACTGATGCTTGAAATTCGGGTGTCTGAGTACTGGATAAAAATGCCATCACCTTATCTTCTACTATATTCTCAGAGGAATCCTGAAGAAGAATATATTATTCAGTAATTTCATATTTAGTTTTATTTACATGGTCAATATTACTAAGAATTCACTGAAATTACTAAACTGGCTTAGATGTCACAGAAGTGTTAATACATGAGATGTACACTTTTTTCAGACATCTCTAATAGCACCAGATCCTGTCTGATCTTGGAAGCTAAGCAAGGTCATATCTACTTGCATAGTACACTGCCACTGAATGCCAGGTGCTGTGGTGTGTATCTCAAAGGAAGGAACTGGCAAAACCACCTCTGAGCCTTCCTTGCCTAAGAAAACCTCATGAAATTTATGGGGTCACCATAAGTCAACAGGCAACTTGAATACATACATGTTTTCCACAGCTGCCACCATCTTAGAAAAGGCATTTCCTCTTGACTCTTCTCAGATGGTATCTGAGGGTTGCCCCCCCCCCCCCCCCCGGAGCAATTTAAAAACTGTTTCATCCAACCAATCAAATGCCACAGCTTTACTAACAGGCTTCTTTATCTGAAGTTGACTGTGTTGTGGCAAGAAGAAGAAATAGTCCTTACTTGAGCTTCCTTCCATTCAGCATTATCAGGATCCCAGGCATGTTTGTTTTGCAATGTTGCCTTAGATTTCACATACTATATTTTAATTTAAATGGCCAGTGGACTACAGATGTAAACATTGAAATATGCTGTACAAGCTTCTCCTCCCCCCCAAATTTTCTACATCTGAATCATAGCATCATAAGAACAGGTAGCTGACTGTAGATGGAGGAATATTTAAACACACTAAGGGTTGTATTTGTACACTTTAACTGTATACCTTAATTTTATTATCCATTTCCCTGATCTTCCCTGAATCTTAATTTCATTGACCACTATTCAAAATTTACAATTCATATGTTAAATTAAATTTTTGCTAACTTACTAAAACTAAACCAAGAACAGTAATTCATTTCTTTCAAATTATTTCAAGATGAAAACTCCAAGTGCTCTCTAAAGAATGAAAAAAAGTTGTTCATTCAAAACTACACTAAAAATTGTTTGAAAAGCTAAAATTTTGTTAAATAGTCCTTTAGAAATGCCACATTATGAAATTTAAATCAAGTTAGAAATTAGAATACAAATGCTATTTAAAATGATTAATGACAAAGCTATCATTTCTACCATCTTCTTTCTGTTTTCCCATTCCCTTGATTGCTAATTGGCCCTTGTTCCATGTTAGCTTAATTTTTAAGTCTATTTCTAACATTTTCAAGACACTGAATTTGTTCTGGTGATGACAGGAGACAAATTTCCATTTCCTGTGTGTTACTTCTGCCTGCACTGCTAAAATGTAACTTGCAAGTGGTTTTCATCTTGAAATAAGGATATGGGTCAGATTCAGAGTGTGTATCCAGGTTCCTTCCACCCACAAAAAACTTCCAGTCTATTGTATGAATCCATTTGGGAGAATGGTGAAGGAGTCTATTATTGTTGATTCCTTCCTTCTGGTCTCTTCATAGACGTTCAACTGTTCTAATCAATTCAATCAGTACAAATTGGATAATAAAACTGGTTGTTGTATACTTAAGTTTCTGACTCTCTCTCCCCCTCTTTTCTGCTGCTTTTAAAAAAGGAAATAAAAAACAACAACAACACAACAGCCACATTTTTTTTAATAATTGTGCATTAATCATTCATACTACCCAATACCTCATTTCATTTGGTTCATGCAGAAAGATGCATTAACCCAAAGAAAACACTGTGACTCAAATTAACTATAATCACCCCCCTTGCTTTTACTATGATTTTCAAAACATATTTACCTTGATAATTAAAAGAAGTTGTTCAGCTGTGAGGGTCTCCAGCTGAGTGCTCTTTCTAGACCTCAACTGTAAAAGTTAACATACAAAGAAAGAGTCATTGATAACAGTACTTAAAATTCATTGGCTTGAATCCACTTGCTAGTTTAAATTAGAGTAAACACATTGAGTTGGTAATGCCATTTACTTAAGTAACAACTTACCATTCAGCAATTAATTCAATGTTTTTGCTCTAGCTGAGACTAGCAATTGGATTTATGCCTATGAAGGTTTCAAAATGCAATTGCCAGGTTTCCAGTAGTAACAGGTATCTTGGGATACCCATGCTCTACATTAAAATTTTAGAAATGTTGTAGTAAGATGCAGTTCAATTGAAAACTGCATTCAGTTCACTATTCTGCTTTTTGCATGATGTACAAGACAAGGAAGATGCATTAATCAGCTTTGGTCTATTCAGATGCACAGTAACAGAGAAAATTTTCATTTTTCATTATAGGGATTTTAGTACTGGCATGCCTCAGTTAACAAGGCTCCTCCTTTTTACAGTCTTACTATTGAGAGCCCAGCTCTGCGCCCAATTTACTTGTTTTCTGTATGGCTAGAAGTTTTTTATTTTATTTTTGCAGCATTGGCACAGAGAGGATGGTGAAGGAGGAATGTAAAAAGCCAAAATTTCATGTTGAGCTGCAGTAAAACAGTGCATTAGAGCTTCATATGGGAAAGAATGGGATTCTAATGTGAAGTCAAAGGCTTTCATGGCCAGCATCCATAGTTTTCTGTGGGTTTTTCAGGCTATGTGGCCATGTTCTAGAAGAGTTTGTTCTTGATGTTTCGCCAGCATCTGTGGCTGGCATCTTCAGAGAATACTGGCATGGAAGTGGGGTGTGTGTGTACACGTACACACACACACACACACACACACACACACACACACTTTGTGACCCTGAGTTGGGAGGAGTGATTTCCATGTTCCATGTTAATCTGTGTATTGTTCTGTTGCTGAATGGCAAGGCCTCATAGTGGGAGGATATGCAAAGAGGATTTGTGACTGTTTAATTAGAGACCCACTGTCGGCTGGGTAAGCTGGGTGGTTTTCATTTGCATTTCCTGGGCCTTGATTTTAGTGTTTTTCAGGACTGATAGACAAACCTTGGTGCGTTACAGACCACCCCTTTGGGGCGGCCTGTATCCGGCCCTTTCCCCGCTGTATCGGGGCCTCAGCTGCCACAATGGCAGCCTCCGAGGCCCCGACCCGCCGCTTTCCAGGCCGTGGGGAAGCTGCAAAAGGCCGCTTCTCCGCGGCCTGGAAAGGGGTGTCATCGGGGCTTCAAGCCCCGAGGACACCCGATGGCGGCAGGGAGGAGGAGAAAGGGGCCACTTGGCCCCTTTCTCCTCTGTGTTGCTGACACAGCCATGTAAAGGCTGCGCCCAGTGACGCAAACCCCAGAAGGAGCTCTGTTTCGGAGCTCCTTCTCACGCTGCAGAAAGGGTGCTCTAGGTGCCCTTGTGCGGCGTGCTGACATCACCACCGCACCGCCTCGTTTGGAGGCAGCGCAGTGGTGACGTCGTCCCGGCGGCCCCCGTGTAGAACGGGCGCCGCCATTTTGTATGTGCTGAGCACGTACTAGGGTTGGGGGCATCCGGAAGGGACACCCCTTTCTAACCCCAGTACATGCTGAGCACGTACTTTTAGGCGCGTCTGTAACGCGCCTTTGTTTACTTTAAGGGTTTCTTCTTTCCTGTTGAAGTTGTCCAGGTGTTTGTGGATTTCAATGGCTTCCCTGTGCTTTCTGACCTGATAGATGTTAGTATGGTATAGAATTTCAGTGTTTTCAAACAGCATTTTGTACCCAGGATGGTTTATAACACGTTCTGTTACTGCTGATTTTTCTGGCTGACCCAGTCTGCAGTGTCTCTCATTTTCTTTGACTCGTGTTTGAACATTGCATTTGGTGGTCCCTATGTAGACCAGTCTGCAGCTGCATGGTATGCAGTTAACACCTGCGGCGTGAGAGGGTCTCTTTTGTCCTTTGCTGAATGTAGCATTTGCTGGATTTTCTTGGTCCGTTTGTAAACCATTTGGAGGTTGTATTTCCTCACCAGTTTCCCTATTCTGTCTGCGATTCCTCTGACGTATGGTAAAAATACACTCATTCCTCCATATTTGCGGATTTGATTAATATGTTCTCTCTAGGAATATCTAGATGCTCCAGTGCAACTCTATGGTCAACCTAGAGATTCCTAGAGAAAATACTCTACTAGGCATTTGTAGCTTCTCCAGTGCAGTTCTATGGTCATTGTCTGTCGGACGTTGACCACAGAGTTGCACTGGAGGACCTAGAGATTCCTAGAGAGGTGTCCCCTCAGGTAAAAATATAGAATTTTTGTTATTTGTGGTTTTACCATATTCGCGGGGGTCTTGTGCTTCTAACCCTAGTGAATATGGAGGGACAAGTGTACCTTCCCTTTGGGTGGTTATTTGTCTTCGCTTCTCTGGGTGAAACACTAGGAACAAACTCTTCTAGAACATGGCCACATAGCCTGAAAAAACCCACAAAAAATGGGATTCTACTTTAGGTGATCCCGTTGCAGCTGTGTGTGCTTATATATAACAGAAAAGGTATACAGGTGTATCTAGAATCACTTTGGCCTGTTACAGACTGCCAAAATAAAGCTGCTTCGGGTCCCTTTGGAGGTACAGGGCTCCCCCGGGTTACGAATTTAATTCGTTCCGCGGCGCCATTCGTAACCCGAAAAGCATTCGCAAGCCGAAGCCCCATAGGCGCTAATAGCGAAAGCCGCGATTTGGTGCGAAAAAGCGCCGAAAAGCACCAAAAATTTTTTCGTAACCCGAAATAACCTTCGTAACCCGGAACAGTTTTTTTTAATGGATTTTTTTCGTAACCCGGAAATTTCGTAACGCGGCGCATTCGTATCCCGGGGTACCAGTTTATGCTGTTTAAATGATGCATGCATTCTAAGAATCCGGAAGCTGCACCAAAGCTGCACTCCAGTGCTTAGGAATGGGGTGTGGCTTTGGCGCGACCTCCGGACTCTTAGGACCCATGCATCATTTAAATAGCATACCTCCAAAGAGACCTGAAGCAGCTTTATTTTGGCAGTCTGTAACAGGCCTTACTGAGCATATGTGGAGAGCACAACAGAAGTAAAACGGGAAAGCACACTAGCTTGCCTCACCTGCTTCCCTGGCAAACCGAAAAAACATATGCCTGTATGTTTTGCTCCAAAGGAAATCATTTTGGAAGAAACTTTCAATTGTTCTTGAGAAGATTTTAAAATGTTTTTGTTTACTTATGCAAGGCTTATCTATCCTGATTATTTCATTTTACATATGCATAAAGTCAGTTTTGAATAAAAAGTTTGCCAGAACATTTTAACTGTTTTTCTTTTTTGTAAGGCAGGAACCTACTCCAATTCTTTTTTCATGTTGTTTCTACCTTTGGTATCAAAGCTTCTGTTAAAGAAGTGAAGCCCAGGAACATCTCTACTTTGTTAACTGAGGCACACCTGTATAACATAAACCTTTTAGGCTTATCAACAAAATTTGCATTTAGCTCAAGCTTTCAGACTGATTTCAGCCCATATAAAGAAAAGTTCTTTAAAAATATTTTTAACTGAAATTAAAAATAAGAATCTTGTTGAAATTGGAGGGGACAATCCCCCCGCCCCCGAAAGAACATCTGTTCTGAATGCATGAAGGATCGTTCAGAACAACGTAGGAAACAAGAAAGGGTGTAAGAATAACAAGCAAAAATCACTCGTCTTTCTCCCGCTTGTGGCATTTCCTCCTTAATCTTGCTCCTCTTTAAAAACAACAGAGATAATTCAGTCATTTGGACTGATTTTGAGATGCGTACACACACTCATACAGTTTACAGACATTTATTTGAACAATGAACTGGAAACCAATACGGGTATGTAACAAATTTATAGTTTGAATGCCACTGTATCATGCCATCTGCAATTTAATATTCAAAAACGAGGCTGGGATTACAGAAGCAGCATGTATTTATGAAAATACACATCTCTGTTCCTAATCTTACCAGTGTTTGTGCAAGAAAGTTTACAGATGAGATGATTTCAATCCCACTTCATACAAAAACAAAGGCTTACACTGAGACCAACTTAGTTCCCAGCATGCTTTTAAAAATTTACCAATGGTAAACTAAGTATTTACTTTTATTCATTTATTTGTTACCAAAGACATTAGGACAGATCTTCTTGTGCTAGATCAATTTTTGTTTTGTGTATATGTGATACTGAAATAATTTTGGGATTTGTTTGCTTCTTAAATATGGGATTTGCTCTAGCCGCTATTCAGAAAAGGTTTTTGAATTTGCTATCATCACACAACCAAGTAATATTTATGTATTATATAAAAGATTTTATGTATATATTATATGATCAATAAAGAAAAGAAACAAAAAATTAGCATACATACCTGTCTCTTAGCAGGTGGAGGCTGCTCTGGCTGTACACCTATCACATCATCTTCCTGAAGTGCATTCCAATTCACAGAGATAGGCTTCATTCCTGGAAACAAAAATATAAGAAAATATTCACTTGAAAGCAATAAAGTACTATATATATGTGTATGTTTCAACAAGGTGATTTCTTTGAGTTGTGATCATGTAAATCTGGACATGGAGTGTAGATTGTACAGTCTCACGTACATGTTTGTGTGTATGTATCTTCAACTCGGCTGTTGATTTATGGGGACTCCATTAATTACATGGGTTTTCTTAGGCAAGGAATACTCAAGAGGTGATTTTGTCTGTTCCTTCTTCTGAAATACAGCGTACAAGATCTGGTGTTAAGTTAGCGATCTCCCAACCAAGTACTAACTGGGACTGACCCTGCTTAGCTTCCATGATCAGATGGGATCTGATTTTAGGGTATTTGTGTTTTCCCTGATAAAGTGTTCCCTTCTTGTTCCAGAATCATATCAGAGGGCAGCATGAATCATGTACTGTAGAAAGTTTTTACTTGTGTGTGCATATATTGGATTTACAATTAATCAAATGTGATGTTTTAAATATCCAACATATGTTTCTTGTTAACTGCCCTCGAGTCAATCTCAACCTATGACAATCCTGTGGATAAGACATCTCCTGTCCTCCACTACTCTGCTTAGTTCCTGCTAACTCATACCTGTGACCTCCTTAATAAAGTCTGTTCATCTAGCAGGTGGCCTTCCTCTCTTTCTACTTCCACCTTTCCTAGCATTATTGTTTTTTTCCAATGAGTCACGACTTCTCATGATGTGTCCAAAGTACGACAGCCTCTGTTTTGTAATCTTGGCTTCCAGAGAGATTTCTGGCTTGATCTGCTCTAGGACTCACTTGTTTGTCCCTAAAACTGACACAGCTGGTCTCAGAGCTGGTGTTGGAGTTGCCTAGGCTGTTAGTCTTGGGTGACTTCAACATTCCACTTGAGACCAGTTTGAAAAAACTACCAAGTGCAGCTTGGGAGTTCATGGTATCCATGGCAGACATGGGCCTATCCTAGTTAGTCTCTGGGCCTACACATTGTGCGGGTCATACCCTCGATATGGTCTTTAGTACGGAACAGGAATATCTGAGAGCAGAGGTATTTAATATCACTGCACTGCCATGGACGGATCATTTCCTGGTCAAGCTGGAGACTGAAGGCCACTGTTTGCCCCGTTGGGGATGGTGGACCCATTAGAATGGTCCGCCCACAAAGGCTAATGGAAACAATAGGATTCTAGAAAGCCCTACAGGGTTTAATGGTTGGTAACAACGGTAACCTAATCAACACTTGGTCAACCCTGGGAATAGTGACCTGACCAAGGCTATTGACACAATCGCTCCCAAGTGTACTTTCCAGCCCACTCCTAATCACCAACTTAGAAATATGAAGCTGGCTGGACGACGACTAGAGCACCCCGGCGGAAAACCCGACTCTTATCTGACAAGACATGCCATAGGAAAGTTCTTTATTCCTAGGGAGTGGTAATACATGCAGTGAAGAAATCCTTGTCCTCTGCATGTATTGAGTTTAAGTGGACCAGTTTTACACATTATTTCCCAGAAATGAATAAATCAAAAGGATGTCAATTTGGAAGGAAACATCAAGCTTTGTAATTTAGTTCCTACCTGAGGTTTGCATATCTTTGATTTTCCCGACAGCAGCAGCTAAGGAGGAGGTTTCACACTTATACAGAATCACTCTTATCTCCTTACCATGTGTTACAAAGAGTTTGTCTCCATAACACCAGCACTAAATAAATAAATGAATACATGGTTAGTGTGCAAAAAGTGATTTAATCAAGTGGACTCATGCCACCATTAGACTCTAAGTTACTATAAAACGTTTGAGACTTCTCATTTCTATAGAAAGTTAAGATTTTCCTCATCTGTAATTTCACTCTTCCTACAACTGACTGATTAAATATTTTGAATCTCCTTTTCCTTGAAAGAACTGCCCAGAGACACACAATTTCCCAGTTCAGGTTAGATGCATGGATGATTAATTGTCTGTCTTCCTCCCCATCTAAACATGTCCCCATCCTTTTCCAACAGTTTCCACTATCGCTGTTTACTCCTGCTAGCAGTGGATAAATAACCATCTCAAAGTTAGAGGATATGCACAATTTATTTTGGGGGGGAAAAACACTGCAAAATTGTTTGACTTCTGGAGGGCCCAAAGGGCCTCCAAATACAGTGGTACCTCGGGATACGAAATACCCAGGTTACGAAATTTCCGGGATACGAAAAAATCCCATTGGAAATAATTGTTCCGGGTTCCGAATGCTTTTTCGGGTTACGAAAAATTTTTTGGTGCTTTTCGGCGCTT
Source organism: Sceloporus undulatus (assembly GCF_019175285.1). Taxonomy (NCBI): domain Eukaryota; kingdom Metazoa; phylum Chordata; class Lepidosauria; order Squamata; family Phrynosomatidae; genus Sceloporus; species Sceloporus undulatus. The sequence continues at coordinate 157,114,247 of NC_056523.1, read as the reverse complement.
TTTCGCACGAAACGCGGCTTTTCCCCATTAGCGCCTATGGCATTTCGGCTTACGAAGGCTTTTCGGGTTACGAAAGCGGCCGCGGAACGAATTAATTTCGTAACCCGAGGGAGCAGTGTATGGTGAAAATGCCCTACCTACTCCCAGAGGACATTAGTGGGCATTTTGGGATCGAAATCTTTTGCACATTTTTTTAATTCCCAGGGGGACCTGGGGGACACAAAAATGGCTCTAGAGCTGCACTCTGCCCACCACTGGATTATTTATTTGAAAGTTTTACATCTTGCTCTTCAGTAACAAAGGCTAACAAAGCAGTTTAGCAAGATTCATAAATATGACAGATTTGCATAACATGCAAAATATAATTCAGTGTAATGTGCACAACCACGTATGAACAGCAGTGAGCCTCATACCTATGCCTTCTCCCATCCTTCCTCTTAAGTGACCAGGAAAAGTTTGGACTATAGCTATAACTATAGCTATTTGTGTTGTCTGTAGCAACAAAATTTTAACAATAACTGTGGTTAATTTCAAACAGTTATCAAGCTAATTTGTTAAAAACAGTTTATAGTATGAGCCACAATTCTAGGTCCCAGTGACATAACCAATTGTGATTAGCTAATAGCCAAAGAAAATGTTTCTCAATTCTGAGTCATATAGCAGGAAAAGAAGATGGGTGCAAGAAAAAGATTTATATAAGCTCATGCGTGTCACGCTAAGCTTGAAATGCAAACATAGCCAATATTTTTAAAGTACACTAAAAATAGGTAATTATTTAAAATCTCAGTATTGCACTTGTTACAACATAGCTTACTTGTCCAGTGGTTCCCTGTGGCAATTCTTTTGAAGCCTGCAATGTTTGGAATGTTATATTCCATATGGAAAAATAATCTGAGAGAGAGAGAGAGAGAGAGAGAGAGAGGGGGGGGGGGGGGGACGACATCAAATACAATGTGCATAGTCTTAAACTGCAAATGTCACACAGAAATGTACTTACAGAACTTAGACAAAATACTTGCAAAGTAATGAATATATGAAAGCTTTTCTCTTAAATACTTGCAATTACTGCTTTAATTCACATTTGATATTTTGATTTCCAAAATACAGTTCAACAAGTCTTATGTAAACAGTGAAGCCCAAGTGAAGCCAAAATGGTCACTCTATGTACCAAGGAAAATCAGTATCCTTTTATTAGGCCTTCCTGTTCTATCCCTTTGTTGGAGTATGAGCCCTAAGACAGCACTCTGCTGCTAATGTTTTATATTGTAAAATATCTGATTTTACATGCTTAATCAACATTATTTTGTTTTCTGAGAACCCTGCTAGGGTTTCCCCCTGCTTTAGAGCCAACAAATTTCTCCTAGCAATTCTACTGTAACAGCTGAATTACCTTACCTTTAACATTACTATCAGGGACATCCAGGTATCCTGCTACAGCAATATGATCTTTATCAAGAATGACAATTGAAGTTCCTTTTAAAATGCTGCCAGATATTACAAGCCTGACCAGGAGTGACTTTGACAGAACTTGCTCTTCCTCAGAATCACTTTGTGATAGTGGCACAAGAACTTTAAACACACAGCCATTTGAATCTGTAAAAAATAATCAAACTACATAGTAGTTAACAAGAACATGAAATATAAGTTGGGATCCAAAAAATATTACTGAGACACAAGACAAAGAGATATGGTTGAGAAGTCAAGGTACGTTCCCCCTCCCATCTACTGCTTGGAGACTCCATCTAGCACAGGCACAGTAACCATCACTGCCCAAAGAGTCCAAGAAAGTTGAGACTAAATCATGCATGGTCACAGACTTCCATACTGTTTTTGTTCTCAGTTAAAAACTCTATTGACAGTAGAGACTGTAGCCACTCAATTTTCCAAGAAAACGCTCAACTAATAATTAAATTATATTAAGGAAAGTTAAAAGAAACACAGAATGATGCTTGCCTTTCTGTTTCTAGTTCTCCAACTTTCTAAAATCAATTTACTTTCGTGTGACAAGAACGAACTTGATTTATAGAAGCAGACATACACCATGAGCTCACACATACTGAGAGCAGAACAGACACTTCCAAACCACAGCTGAAGCACAAACCAGAATGCTGTGTGTGGATGGAATGGCCAACAATTCAACTGTAAAATCTAGGGCATGTGCATATGCACACACATCTGTATGTGCATGTGTAAATGCTGATATCACTTCTTGGATTTGAAGGGAATAGGAGGAAGGGAAAGATAGAGTGTATGAGCCTGAGTCATGTTTTGATACTGGGTCTGAATTATGCCATTTTTGTTTATGCTTTCCTGACAGCTAGATGAAATTATACAGTTAGAATCTACTAAGTACTGCTATCCCCACAGTTTATACACAATTTAATATAGAAAGACTTTTTAAAAAGAGATAACATGCTTTTAATAGGAATTTTCTTCAAAGCAGGGAGTCCACATTGTACAATTAAATTTACTTAGATACTTACACAAACAAAAGAGTGTAACAATTTTGTTGTTCAAATATCCTGCAAAGCTCAGTGGTGTAGATGACTCACTCCCTGGTTCAAGTTTAAACTTCTGAAGGACACATTTATTACACTGATGAATGTATACGAAGTAATTTCCATTCTAAAGAAAAAAAATGTTTTTTTTTAATTTTTATTTCCCAGACAACCAGTCTCATTTAAAAGGCATCATAGTTAGATGGAAGGCATTAACTTAGATTTAGGTGGCCTAGGCTTAATATTAATACATGCACACTGAAAAAGCGAACAGAATACAGTAATATAATCAGCAAGATGATAGGAAAAGAAAAAGTCTGACTGAACAGCTTGGAAATCTACTGAAGCACTTATAGTCAGAAAGATAAGAGAGATAAGAAATAAATTATGGATTATGTAAATGCTATTAGTGTCTACCCACTGACTAGGATTAAGTTTTTGAGAAGACGCAGCACACTTATATTCTGCTATTAGAATTATGGTGTATCATCTGTAAATGGACACATGAAGTATTAAGAACTTGAATCTGTGAATTAGTATTTGTAAGATCAACTTCATCTCTTCAATATACTCATACTGTATTTATATTATAACTACTTTAATTAATAATATGACTACTTTAGAATTTTAACACTCACCTGCTCAGTAATAAATGTAAGAATAGGCTGTTCAACTCCCATGAATGCATTACTCCATCTAAAAAGTTATATGATTATTACTACACAACTGAAAACTTTTTGCAAATAAAACACTGAATACACTATCTGAAGTACTAAATGTCTAGCCATTGCGACACAACTATCAGTAGAAGTGAAACAAATTCAAACATATGAAATAAAGTGTCCTGTATTTTGTGCCATCTTTCTTTGATAAGCAAACAATCTTTATCCACAGTACTCCATAGAAGTGTCATGGCTAATTAAGAAATGATAGTGTTCACTGAAAGAACATGAAAGAAATGAATATGGCATTACAAAGATACAAGGTCATAGGGAATCCACAGTAATAACTCCTCCATTCTCAGCAGATAATTCTGGAACTAGGCTGAGATGACAGGGAGGGGATTTGAAGAGACGATAGCGCGTTACAGACCGCCCAAAAGCGGGCGGTCTGGCGCCGGCTCCATTAGCTACGCCGAGAAGCCCCAGCGGCCAGACTGCGAGGCTTCCCGGCGCAGCTAAAAAGGAGCACCGAAATGGCGCTCCTTTTTGGCCCCGGAAGTGGCACCGCGAGGCGCGCACTTGCAGTGTCACTTTCGCCGCGCCACATCTGGATGCTGTGCGTCCAAGATGTAAATATGGCAGTGCCCATGTGGACGGGCGCTACCATTTAGTACGCGCTCCGCGCATCCTAGGAACAGGGCAGTTAGGAAGGTGAGAACCTTCCTAACCCTAGCATGCCTCTTCCTAACCTTAGGACGTGCAGAGCGCGTACTAAATGGCAGTGTGTAACCCACCAATGTATCACAATGGCTCCTGAATAAACTCTGAATTATAAAGCTGCAGCACTCACCTAATAACCTCATCTGAAACAATATTTTCAATTTCTTGCTGAGGTGCAGCTAGCAAAGCATCCAAACTCTTCACAGCACCACACTTGAACAGGACCAGGGGTTCAGTATGAGGCAGAGAATGTATCCGATATACATCTGCGGACAACTGAAAAAACAGTTGTACACTTTATTCTCAAATACAAAAAATGCAACAGAGGGTGACAAAGTACTATGTATTAATAAACAGTGTAATACAAAGGCAATTGCTGTGAGTACTGATGGAGGCACCTGAATAAATTGCAACTCAGTTCCAACTATTAGGCTAACTAGGGCCCAAAACAGACGAGCCAAAAGCTTTGCCTTTGGGCCAATCCAGGACTGTGGCGTCCAGATAACACACGCCTCCAGATTGGGTCAAAACTGCACTGTGGCCGCCTAAGGCAGCCCTAACCTAGCTGCGAAAGGAGTGCAGAAAAGGCATTCCTTACCAGTGGTCCGTTGTGAATCACGACATCTGGTCGCCATGGTCCCATGCCGCTCAGGGCATGCTCATGTTTGGAGCAGCTTTTGGCCGCCCCAAGCCACTCATTTGTTTGAGTCCGAGGCTTACTTAAATCTCGTGACATTTTCTCCTCAAACCTTAAAAGAGTAACACTGAGAACTCTACTGTATCTCGATTGGCAAAAAGATCTAAATTAAAATTCTAACTACCACTAACATCGGAAACAAAAGACTCCTTCAGCAAATAGAAGGGTTTTTTTAAACAGCATGAAACCTTTCTTTGTAGATGGCCATTACTAAATTATTTTTTTGACTGAGCAGGAACTGAAATTCCCGACCATTATTCCTGGATGTGGTCCAAAACTCTCATGCATAGGATGCTCCACCGGAAAACACAGCTTTTACTGCTTACTCAACCTTCCTAAATTTCACCCTGTCAGGGGTCCAGAGGATTCTGGAACTGTGTTTCAGGGGACACAAGGAGAAACCTGGAGGGGGGAATCCTTCGTCTCTTCCTCCTTTGCCCACTTCCTCTGCTAAGTGAAATCCCCTTTTGTGAAAGAGTGGAGCAATTCTGTTTGCAAAAAGGAATGTCTAAACTCAGTCCCTTCTTGCAAGACGGATATAAGAATACTGAGAACTAGTGCCAGCAATTAAATACAGAAAACCTGGCTTCATCTAAAGGTAATACAGAAAGTTATTTATTTTTTACAAATTTTAAACTTACTGTGGCTTTAAAAACTTTGTCCAAGTTAGTGTCATCCTCCTTCCATATCTGTAAAACCTAAAAACCAAAAAGAGCTAGTTTTAAAAAGTGGAAATAGTGTTTGCTAAATCTTACTCTCAAAGCCTGGACAGATAGAGATGATTTGGGACAATAGTCTAAAATGCTTCTGAAGACCATCTGGTTCCGAGAAGCGTTCCCAGGCATTACATAATTGTCACTTGCTATTTGATGTTCTTTGTTGCCTGTTTTACTGAATCATTTCTTGTACTGCTATGTATTTTATATGTATTATCCTACTAGAGAGGCAGGCTAACTCCAACAGGCCTCCCTGGAAGAAGTTTACCCATCCATTAAGAAGCCAAGCCCTCCCTCCAGTCCATCTGCCTTGGTCCAGGCCTTGGAAGTAGAGAAGAACTGCTGGACCTCATCCCCTTCCCCTCCACCACTCCCTTCTCCTTTTGTGTGGTGTCTTTTTAGATTGTAAGCCTGAGGGCAGGGAACCGTCCAATTAAAAAGATTGTATGTACAGCGCTGAGTAAATTTATAGCGCTTTACAAATAAAGGTTAATAATAATAATAATAATAATAAATGTGGGGGACTAGTAGTTTTGTCCCTTCAACGTGCCATGGACCAGTGCTATATTTGTGTTTCATGTCTACAACTGTTTCTTTCTGTTTTGGAAATTCACCGTGGTACGTCAGTTTGTGAGCCAACACTTTGAATAGTGCTGGACTAAGCATAGAGAGAGAATGAATATCCAAAACAGGTGTTGTGCACAAACTTTTATATACTGTAATTTAAATATCCATCGTTAACAGAAACTCCTAATCCATATGTCATGTATACAGCACACTCAAGGTAGCTCTGCATTTTACTTTTTAACTTTCCCACTTGCACTGACCTATGTGCAAAAACCCCTCATCTTCAGTAGGAAAGGAAAGATTACAATCTCATACCAAATGGTTGCTTTCAGTTGAAGTGTATTAATAAACACAATAAATTGATTTCAACTGAGGTATATTTAGAAATTCAACCTTAATTTCTCAGAGTTAGTTACTTGGGTCATGGTCAAGTTATTTACTTTGTGACAACATGAACAAAATCTCACATCACCCACACCATCATTTAGTTGAACAATATATGGCTTAATCACATATCAATGTTTAGCTAATGCCACTTTTCAGGGAAAACAGACCCCAACTACTCTCTTCCTAGAACAAAAACCCACTGCTATCTTTTTGATACGATTCAGTAACATTTAATATTTTCAATTTTTTTAAAAAAAAAAGTCAGTTCCATAAGAGGACTATAACAAATTTGCAATTTTCAGAAAACCTGTACCACTGCCTACAACATCCCTGCATAATCCCAATTAGATACACATGTCAGTAACAAACCATACCTTGTCATCATGAACAATAACAAACTCTCCTGTTTCAGAATTGCACACGGCTGGGCATGTAATTGTTTGGCCTTGTTTGACTGACCAGCAACCCAAAGGTTTTTGGTCGGAAACCTTCAAGAAAGTAAAAGTTATCAGTTATTATGATATTAGCATATCAGCATAAAACAATTCAGTAAGCCATACAATAACTTCTATGTAAACGTTATGCAGTGGGGAAAAACCCTGGAACCATACTGACATATACTCCGAACACACAAGCTATAATTGTATCAAGAGTACAGAAACCTAGCAAGTCCATCCCTGCTTCCAGCATGCTTTTTGTCCTTAAATCTAGTTTTAGGGTTTCTTTTAATCTGTTTTCAAACCAAGTTTGGCTTAGTAAAACTAGCTTTAAGTATTGTTTTAATCTGTTTATAAAGAAGATTTTAATCTGTTGTTCATTATCTTTGCAGCTTGATGTGAGCTGAAACTCACAAATACTCACAAAAACCTCAGACTTTATTAAAGTGCACAAAAGAGGGTATTCATTCTTTTTTTCTACCACCGATAGATAACCCATTTCCATCACGTGCATCAGAATTTTAACTACAATATTAAGGAACGGTGTAACTTTTTAGAAGAAAGCATGCACCTATCTGTGCTAATATACAGACTTACTGTAACTTTAAGGCTATTCTCCACCAAACGTACCAATGCAAAAAGTAAGCAAGGAATAGGTAAGAAAATGCTACTGTGGTTTATTCCCCCACCCACAGGTCTTAAAGCAGAACCAAGATCACACAAGTAGAGGCAGCCCTTCAAACAATCTGGGCACCTGACGCTTCAAAAGGTTAACCAGTAGCTTGACAAGGCATCCTCTGAAGAAACCTGCCCAGCAAACCCCATGACAGCCATAAGGCTTGCCGTAAGTCAAAGGTGAGTTGGGAGGGAGGCACGCAACAACGAAGGCCAACCTATGATGGGGGGGGGGGTTGTATTTGCGAGTTTTAGCATAGCAGGTTCCTTCAGAGGGAGGGGGGGGGGTTGCAACTGCCATCCTCTGAGGCTGAGAGAGTGTGACTTGTATATGTGAATTTCAGCTTGGCAGGTTCCTTCAGGAGCAGTTTACCGCTGAGGCTGAGAGAGTGTGACTCGTATCCTCCCCTTCAGAGTGGGCTTGCCACTGGCACCCTGTGAGGCTGAGAGAGTGTGACTTGCTCGAGGGGTGTGTGGCCCATGGGCTTTAATACTCGAGCGGGGATTAGAACCCTGGACTCCAGAGTCGTAGCCCAACGTCCAAACCACCCCACAGGCCCCCTCACACACACACACACACACACACACACACATATATATGTATGTGCGTGTGTGTGTATATAGATACACACGGCTCCATAAAGGACCCCAGTTCCGCAGCCCCGCCGTCGGGGCCCCCTTACCTGGTAAAGCGTCACCGTGCGGCCCCTCTCCGTGAGCAGCACCCGGTCGGCGTCGGGCTCCAGGCCCAAGGGCGCCTGCGGAAGGGCCGCCGCCGCCGCCAAGGAACACAGGGAGAACTCCTCGCAGAAGGACGCCATCTTCGAGGAGGCCACGCGAGGAGGACAGGAGGAAAGCCTTGTGCGCCTGCGCCAGAAGAGCCCCGCCCACCTCCTGGGCTCCTTGCAACAAGGGCGACAGAGTTTAGGGAAAGAGCGGCACGTCGAGTTAAAATGTCTTCCATTTCGGTAGCGGACTCGGCTTAACGGAAGCCCTGAGTTGGTGCCTCTCATCCATAGGGCCCCCATAAGTCCAGTCTGGCTTGAGGGCGGTCGACGCAGCAACGAAATCATGTCGCTTCTCAGTCTCCAGCGCCACCTAGTGAGCGGGAGGTGGATTGCATATCACGGTCGCGTTAGTAGTGAGACTCCTGAAGGGGAGGAAGGTTCTGAGTGCAGTGACATCACTCCCCCCTCCTTTAAGGTGTCACTTGGTACGGTCTACACTCCCCGCGCCCTCCTCCGGTGCGGGGAGTGTGGACCGTACCAAGTGACACCCTAAAAGAGGGGGGGGCGATACCACTGCTCCTCAAACATCTGCCTTCTGAAACAAATGGACTGTGGCATTCACCTGTGTCCTTTCAAAATGCTGAAATGATGGAGTGGGAAGAGAAAAGACAGGCCCCAGCTTTTACATTTTAAATGTTTAAAACATCACATTTTACCATATATTCACAAAACTATATGTAAATACATTTAGTCTGTGCATATGATATTATAATTTAAAGGTAATATGTTTTATGTCACAACTATTAATGATTTATTTTATATTTATTTTTATATCATTGTTATATTTAGGTATTTTGTTACATATGTAAGGAGGGGAATTATTTATATTGTAGTGTATAATTGTACTGTATTAGAGTTGTATTGTATTTTATGTGTGTGTGTCGGTTTTTATTATTTGTATTAAGTGTATTGTATTTTTATTGTGTTTGTAAACCGCCTTGATCCTACAGGAAGAGGCAGGATATAGATAAAAATGTATTATTATTATTATTTATTAATAAAATTTTAAACAATTTAAAATTTAAAATAATACATCTATTCCAGCGCATAATAAATGAAACCCATCCATTTACAATATCACAATAACAAAACAATTCAAAGATGAAGAGGAGTATCTTACATTATTATATTTCAAGCGCAATTAACCATGTTATTAAAGTTATCATCACTTTTTCTTTCCAGCTCTATTTCCATTCAGTTCTTATCTGCTTCCTTTTTTCTTTCCTTCTACAATTCTTCCAAGTCTTCCTACAATTTCTCCACACTTTATTCCCAACAGTTTTCTCTTCTTGAATCCATCTCCTGTCCATTTATCCTTCCCAGAACTCTCTTCCATCTTTCATCTCAGAATCTTCCTTGTAAAATGTGGTGTTTTTCAAGAAAATAATTTATTATTATTTTTTGAAAATGTTAATTTTTTTAAAAAAATTAAACAGTTAAAATTTAAAAACTGAGACCTACGCCATCTCCTCTTCAGCATTTTAAAGGGACATATGCAAATGCCTGCACCTGGTGACATCAAATTTAGTGACTCCATTGGTTCTGACCTGTGTGGTTCTGCTATGCAGAAGACCTGATTTCAGTCCCGTGCTGCTGCCAACATGTTTGTGGTTATTTGCAAGAACTGCCCTATGGAAACCAGCTTCCTTACAGAGTCCCCATAAAACAAAAGAGGACCTCTTGCACCTGTAGCTGAATGAAAGCTGAGCTGTTTCTCCTGTGTCACCTCTGCTTCTCTCGTGTCTGCCCTCGTATCTAAATATTTGTATTATACACTCATCCCTCCAACTTCTCTGGCTTTAGGGGCACAGGACCCCCATGAATGTGGAAAAAACGCAAATAACAACAACACTTATGTGTTTTACCTGAAGAGATGGTGTCGGAGGAGAAAGGAGAGGCCCCAGTTTTTAAATTTTAAATAAAACATCTCATTAATTTAAATTTAGGCCTGCCTCCGTTTCATACACAGCAGAAGGTTACACTTTTTAAAGCACAAGGAGGGAGGGAAAAAACCCTCTGTACCCAACCTTTGCTTTCCTGTAGCCTCACTCCACCTGCCCTCACCAGGGACTCTTCTCCAGATCTAAAGTATGGCTTTGCATTACAAATCCCAGAATCTCCAAAGCAATGGACAATGGGATTGCCCAAGAACGCAATTTAACACTGGAGAAGAGTGCCTAGAAGAGTGCCTTGCTAGGCGAGGAGGTTACAGCAAAACAAATACAGTCAACCCTCCTTAAACACGGATTTATTATCCACGGATTCAAGCATCCATGGCTTGAAAATATTCCCAAAAAGTATGAATTCCTGAGAGCAAACCTTGATATTCCATTTTATATAAAGGACAGCATTTTGCTCTGCCTTTGTATGTAATGGGACTTGAGCATTCACGGATTTTGTTATCCACGGGGGATCCTAGAACCAAACCCCAGCGGATGACAAGTGCCCACTGTATTGGATGCAGAAAAAGTTTTCCCTTTCATTCCTTGACCTTTGAAAATTGGAACCCTCAGCTGAATGTGAAACTGAGGCAGAACCTCCTTGTAGCATGACTACTGGAGTAATACATGCTCTGATGTCTCTATTTGGCCAGAGTCACAGGGAGGAAGGCGGGATATAAATAAACATAACAACAACAACAACAACAACCAGTGGCATCACTGGGGGGGAGTGCAAGGGGGGGTGGACTGTACCAGTGACACCCCACAAGATGACACCACTGCTCCTCAAACATCTGCCTTCTGGCAGAAATGGATTTTGGCATTCACGTATATCCCTTTAAAATGCTGAAGATATGGCATGGGAGGAGGAAGGAGAGGCCCCAGTTTTAAAATTTTAAACGTTTAGTTTTTTTAAAAAATTAAAATTTTAAAAAAATTGAAAATGTAATTTTTTTTTAAAAAAAATCACATTTTACCAAATGTTCACTTCAACCATATGGAACTATGTAGATACATATGTAAATTGATTTAGGCTGTACATATGATATTGTAATTTAAAGGTATAATTCTAATTTTGCTAGTTGTTTTATGTCACAACTACACTTATCCTTCCACATTCACTGGGGTTAGGGGCACAGAATCCCCATGAATATGGAAAAACCCCAAATAACTCTTTTACTTGAGAGAAAACTTTTCTTGGAATCACTAGGCCCTCTAGTACAACTCTGTGGTCAACATCTGCCAGACACTGATAATAGAATGGTGCTGGAGGAGCTACAAGTGCCTAGTAGAGTGCTCTCTAGGAATCTCTTGGTCCTTCAGTGCAACTCTTGGTTAAAGTTGACCATAGAGTTGTGCTGGAGGACCTAGATATTACTAGAGAGAACATATTAATAAAATCCATGATTAATCAAATCCGCAAAAGTCAAAGCCACAAATGTGGAGGGATGAGTGCATTACCATTACATTCAGTAATACACAGGACTTATGATTAATAAGTAACATTAATACAAAGACATGACTATATAGCTGGTCAAAAGATCAAACAGATCTCCTGCTTCTATCTGGGTGTAATCTTTCATGCGACTGGTTGTAGGAAAGCACCTGGGGACTATGCTGCCAGTAACACACAGAAGAGCTCAACAGCCATCCTCAAATTTTTCATGACGAGGCCATTATATCCTGGTGGCACTCAAAGAACTCCATTGCATTAGCCCTGGCTGGAACAGGCCTGTAGAGTTCCAAAATGGAACGTTCTGGGAACAGGAGGCAGTGGGGAACACATTTTACTGCACAGCGAAATTGATGATGCCACTGCCGAGCATCCCCATCCTATTCCAGATGCGTCCCAGAGGGGGCGATTTTCGGGAACGCTTGAGAAGCGTTCTGGAAATCACCCCCTGGGGAATACATCCAGAACAGAATGGGGATGTTTGGTGGCGGTGGCAGCGTTCTCGCTGTGCAGTAAAATGCGTTTCCTGCTACCTCCCGTTCCCAGAACATTCCATTTTGGAACGCTACAGGCCCGTTCCAGGGCAAATGCGATGGAGTTCAAACTCTTTGAAACCAAATTGATTTCACAGCTGCTTTATGGATCCCAGCTGGGACCCCTCCCCAATTCTGCACCATTAGAACTTGTGCAATCCAAATGTCTAAAATCAGCATCACAGGCTCCAAAATGTATCTGTAATGCAACTCTGAGACTGGATTCAGGCTTTATGAAAATGGAGGCCAGAGTTTGGGTGACCGTACTCAGCTACTGGCTCAGACTATCTTTACCACTGGTCTTGCTCCACTTACCCTGACTGATGAATTTCAGTCTACATAGAAACAGATGGTGATGACTAAAATTTCTTCACTGTGGCAGACTCCAGATGGTGCAGCTGGGGGACGTGTGCTCCGATAAGAGGGCACTTACATCTGGTGTCCCTCAAGGAGCCATTCTGTCCCCCATGCTATTTAACATTTACATGAAGCCGCTGGGAGATATCATCTGGAGACACGGGGCGCGGTGTTATCAGTATGCTGATGACACCCAAATATGTTTCTCTGTGTCTCCGACTGATGCAGTAACCAGGGATGGCATCTCTCCTCTAGATGCCTGTCTGGAGTCGGTAATGGGCTGGATGAGGGAAAACAGACTCAGCTTGAATCCAGAGAAAACGGAAGTACTCGTGATAGGTTCCCTGGGCCCGGGAAAGGTAATTTGCCCACCTGTCCTGAATGGGGTCACGCTCCCCGTGAAGGACTCAGTTCGCAGTCTGGGGGTGCTCCTGGACTCGTCGCTCCATCTTACATCTCAGGTGGATGCGACAGTCAGGAGTACTTGTTATCAGCTTCGGCTGATACGCCAGCTACGACCCTACCTGGGCCGGGGGGACCTTGAAACGGTGGTACACGCTCTGGTAACCTCTCGGTTGGATTTCTGTAATGCGCTCTGCATGGGGCAACCCTTGTACCAAACCTGGAAGTTTCAATTAGTGCAAAACATGGAAGCTAGGTTGGTCACTGGTCGTTCCAGGGCCAACCATATAACACCAATCCTGTATGATCTTCATTGGCTGCCGGTTTGCTTCCGGGCACAATACAAGGAGTTGGTTATAACCTATAAAGGCCCTAATGGCTGGGCCCAGGGTACTTGGAGGACCGCCTCTCCCTATATAATCCGCCCCGCACACTCATATCAGCTGGGAAGAAATTGCTGAAATGCCAAAGGCGAGATATGTATCTACCTCGCAAAGGGCTTTCTCTACCTCTGCCCCTAGGAACTGGAACATTCTTCCCGAGGAGCTCCGCTCCACCCCCCCCTAGACTCTTAAAAAAAGAGATAAGACTTCGTTTGAGCAAGCTTTCCCTGATGTCCTAACAACACCTACACCTGACTACCCCCCCTCCCCCCATATGAATGTATATCGTCCACACTTGCTAGTTGGATTTGTATCACCTCGCAAAGGGCTAGTTGGATTTGTTATATTTGTGTATACTGTGATAGTTTTATCGGTATTTTTGTAATGTTTATTGAAGTTTTTTTGTATTGGCAATTTTTATTCCCATGTTTTCTTGTTATTGCAATCGTGTTGTACACTGCTTTGATCATTTGGAAAAGTGGTTAACAAATAAAACTTATTATTATTATTATTTATTATATTAATTATTTCAGACCACCCAAAAGGGCGGTCTGCCATTGCCTCCTTTTCCGCCTGCAGGAAGCCGCAGCGGGTAAAACTGTGCGACTCCCGCTGGCGGAAAAGAACCCTAAAAAGCGGTCGTTTTTTTAGTTGCGCTTGCGACACCTGAGGTGCGCAAATGATGCACCGTGACGTCACAACTGCAAACAACGTGCGGATGCTATGCATCGTCACATAAGGCGGCACCCATGTAGAAGGACGCCGCCATTTAATGCCGGCATGACATACTAGGGTTGCGGTGTCGTGCGGTGGCCGCCCTTGGGCAACCCTAGCATGAATCCAGCAAAGCACTGGCCTGGATAACACCTGTGTTTCTCTCCAGAGCTTTTGTTCAGCATCGAATATGAAGGCTAAAGTGATCATCAAACAATGGGTATAGATATAGAGTGACAGCTAGACTTAGCTAGCGACCCAACTTTTATCGTTGTGACTCCAACAGATACTGTGTCATCACCTAGGGCATGTTTAGCAAAACTGAAGGACCTAAATACAGGAGAGCCTTTATTTGGCACATGCCTGTGTACGAAGGCGATACAAGAAGCTCTTCTCAGACAGACATGCCCCTGTGACTGGCCAATAGTGACAACAGAGCATGTATATTCCAGTGCTCATGTTACATGGACATCCGCCTCAGCCTTATTTCACCTTATGTATAAACACAAGGACACACCAGTCAATTTTACACTTCTCTGTTGCTTTCGGACACCAATCCAGATATACATATAATGTTGCCAGATTCTGTGCAGCTACGGTTAAAATCCATCAGGCAATGACCTCTGCAGAAGGCTAGTATTAATCTCGCACTGCCACACTGGATTTTAAAGGATATTTTAAATACTGCTTTTAACCTGAGTTTTTACTTTGGTGCGGTACAGACCTCCCCAAAAGGGAGGCCTGTCAGCACCTGTTTTTTCCTCTGCAGGGATGCTGCAGCTGCCAAACCGCACGGCTTCCCTGCAGAGGAAAAAGAACCCACGAAAAGCATGGTTTTACCCCGCAGTGGCATACCGAGTGCACGAGGGCACACTTGGATGTAAGCGCCATGCGGTGCTATGCGTGCTGCACGGTGCTTATGTAACAATGGCGGCGCTGTGTATACAGGGCGCTGTAATTGTTACACCCCTCGACACGGCGATGGGAGGCAGGGCATGTGGCCAATCCGCACCAGGCACCCTAGCACACGACGAGGGAGATGCGGGACGAAAGAGGCAAGAAGAAGGCCCGAAGATGGACGTGTATGTGCTGGGGGCGTGTGAACAAGAGGTATGTTGTGTACGCTAGGGAATTTTTTAGAAGTTACCCATAATTTTATTAAGGCTAGGCTTTTGAGAAGATGCAGGACGACAAGGATCGTGTTGACGAGAAGCATAAAGGGGGGGGGCTAAAATTGTGACTAAAGTTTCCCAGGGATGGGTGAGCTCGCTAGTATAGAAGGGGGGGGCAGCTCATGAGCGGTTGGGGGGGTTGTGGTGGGGTGGAGGATAGCGTGGCCTTACGTAAGATTGTGCCGCAGTAAACAAGAGTTAAGAGAGGTTGTGGGTGAGTATAGAAAGGTTGCGCAGGGGATGCAAAGCTGTAGGGCAAAACCGGGCGCGGCTATAGTAGCTGTATAGAGAGCGTACGCAAAGGTGACAATTTGTTTTCATTTTAATGCAAGGTGCTTGCACTACTGAGTAGGAAACCAACGCTGTACGGTGGAAGAGATGTTTTGAGGGGGAGTGCGTAGTCAGGTAGGGCAACGTGGACGCTGTATGGCATGTGAGACATGAAGAAGTATAATAGGTGCTGAGTGAGTGACAGTGTGTGCAAGCGTATCAGTTTGGTAATTTTTTTTAATATACCTATTGATGTTTACCAAGCTATTCAGTAAAGATTGACACATTGTTTAAGTGGGGTGTGGAGAAATACAACAGGGAAAGTAGGTAGGGCCGTTGAGCAGCATTAGTAATGGAGATGACGAAGGGGAAGCTGAAATAAGATAAAAAGAAAAAAGAATTGAAGGTGAGAGGTACGGGGAGGAATGAAGCATCTTGTAGAAGTTATAAAGGTATATGCACTGGCGCAAGTGCAAACAGACTCTCAAACGCGGGGAGGTATGAGATCAAAGCGGAAAAGAAGAGAAGGATGAGAGAGAGAGAAAATCAAAATAGGGGGTAGTGTCTGCGGAGTAGGCTAAACGAGGAAGAAGAGGGTGGAGCGTGATGTAGTGTGAGTAGAGAGGAGGAGAATTGGATGTCATTAATGCAACTAGAGGGTAGATTGCCAGGTACACAGTATATTATTGGTGGTGAAAGCACTTTTTTGCTCTATAGAGGGGTCTAACAGAAATGGGAACTGTTGGCTGGTTTTTAAGTCCGCTGATGGTACTGGTGGAGGTTGGAAATTGTTTCGAGGGAATTCTTTTAAAAAAGGATTTTTTTGGGGTGGCTGCGATAGAGCGTTGTAGAGTGTGGATCAAACAAAAATAATTGGGGCAGGCTCCTAGTCAGTTTGCAAGTCGACAGAGAGCCAAATGGCTAGACTGAATCACATCTGCCTCGGAGGGTGGGCTGCCTCTACATGTGTACTAAAATGAAGGATTTTTAGGGAGCACTCAATCGCTTATTAGCTATATAGATTCGGTTGGGAGATAGAAGAGGTGAGGCGGTGGTATCGCAATAGGATCTAGCCCAAATCTCTCGCATAGAATAGGTCAGAAAGAATGGATAATCATGACCGAGACCGCGTGTCGTATCAACCAGATCACTGGACAATAGGATAGAAGGTTGAGCCGTGGGGG
The DNA here is from genome assembly GCF_019175285.1 of Sceloporus undulatus. Lineage (NCBI taxonomy): Eukaryota > Metazoa > Chordata > Lepidosauria > Squamata > Phrynosomatidae > Sceloporus > Sceloporus undulatus. Next base: position 157,097,692 of record NC_056523.1, on the reverse strand, counting down.
AGCCAAAGGAGGTTGCGTTAATGTAATGAGTTGTTATGCTCTGATATGGTAGCCAGACTGCAACATGTGGGTCGTACATGTCTGTGCTTTGTGCTGACTAGAGCGTTTACGAGGGACATGAATAGTGGTGCGGTAAAGGAAGTCGCAAACAAGAGATTCAAATAGCAAGTTCTGGGGGTGATGAAAGAAAGGGGGCGGGAGAGAGGAAACAGTGGGTTAGTGAAAAGATGGAGTGGTGTTGCGAAGGGAGGGGGCAAGGTGGCAAATAGACGGAGCAGGCACACGTATGGTAAGACGCACGGCAAGGTGTAGACAAAAGATAAACATGTGGAGTGTGGACCGGGAATGTGGAATGTTCGTGGGAAGCATAAAGAAAAAAGAGAGTGACAGAAGGCAGGTCCGACGGGGAAATGCAAAACGCCAAAGAGGGTGGAGCCAGGGGTCAAGAGGAGGAGTGGTGTGTTGCGTGTCCACGTGTGGCCGTCAGTCGGATGGGTGGGCCACGCATGGAGGGGAGCGGGGTAGGGGGGGGGGGGGGAAAAGCGAGCCGCGGGGCGGGGGGGTGAGTACAAACGCACCCAGCAGGTTTCCATGGCCAACGCGAGTGAGGGTGACAGGGGACCAGGGGCGTCGACAGGTGGTGGGTCATAGGTCCAGGGCGTGCCCAAGGAGAAAAAGGAGGAGGAAGGGAGGACGTACAGCGAGACACTAAGCGAGCGCGACGAAGAGAGATTTCAAAGCTTGTCAAAAAGATTGATATGCAGTAATGAGTAAAAAGAGAGGAAATCGTTCGCGTAACCGAACATGGTTTGGCCAGGGGCTGCGGAGGAAGGCGAGGCAGACGGGTGGGTGGATTGGGCCAGGCCTTAAATATGTAAAGAGAGAAGGGCATACAGAGAAAGAGAAGAGTGAACAAGAGTATGGCCAGTGCGGTTGCCAGTAGAGGACAAACACGGACAGAAATAGGAGGCAGACAAGAAGGAAGGGTGGCATGCAGCCACACGACACGTACTGTAGAGTGGTGTAGTATACATCTATCTAGATATAAGTAACTATCGTAAGTAGTGTCTGATTAGTCCTGAGAAACCAGCACTAAGTGGTGGCGATGAGTCGTTGCAAAACAGGTCGCAATTACGGGTACGCGCATGACAGTCTGCAGGCAAAACTGGGGGTTAGTGGTGGACGTGAAACAGGGGTGGTGGGGAACCCGGCGTGTTTCAGGGCAAAAGCAAGGGGACCTCGGGCAATTAAGAACAGGGGAGCCAGGGGGGCAAACCGGAACCAAGGTGGTAACAGCACGAGCGCGCGCAACGAATGGAACCCGGGAACCAACGGAGGTGAAACTTTACCCACGTGAAGGCCGCCCCACGCGCATGCAAAGAGTGACCAGATGGGGGGGCCGGCCCAGTTCGGGCGGGGGGACACTGTGCCAAAATGGCGCCTCCTGGAACACATCGGGAACCCGATGGGAACGCCGGCGGCAGCGGCGGCATTCCACCGTGCGGTAAACTAGCGTTCTGGTTCCCATCGGGTTCCCATCACGCTCCGTGCGTGCCCGCGCTCGTGCTCGTTAGAACACATCGGGGGACGGTTTTGCCCCCATGCGATAACCTTCTATGTTGCAGGTCCAATTGTCTCATCATAGCGTTTTCTTCTGTCAGGGTTTTGGTCATATATCTGTATTTTAATATTTTGCTTTATTGACTGAAATGCACTGAGATCTTAAACAGTTTCACAGATGAACACTGTTGTACAGTACTCTTCAGAGCACTTACTTTGACACATTAGCCACATCTAAGTTAGACTACTGAAATGTGCTCTGTGTGGTACTGTCCTTGAAGATTGTCTGGAATCTTGAAGGGGTGAAGAATGTTGTGCTGTGGTGTTGTCTGGAACCTGTTATTCATTGTGCTTTTTTATGTGTGTATTTGGCTCCTGATTTGTTTCTGAGCCTAGTTCAAAGTTCCAGTTAACACCTTTGAAGCCTTAATTAGTTTGAGTCCAGGATATCTGAAGGACTGCTTACTCCTACACAATTTTGCACATGCATCCAAATCTTCAGAGGCAGATCTGTTTGACATCTCCCTACCTTCAGAGGTTAGACTGGTGAGTATGAAGCACAGCCCTCTTGGAAATGAAGACTCTGGAGTTCCCCCAGGAGCTCTCTCTGGCCTCTTCAGTTTTTACTTTGCAACGACTCCCTTTTTCTTTTGGGTCTTTTATGATTAACAGTTTTCTGTGGTTGCATTAATGCTGACTCCTGCTATTCTATATTCATTGTCTGACAGCTTTAAAATATTATTTTGATTTAGAATGATTTGTGAACCGCTGTTTAAAAGCAGAATAGAATTCTGAATACTTCTTCTAACAGCTGTAGTTTAAATGATGACAGTAAAATATCATCTCCATTTAGGCACTTTTATGATGAACTACTTCAGAATGTATAAATAATATATTTTATATTTAAGACAAACAAACTATGAGTAGAAACTGTGTAAATGATGGGCCAAAGTAAATAATTTCCTCTGAAAAATATCAAAGGTTAGAGCACAAGTTTTGCATGCAGAAGATTCCCAGTTCAATCCATGACATCTCCAATTTAAAAAGGATCAAATAACATGGAAAAGTCCTTCTGCCTGGGATGCTGAAGAGATGTCTCTGAGCTGAGAAGCAAACAGTGCTCAGATAGATTAAATGATCTGTTTCAGTATAAGTCAGTTTCGTAAGTTCAATAGTTTTAAACTGTTAAAACAGTCTCACCTGTCTGAATTTTTTTGCAAGGGACCAGATGGAATGCAGCTAATGGAAAAGAATCCCATGCAAGATCTTTGACCGTGAGTCAACCTTCAAAAACAGCAGAAATTAGCTTCTGTCTCCATCCCAAAGGACTCGTTCTGTCTAAGGCCTGGAAATCCAGAAGGCTTCATACAATAATATTTATTACTCTCTCTCTCTTTCTCTCTCTCTGTGTGTGTGTGTATTACTGTATGAAGCCTTCTGGATTTCCAGGCCTTAGACAGAGCACCCACGTAGTGTTTTCTTAACTCTCTGGCTGCTAGTGGTTTGCAACAAGAGTGGTGTACTTACTTGAGTGATAATTTTCAGCTAAACCAGTGGTAGGAATTGCACAGCCCTCCAGCTGTTGCTGAAGTCTGACTTCTAGCATTCCCCCATTGGCTTGACGGCCTAGGACTGCTAGGAGTTACAGTCCAATAACATCTGGAAGGTCACTTTATTCTCAACCCTGTCTAAATCCTATAGTGACAACATAGACATAGTTGAGTGGCATCCAAGTATTAGTGAAAATTAGTAAAATTCTTCACTGGATGCTTTTTAACGCTTGGTACTGTTCTCACATATTTCAGATTTCCACACAGTTCTGAAGAAAAGAAATCATAAACATAGATACTTTATTGCATGAGTTTGTAGAAAAAAACAGACAGACTTGGAAAGAAGATAGCTTGGTAGTTTATTTACAACAGTATGTAAGAAAATGCAGCTTGTAAAAACAATAAATAATCGGGAAAAAGCAGCAGTTATGGTGAATATGGTAACGATGAAACTTGGACTCTTCTATGTAGCCTCACATTGTTTAATTCTTGGTCCTTCTTTTCATGGAACTAGGTCATCTAATTAACACAATACTAACCCTACCAGCAAAACACACTGGTCACAACATTCAAAGTCACAAGGATTGCCACACACACACAAAAAATAAAATAAAACAATAACTAATTTCTACAGGTAACATTCAGAAATCAAAGACAGCTGTAATTCAAAGACCATGCTGTCCACATAGGGTGGGAAAACAGTCAAGAGTAGCTTAGCTCCAAGCCTTTATGAAACAGAAGACATTTAAATTACATTGGAATAATAGCAGTTGTTGAGTTTTCGCTAACAAAAAATTCTTGTATCCTCCCTATTGCATTTACAGCCTAACATGAAGTGCATAAATTGGATGTACTTTAAGTGGCAGGATGTTTTAAACCCTTGGTATAGCAAATGGCAGCAGCCAGGATCCTAAATGTTCAGAGTGAAATTCTGCTTCCCTAGTGAGGACTTCCCACTCTTTCCATTCTGCTGCCCCCCATAACAACAACAAAAAAATGCTTTTTTTTGTGGGGAAGGGAACTTCAGAACAATCTGGAATGTGGTGTAAGGGTTGTAGTAGGTGGACAACACCAGTGAAAAACCTCTGCTCATTCGGGAGTACCTCTGAATCTAAGCCAAGGTGTTCCTACAGCTTTCTACTATTCAAACGCAAACTACAGAGCAGTTGTTTTCTATTCTAACTAAGAAAACTGGGAAATGAAACAACATTGTCTACTAAAAGGGGTCTGAACTAAGAAACTGAAGGTGCACTTTCCAGAGCCATTCTCTTCTGGAGCACCACTGAACCCTTGGGGCTGTTTTGTAATAAATTGTCTGAGCATCATAGCCTGAAGGATGAGGAAGTTATTTATTTCTGTAGAGTTAGTCAGATATGCAAGCATAAAGTCAGTTGTATGAATGGGCAAGGATTATGTTTAGTCATGTGTAAAAAACAGCAGGATTTAACTGTGTCTTGCCTTGTAATGCAAAAAACACAACTGGTACATGTACAGTGGGGTTTCTTGTAGCAAATAAGGCATGTTGACATTATGGTCTTTAAAACTCTGTGGGCTGAATGAACATTTCTGAATACACATACCTGCATTTTGAGAGATGCTACGTCTCCTTTTACCCACAAGTGACAGGGCAAATGCAGCAGATGCAGACATGCCAGTATTTGCTGTGGTAACTGTTAAACCACCTTTACTGAGACTCTCATAGTACAGTTCTGAACAGGATTTTCTTACTTACTTATTTCCAAAAAACACTGCAGAAATAATCCACTTTGAGACTGCTTTAGCTGCTCTGGCTCAATGCTAGGGAATCCTGGGAGCTATAGTTTTGAGAAACATTTAGCCTTCTCTGTCGGAGAGCTCTGGAGCCACAAGAAACTACAATTCCCAGGATTACCTAGCACTGAGCCAGGACAGTTAAAGTGGTCTCAAACTGGATTATTTCTGCAGTGTGTTTTGGACCTTATTTTGCCTGAATGTGATGTCAAAACTGGGACTAACAACTTTTTAAAGACAACTTTGGGATTCTGTCTTGTGGGTGGGAAAGATTAATTTAGGCTACATCCGCACTGGAGATATAATCCAGTTTGATTCTGTTTTAATTGCCTCGGCTTGATGTTACAGAATTCTGAAATTTGTAGTTTTGTGAGACATTAGCCTTCTCTGTCCTTGGTTTCCGCTCCACTAAATGCAACTGAGGAAGTAGACTGTGGTCTCCCAAAACTCATGCTGCCAACTTCTTTCTTTCAGTTAGTCTCAAAGGTGCTACAAGATCTCTCTACATACATTAGCCTTCTCTGTTGGAGAGCTCTCGTGCCACAACAAACTACAAATTCCAGGATACCACAGCATTTAGCCATGGCAGCTGAAGTGATGTCAAACGGGATTATTTCTGCAGTGCAGATACAGCTCTAGTAACAAGGGTATATTAGCTTTAGAACATCCTGATTTTTGTTCTGTAGAAGTACTTCAGCACATATAACTGGCCTGTCAGGAAAAGAGACGCCAGCACCAGTACTCGGTTTTCTTTTTCTGCACCACAGTTTGAAGAGAGTACCATGTTCCAGAAAACAAACAATATAAACATCCATATGCTTGCCCTCTTTCTCACAAGCACACCTAAAAAACAGAGGTTTTGTATAAATTGTTTCAGATAAATCAGCAGTAAAACACAACACAACATTTTTTGTATAAAAGGTATAACAGTGCAACAAAAACACACTAGAAATTTAGTTTTTCCTTTTTGTTGGCAATTTTTTTAAAAAAGCATGAAAGAAAGAAAAGAAAAGAAAATGAGTAATCATTAAATAATTGATATTATCAAACCCACTGAAGGAAAGCAGGTTGACAGTATGAGAGCTGAAACAATGCAGTCCATGAAAAACATAGGACATATTTTGCTTCTTCTCCACAAAGAGAATATATTTATTTTTGTTAGCTCCTATCAGAGAACAGGAGGCAGATATGGATTGTGCTAGCCATCGTTTAGACATGCAATGGGATATGAAGCACCAATTTTGATAGCACATCTAGCTGAACAAATGCTTACAGTTAATACAGTTTGTAGAGGAGGTATTATAGAAAAGTCCATTTTCTTTTTTAATCTAATAATATTATCTTTGTTTCAGGTCTGCACTAGGCCACCTTTTAACTAGCATTCTAAGATACGTTATTCATTTACACAAAGCCTCATCTTATTCCCAAGTCAAAGTGACACAATAATATGGGAGGAAATGAAACAGTTAAAGTAAACCAATGTAATACAGCTTTTGAATGCCTTGTTCTATTGATTTCTGCAAAATGTTCTAAAGGAGACACAAGGAAAGCAACACTTAAATCTTTTATGCTACAAAAATTATCACAGTTAAGTGGATAGAAGTACATATGCCAACTACAGCCATGTGCTAATTCATGATAGAGTTCTTTGCAAAAAAATAAATTGTGATAATTTTTAAAAGGTATATTACAACCACAGAAAACATGAGGGAGTTTTGAAAAAAAAAAAGACATGAATAATACCAGATAGAAGGTTTGAAGCTAAGTGCTAGATATATCAAGTACTGGATTAGAACTACTGGGATTTTTAATGTTTGAACCCCACACAGTACATTTTATTTTTCCACCCTTCTACAACTAAAACTATCCCTCTAAACTTTCATCTTAGTACTACTGTTTAAACAGGACACCACTTACAAGAAAGTTGGTGTATATTTCAAGTCAGCTACTCTTTTTCACACACAGGAGCTGCTACTATGTGTGCTAGAAATTTATCCACTTATTTCCCATTATTCACCCTGAGGTTTGCATTTTCATATCTGCATGCCTCTAACACTACAAGGGTCTAATTTTTAGTACATGTTTCTGACACATTCACCACACATCAAGGTCTGATATTGCTTGGACAGGGCTAATAAAATGGTTGACGACTCAACCGTTTGGAATCCGTTCTGTCTCCAGAATTGTACAGGAGCAGAATGTCAGGAAAGGAAAGGACTTTCATTCATGAGAATCGAGGGCGAAGCTACTAATAGGCCAGTGAGATCTTTCCTTATGGCAGGTTGTGTCTGTATATATGTGTCAAGTCACCTGTTGATTTATGGTGATCCCATGAATTTCATGAGGCTGATTTAGCAAGGAATACTCAGAAGTGGTTTGCCAGTTCATTCCTCCGAAATATAGCCTATAGCGCCTGGTATTTATTGGTGGTCTAATCCTGTTTAGCTTCCTAGATCAGATGGGGGGGGAGGATCTGGAACCTTTGGGGTATTTAGGCCTATTACCATTGACAAATGAAGAGTAAGCTCTTAAATTCTCTTTTCCTGTTGGAAATAGTACGTAACAAGAAGGAAGCAGCCCAGTAAATGGGCAGATGGTGTTTCTTCTGGAAGAAGCGTTATATGAGTTTCATTTTTCTTTTATGCCCAATAAAACAAAGTGTGTGAATCGGGACTTATTTGTCAGTTTGCTAATTAGAAGCCAAATTACATGAGGTTTCCTGCTCCCCAATTTAATTCATGAAACTGCAATCACAGTCACTTTTGGCTCATGCTGAAATTGGGCCTCTCATCAGGTTAAACGTTTTCCCAGAATTGGTGGAAGTAGTATCGCTTGGGTGTTAAAACTTTTACTCATCAGTTCAATGTGTTTTTTTGGGGGGAAGTCAGTCTGAAGGATTTGGGGCAGTTTTGGTACTTTCAAATTATTATATTTTAACAAAAAAATAGAGTAGCATATTAGTAGCACTTGGCGCTTCTGAGCAATGAATGACCAATCATTTATTTTTAAAAAAACATTATTAATGCTAATGTGTTAGCTTTTGTAATAATATTTCTATGTTCTGAACTGGGAAATACATTTAAAGCAGTCTGTTGTTGTCATCTAGTCGTGAGGAAGACCACTGCCACATTGCTTGAGGATACTCGCCTACAACGTTGTTCAGCTGTCTCAAGGCTCATAAAACAAACCACAGGCGCGTTACAGGCTGCCCCTTTCCCTGCTGTATTGGGGCCTCAGCTGCCACAACGGCAGCCTCCGAGGCCCCGATCTCCCACTTTCCAGGCTGTGGGGAAGCTGCAAAAGGCCGCTTCCCCACGGCCTGGACAGGGGTGTCCTCGGGGCTTCAAGCCCCGAGGACACCCAATGGTGGCGGGGAGGAGGAGAAAGGGGACGCTCGGCCCCTTTTTCCTCTGCGTCACTGGTGCAGCCATGTAAAGGCTGCGCCCAGTGACACAAACCCCAGAAGGAGCTCCATTTCGGAGCTCCTTCTCGCGCCGCGGAAAGGGCACTCTAGGCGCCCTCGCACAGCGCAACGACATCAGCGCAACGACATCACAATTGCACCGCCTCATTTGGAGGCGGCGCGGTGGTGACGTCGTCATGGTGGTCCCCGTGTAGAATGGGCACCGCCATTTCTTTTAGGTGCATCTGTAACGCGCCACAGTGTGGTCATGCAGACTATGGACTATATGCTACCCTAACCTCTTGGCTGACAGTTAATTTTGTCGTTTGAAGTGGAAGGGGAAATTGGTCCATCATGTCCCCAGTGTCGCCTCAGAGGAGATGTCCTGCAAGCCTTTTCGGCTTCTCTCACCCTAACCTTTTTCCCTACCATCAATTTATGGCAAAGGTAGGGGACATAATGACACAAGAGGGCATAGGGAGTCTATAAATGGAATATCCATGCTATAAATGAGAGAAGGAAGCAAGAGGGAAAGTTGAATATAATAACAAAATGCCTTGGGTAGTGAAGGTACCCCAAAAGTCACATTTCCCCTCACAACAAATTAACATGGCTGTTCTTGTAAAAAGCTTCAGATTAACTGCTCAGCATTCTTCTGTATCATTATCAGAATCAACAAAGGATGGGCTACTTCTCAGGTTTGAGTTGCACAACGGCAGCAACTGTGGCAGAGGAGGATTGCTAACACACCTTCATTTACCACAGTGCCATGGGAAACCACCACTGGTGGAAGGTTGCTCACTCCTGTTTTGTAGTCTCCATTAGCTTGGTGCTTGTTTGGAATCTTGCTGAAAAAAGAATGAATGACATGAAACAGGGTTTGGCATGGACTTTCAGCAGGTTTTAATCGGAATTATAAGGCCTTGAATTAGTCACTCACTGAATTGTGAATTAATATGGAGGCTATTTCATTGTCTGTCATCCAATATTTCTCCCTGCAACAAGACTCTCAAATACCAACACAGAAAAGCTATACAACAGCACACAATAAAAATTTTGTGCAAGATACAAATAGTTCAAGGGTCTCAAAATAGGTAAAATGACTTACAACCAGAGTTGGAGCACATTGGTTCTTTAATTTTGAAAGCTTGAAGTGTGCATTAGCTATATCCCAAATCCTGAGTTGTATTCAGTAGAAGAGGAATCTGAATAATTACTGTTGGTATTCAAGTTTTTATCAGTGAATATCAGTTCAAAGGTTTACTTTAAGGTGCACTTGGCCTGAGAGGATTTAATGAGATATAATGGCTTTGAATGAGAAATGTTGTCTTTTTAAGCTGTCCCTAAATAAGGACCTCATTCTCTCAAGTTGTCTTTGCAATCTTGATTAAATTCCTATAACATCTCCAGTAATAAATACTGTTGCTCTACATATGAGAATCTCTTTTGTTTTCTGCATTGCTACAAAGAGATTGTTTTTGCAAGCTATTTCATTTTGTGTTGATAGCAACATCTGTCATATGGCTTAAGCTTTAGTTTGGGCATCAGAGCACATGAACTATGTTATGGCATGCATTTAGCTAACTAGTCAAAGGGACAAGCGGGGGCGGAGGGGGAGGCATATTTCCAGATCAGTAAAATTTCTTTTAAAAAAAACAACTACCATGAACTTTGCAAATGCTGTTATGTTGGTCATGGCATCTTGTAGGAAAACATGCTGGGTTTAGAAAGCTTCTTTGTCTGGATCTGGCAGTGTGAGAGTTTCTGGGGCAGATTTTTTCCGTGGCCGGTCTTTGGATACTGCTAGGAATTCAGGTGCATCTGTGGATAGAGGTGTAGATGGAGCACTAGAAGGTGCACTGCGGATTGAAGAAGGGAGGGAGATGTCAGAGATTGATATCGCAGGAGGGAAGATCCCAATTTTCTTGTTGGTAGCTTCCTGAGTTGCTCGTTCAAACTCCCGAACTTCATCCATAGTCATGTCTTCAAGGAGAAAACAAAGACAGATGAATTAATGTTAGAAGCAACACATAAGTTTCTTCCAATCACAATAAGATGCTGTTTCTCCTCCCAGTGTGAATAATTGTCTATTAGAACTCCAAAGGTAAGCAGTATTTTCAGAACAAGCTACTGACTTTTCAAAATTATACAGTGCAGAACAAGCAAACCTTTAATTACTTCTTTGTTTCCCTTAGTAAGCCCTAGTGGACTGATGCTGACATTTTTTGCTTCCCCAGATAGAGGCTGGAGACAGGCCCTTCTAACCAGTTTACCAAGCAACTGATGTGAGCGCTATTACATATATGTTATGATCAAACTGAAGACTAATATGTACTCCAATAGAAATGGTTAGGACTGGAATGTCAGATAATTGAAAACTTGCATATTATTCAAAAACAATCACTGAACCATTCTTTTAATTTGCATGTACACTGCACTGACTGAATTCCTTCCAAATAACTCATCTTTTGAGACAAGAGAATGTACCATACCTTTTCTAATTAAGTATTGACTAAATAAAGCCAAGCTACTTGTGGTTTCAAAAGGGCAGGCGTTATTATTACATTATTGTTTGATCTGGATCTGGGCTATACTACTTCAGAATGCAAGTACTGTAACTGAATTTTATTTAACACTATCTAAAAAAAATCACTTCACATTAAAACAAGGAAACAAATAAACAAAATCCTTCAAATGTAATCCTCTCCCAGATAAACTACTTTTATGTGTATAGGTTTCTTTCCCCCCCATATAGGAGGATTCTATCATGTGAGCTGCCCACCAGCCTAGAGATATGACACATGACAGTTACCAACTATATGTGTGTCTCTGTGTAAAGTAACAGCAAAAGAAATAGTAACAATACTAAGATTCAAAAGCATATGTTTTCAAGTGATATTTAAATGACTTTCTCTGTAAAAGTTCAGTGGGAAAGCCTGTATCTCCCTAGATGTAGCTGGACTCCAGCTCCATCATCCCTCCATCATTGGCCATGATGAGCTGAGGATCATGGGAACTGAAGTAATCAGACCCTACCTATCAACCCTAACTAGCATGGGAGGATGATAGATCTGGAGGCCAACAATATCCAGAGAGACACAGGTTTCCCACGCCCTAAGCTATGGTCTGTAGCATGTTCATAGAGTATATCAGCCACCATGAGAAATAAGCTGAGATGATTATGAATTAAACAGCATTTTGGATCTCCCCATTCTTTATGTCAGTTCTTAACACTCAAATTAACATAAGTATAGAGGTCTAACAAAACCCAAACCTCATTTGGTCTAGCTGTTTAATATTGCAAAGAGCCCAGTGACAAAAGACTCACTAAAAATTTAAATAATTAGTAGCTGAAAAAATTATCCTCATGTTGTTGTTCTTTGATATACCAACAACAGTAATGAACTTATTAGAATTCAGCTGGCTGATATTGCAGGCCTGAAGAAACTGCAATGCTTAATAATCACAGTCTAAGTGCAACTAGGCCAAGTAATTTCCTCATTTTCACAATGAGAGGCTCTGGGTTTTCATTCAGAAATGTGGGGGAGAAATCAGTTAGACAACACTACACAGTTCCACCAGAGGGCAGAGTTACTTTACTATAACAAGGTCTATTCCTTTTTCCCTCCCCAGAAAATTCCAAAGCTTAATTCTTCTTGCCTATTTCTTTCAATCAGTTCTATGAAAGATGGGTTCAGAAGAAGGTCATTAGAGATTTGCACATCTCATCTCAAATCCAGGTTGGAGTTTTTGAATGCCAACAGAAGATTTGTTTTCCCAAGTAAACAAACAAACAAACAAACAACCCAGATCTCTCCCCTCCCCCCCATTTTTAGCTCTCCTTCATTGACTGGGGACTCACATAAAAGAAACTAAGCAAATTTCAAATAATGTACTGATATATAGTAGTTGCTGAAAAGAAATAGCACAGAAGTTGTTAAGGGCCTCTTGACCATATAGTCTAATGCAGGGGTAGGCAACCTTTTTGTGCCGGGGGCCAGGTTGCTGTCCCTCAGACAATTGGGGGGCCAAAGCCAAAAAATAAATAGTTAAATAATTAAAAAAAAATTAAATAAATAAAAAATCATTCCTACAGGCCCGCCGCGGCTGCTGGAGCCTTCCAGGAGCGCTCCGGCGACTGCAACGGGCCTCCTACAGGCCCGCCGCGGCTGCTGGAGCCTTCCAGGAGTGCTCCGGCAACCGCAACGGGCCTCCTACAGGCCCGCCTCTGTGTTCTAAAATGGCGGCAAAGTCTCTCACAACCTTTCCCGTCCTGCCCCATGACTGGAAAGGTCATGCGAGACTTCAGTCGCCATTTTAGAACACAAAATGGCACTTGGAGCAGCGCGGAAGCTGCAGCGGGGTGGCAATCGGCGGCAGGACCGGGCTGGGGCCAGTCCCAAGGCCTTGCCAGGCCGGATCTGGCCCGCGGGCCGTAGGCTGCCAACCCCTAGTCTAATGGCTTGAAGCCTCTCAAAAGTTCTGTTTGAAGAATACTAGAAAAGACAGGAATAGGGCAATGACCGTAGCAGTGACCATATGGGTTCTGGAGTGATTTTGCAATCACTTTGGCCAAACTAACATCAAAATGCACAGGCCAAGTGGATGGGAAGGTTCCAATGGTGGCATTAAAATAACCTCTCCTTCTCTAGAATAGTCATTTAGGCCTAATTCCCACTTAACTGTTAAACCGGGTTCCTAACCGAATCTATGATTCGGTTTGGCCCCGAACGTGGTTCCCACTATCTTTGCACCAGAACACTGCTGGTGCTGGAGAGGCCACAGAAAGGCCTAGGTGGAGAGGATAGGGCACGCAGCGGAGAGGCCTGGGGGATGGCGGAGGCAGGCCAGGGTGGAAAGATGGAGGAGGTAGGCCGGGAAGAAGGCTGGGGACAAAGGGAGGCATAGCTGGCGTGGAGAGGCTGGGGGAAAGCTGCTGCCAGTGGAAACCAGGGCAGATTCAAATCCAATTCGAATCCACCTGGTTCCCACTTGGGCTGAATCAACTGATTTCTAAATACAGTGGTACCTCGGGATACGAAATACCCAGGTTACGAAATTTTCGGGATACGAAAAAATCCCATTGGAAATCATTGTTCCGGGTTACGAATGTTTTTTCGGGTTACGAAGAAAATTTTTGGTGCTTTTTTCGGCTTTTTCGCACGAAACGCGGCTTTTCCCCATTAGCGCCTATGGCAATTCGGCTTACGAAGGCTTTTCGGGTTACGAAAGCGGCCGCGGAACGAATTACTTTCGTAACCCGAGGCACCACTGTAAATCGATTCAGTCCAAAAACACCCCATTTTACCAGCATTTTTTTGACACGGGTATAAATGGGTAAAAATGATTAAAACCATGCCCCGCCCTTTCCAAATTGCTTCAGCGATTCAAATTAAGTGGGAACCATGGTGGTTTAAATCATTTGGAATCATGATCTGTTTTAAATCATAGTGGGAATTAGGCCTTAAATATTTTGATCCTTTCCAATATTGTATGATCTCACAGAATTAGGTGCAGCAGTATAATTATTATTATTATCATTATTATTTATACCCTGCTCTTCAGCCAAGGCTATCAGTACAATCTAGAAATAAAAACTTAGAAGTAAAAAATTAAAAGTAAAGCTGGATAGCTATATTGTGTTCCAAGTGAAAAAGATTAATCCTTCTCATATACACACACACCCACACACCCACACCCACTGGTTTTAGCCAATGAAAGAGGAGGCATTTATTTCTGATTATCAAATAAATGTTCTCCTCATGTACAATAATTGCAACAACTCTGTTCTCTTTCATCTGCTTTTGGATTAATGCAACCTAAATGTTATTAGAGCCTTCAAGTTGCCAGCACACTGCATCAGACAGACAGGTAGCCTGCATGGATCTCTTGTGCGCTGAAATGCCCAGTAATTTAACTGGAGATCAACTGTCTTGCACATAAAAGAATGTGCAGTCTGTTCCTGGAGAAAAATGCTGGGTCACAATGTACATTGCCTTATTGTGATCTAACAGACCATATATTTTGATAGAAAGGACTGTACTAGCACAAATTTTGTAGTATCCTGTGCCAACTGGCATGATTAACTGGGATGGAAAATTGCACCTGATGCACCACATTTAACTCTAGTCTCACTATTTTCTTGTGGGAGATAGATCAGTGTCTTTAAAGTTCTATACAGATATACGCCCCACCCGCAAAGAACCCAACCCAACCGACCAGGAATTGTAACACACCATTCTCTTGTAGGTGCTGACTTAATTTTGAAGTTGGACTACAAGGGAGAGATGTGATCATCACAATTAAGTTTGTCATGTCTGCCATTTGAAAAGTGCAGCAGCTATGCTAATCCAACCAAATATTTGTTCCTTGCATTATTTTACAAAATAAAACAAAATCCATAGACACTGTCCAGTGTTTTTTAAAATGAAAAACTGCTGGGACAAGGAGAAGGAAGTGGTTTTCTGACATCCCAGGGAATCAACCAGTCAGTACTGTGCACATCTGGCTCCAAAGAGGAAGACTTGATTTTTCCAGAGTTTGAACTTTTCACTGGAATAATTGTTATCCACAAACTGACTTAAACCTGATTCTTTTTGTCCTTTCTTTGCTCTGGGAAAGAGTGGCAGTAGTTTTCAAGACACTACATACACTTCCTTTGGCATGGCTGTCTATTTCATCCACAGGAGATGAATGTTCGTTGCAAACTTTAATGTTCGTTTTTTCATGCATATTTTTCTCATATTCTCGAACATCCTCCATAGTCATATCTGAAAAAAGTTCAAGATGATGGGGGTTTCTATTAATTCAATCTATATTTTAATAAAAAGGAAAAGGCTTGAGGGAAAATATCTTTCTAGCAAAAGCCAAAAAGCAGGAAGCTTTATGGGGAATCACTTATTAAGACAATTTTAAGTTAGACCAGCCAAGGAAGGTATAAGAAGGTTAGGTTGGAGGAAATGATTGTATAGGAATGCTTGGAAGCTGGGATATTTTTGTGATGTGAGCTAGGCAAGAAGGTGCAGGGTGCAGGCTTTGCTAGAGGCAAACATCTTCTAAAATGCTTTTAGAAGATTTCCTGGAAAAAATAGGAAGGATTAAGGAGCATTTCAAAAATTTACCTACCTTATCAGGAACTGTTTAACAAGAGTTTACAGTATTACATTTAATGACATATTATGCATTCTACCAACAATATATCTTTATTATTTTAACAGTGCAAAGTTCAGATTTTAGAGATTAGGCAAGTCAGACAGCGTACAGGGTTACTGTGGAATATAGTAAATAACAGTTTAATTCAATTCATGATTTAATTGTTTTTTTAAAATAAAAGGCCAGATGCATATGGATGTATCTGCAGGTTGCCTTCTGGAGCTCCAGTAATGCCACATGCATCCAGCTCCAATGCATCATGTGGGGTGTGTGTACTATATACACTTTCAGCATGTTCCACAATCTGCAGAAACATGCACACACAAGCAGTTTCATAACGCAGGAGTTACCTATTCTTTTTTACAGACAAAAAGGTCCTTACATTACCATATATTCCACTAAAGCATGGCTAAGAGTTAGCACAACAGGCTATCACCCCAATAAAGCCATTACAATATTTTCTATCTCCACTGACAAAAAAATGTGGATTATCATATATTAATATTACTGTGTGTTTCTCTCCCCAGCACTTGGAATGAAGGAGCATTGCAGCAGTGATCAAAGAAGCTTATAAGCAATGGAAAATGCATGATCAGAAGCACTTTTGCCAAGCAAAATATATGTTCTATATTTTCAACTCTTGAATCAATAGTGAAATATTTTTGTTTTTATAAGAAAGGTTGCTGCATTAGAGTGCATTCCCACACTTATCTACCTGGAAGTAAGACCTACAGAAAGAATGATTAAACAACTTTAGCATCAAGGATTAGCGTGTATTCAGAGGGATAAAGTACTTGGGTCAACAAAATCCACATTTATGGAGTAAGACAAATCTTGCTGTTATAAAACAGTCCATTTAGTTTAATTGACACCATCACTTAAATGTATTGCATTTCAATGTACTGAGGAAAGGTGAGTATTTAATTAGGATATATTTGAATTAATCTTCTGTCTTTTGTTACTGTTGCAAAAAAACACTGAGGTGCCAAATATTCACAAACTGAATTATTTGCTATTATCCTGTGATAGCAATCCAGGTTTGACAGAGACCAGGAAAAAAAACAGGCTACAATAGATCCACTGCAGTGCTTATGCTTCTCAAAGGGTGTGTGTATATAATTATTTTTGTCTGGGACAACTCTGCTTCACTTTCAGGGTGCCTCAAGCATCCAGCCCTACAATCCTGTTTTAGCAGCTTGAGAATTACATCATGAGTAGGGTTGCCATAATTGCCCACTAAAACCCAGGACAAAATGTAGGACAAAATCTAGACCGAACTGTAGGACAACTGCAGGACAAAACTCAGCCCAAAACGTAGGACATTTAAGGTCCTCCATTTTTCTTAAATGTCCTACATTTTGGGCTGAGTTTTGTCCTGCAGTTGTCCTACAGTTTGGTCTAGATTTTGTTCCACATTTGGTCCCAGGTTTTAGTGGACAATTATGGCAACCCTAGGAGGGGGACCCTAGCTTTAGCAGTTGTAGTGATAATGGTCACCTATCATCTTATTTACAAACATAAAGCAAAATATGCACAAGTTAATTATGCAGAGAACAAAGAGCTTATACTTGTCAACTGTCCTGAATTGGCAGGGACAGTCTGCTTAATCCTCTGTTACTATACTGTTTAGTTGCTTATAAGATGTCCTAGTTTTTCTCCTCCTCACACTTTCTCCCTGGCTTATTTCAGTTACTGTAAACTGCATTCAAAGTACCGTATATAGTCAATTATAAATGGACTTCATGTATAAGTCAAGGGAAGGTTTGGGGGCCAAAATTATGGTTTTTATATGACTCAAGATAAGTCGAGGGTAAAACTTAGTGGCATGTAGCAAAGGATCTAAAGAATGAAACAAAGGAAAACAATTTCAAAGAATTTACAAAATTTCAGCAGGTAAAACTGATGTGATCACACTAAAGGCAGGATGGATGAGAGAGCAGGTCAGTGCTTACAGGACAGATTAAACTCTTGCCTTTCACCAGAGGATAGTTATATATGAGCTAAAATACAGTATTTATATTGACCCATGGATAAGTTGATTCAGGTGTTTTGGGTCAATTTTTGACTAAAATTTCTAGATGTATACAGTAGTTCACACTATGGTGTGGATATGGTGGGATACAGACCGCCCAAAAAGGGCAGTCTCCTGCTGCCCTGGTTTGCTCCGCAAGGAAGCGGCAGCGGCCAAACCACACGGCTCCATCGTGGAACAAAAAGAACCCGCAAAAAGCGGGTTCTTCTTGCGGCGCCTTTGTGACGCCACAATGCACCAATGCCGTGCTTGTGGCATCACAAAGGTGCCGGGACGTGTAGACACTAAGCATCTGTCATGTCAAAAGGGCGGTGCCCGTGTGTACAGGGTGCTGCCATTTTTACTCCCCCGTCATGTGCTGGGGTGAGGCCAATATGGACGGTGCATCCTCGGCCAACCCCTAGCACGTGATGGGGGCACCGCAAAGGCTGTCTAAATCGGTCCTATATACAGTAGTTCACACTCAAAAAACACAGCCAGGGAAAGAGGAAGAGGTAGAATCTTGCCTTTCCCTGTGGACTCAGGCAAAAGCAAACAACTGCAGCCTTTCCTAGCTTTCCTGTTCATCATCATTAATAAGTTTAGCCATCACAATCACATTCTGATGCTGCTTGGCCATACATGTTCCAGTTTTCATCTGTGAAATGTTGAAGGTTATGAGAGCTTTACAATATATCTATCTGCCTGTCTCTCTCCATGCCTACCTACTTGTGTGTGAGTGTGAAATCCAACAGTAACCATGGATCAAGAAAACAAAGATGGTCAGAGGAATGGCTCCTCTACTGCCAATCTGCTCTGGATGGTCATGGGAGGAGGCAAGCAGAAGTTCCATCAGAAGAGCAGACATCTGATCACATGATACTGCATTGAACCCAAAATAAATCCTCACACTTCTCTTTTGAAAAGACTGTGTGTGTTCTTGTATGAATGTGCACTCATCCTTTCATGTGCTAAAACTATTCTCTATTTCTTTTTAATCCTTGAACATTGAAAGAGAGGGAGGGAGGGAGACAGCGGGGATGACTCATGGGCATTATCCAATAGATGCCTACAACAGTCAAATTACATTGCACACATCTATTGCAGAAGCTCTGACTGCTCTTTTGGGGCCTGGTTTTGGCTGCCAGGGTACAGCATAAAGCACTACATAAAAAGAACAAATTGAATGTGTGTCTCACAGGCAGCGACAGCTCCAAAACACATTACCAAGGGCTGGAAAACTGATTAGCTGTGCACAGTTTCTGAGTTCTGTAGAAATCCCTTTCCGGCGCACATGCCTGCTACTAGGGTGGTAAGTGCACATATGAGTGTGCTTCATCCCTCACCCCTCTAATGATTAATGTTACATTAATTCCCTCTCCCTATACCACTCATATAATGTACTTGTGAATATTAATCTGGTTGATCTCTTCCCACATTCCTATTCTGCCTGAGAGATGGGGACTGAGGGTATAAGATGCTTCTAGCCTGATGGGACCTTCAGAGCCTTCTGTGCATTAGATTATGCAAGTATTGTGTCACCTTCTGCTGTGCTCCTACATCTCTGGCCCTGGTTATGGCATGTACTCCTTCTCCACACAAGATGTATTTAATCCAATTACAATGTGACTTCTCCAAAGAACCTCTTGTTTACTTGACCATTCAAAATATTTTAGCTGTTGGTGTGTGTAGGGTTAGGATCTGTTATATGTTATGTCTGCAATTGATTGAATTTTTAAATTATTATTTTGAATGTTCTGTACATTTTGTTCTGGTGGTGGTGGTGGTTTTCAAACTTAATAAAAATATTTAAAAAATATATTTTAGCAGTATCCCCTTTCCCACATTCCCCTCCCCTGATAAATCAGGTTGTATCCATCTCTATTTGCATGTTCTCAACACAGTCTTAAAATTCTTTTTAGGAAATACTGGAGATAAGTAAATCTGTAAAGTCCTTTGTGTAAGTTTTTGTTTTAATATTTAAGCTCTGTAAAATATGTAGGGGATGAACTATCCAATATAAGCACATTTACATCCTGTGCATTTCAACAGGAGGGTTCCAAGCACACAATTATCAGTCCTATTGAAATCAGTTGAAACTAGAAGACCCTAAATATGATTGAGTTGTGCCCTTTTTATTTTCAATAATTAGATGGTAGAACTGACTTTACTTCCTGGGATATTTGTAAACATTTGTACTGTGAGTGTGAGACTGGAAGCATCTGGAGTGTAGTGGGGGGGGGGGAGAGCATTTAAAAATAAAGCTTGTTTCTTTCCTCTTCTTTTTTAAATAGGTATTTGTTTTATGTATACATTTTATGATCTTTCTGCTGTTCATTCTTCCTTTACAAACCAATGGGTACAGAATGGGGTCATTTATGCAGTTTTCATTAAGGAAATCCACGTTTCTCCTAAACTAATACAGTGTTCTTTTCCTTTTTGTTAATGTAAATAATAAATTATGACTCCACATATTTAAATTAATGCATGCCTTTATCTACACCTGGGCTTGGGATCCTCTAGCTTGCCAGATGTTTTTGAGCTCCGATTTCCATAGCTGATGTCATCATGTGACATGATGGGAGTAGTATTTCACCAATATCTGGAAGGTCAAAGGTTCCCAAATGCAAATCTACACCATCAAATGTACAATTGCCCCAACGTTGCAAGATTGGTAATTTTTGCATTAAGTACCCATCTTAATGAATAAGTAATTTACAAATACTAGGATGATGTTTTATTCTGGTCCTTTGCTGTCTTTCCCAGGGAATTATTAATCTTAAACCTCAATTTCATGTTAAACCTTTCATAGCCATGAAAGAATGCATAATGCCCAGCAGCTACAATTCCATTGACAGGTATCTGCAGAGGCTGCAGGCTAGATTATGGCAAAATGAAGTATGTTGAATTATTGCTGTGAAAAATCATCCCTAGGGCTCTTTCACCTAGCTAAGAATTGCATAATCTAATAACACAGTTCCTCAGTCTTGAGCAAGACCTCCAGCATATATTAACTGAATAATCCTAATTAATTTTAATATGAATACATTGCAGAGAGAAGAAAAAGAAGTAGATCTGGGCAGAAAATGGTTTTGCATCTGAATTTACTCGTAACAAGTGAGGTTTATGTCATACAGTGAATTTACCCTAGCATAGTTCATCTTGCTTAGAATGTGCATTTTATATATATATATATAGCTACACTAGTAACTTTTTTACTCAGGGAATTGTGAAAGAAAATAGCCTTGACATTCTGGACCCAGTCCAGGCATTCATGTAGAGCCAATACTATAAGTTCAACTCCCTTGTTATTGTCCTCAGGATTTTAAAGGATCATTTGCATATGGGGACAAAAGATCAATCAATTTTGAGTCATGATAAGCAGACCATAGCACTACCTTTCCACAGTTGTGGGATTGTGTGCTCCTGTGAGTCAAGAGGCTATGCTGATGGTAACAATGCTGCTAGTAGGTTCTCCCATGTCAGACAGGCTTTTGTTGAGCAGCAGCAATAGTGGGGGTGGCACTGGTGGAGCAATAGTGGGGGTGGCACTGGTGGAGGATCTCTCAGAGACAACAGAAATGGCACCATAGCTAAAGATTGTGGCATTTGCCTGTATCTCTTTAAAATGCTTTAAGAGATGGTGGGAATGAGGTGAACCTTAGTGGGAGAAGAAAGGAGGGCCTCCAGATTTTTTTAAAATTAAAATTGATTTTTTTAAAAAATGATTTTTAAATTATTATTATTATTATTTTAAGAACATTACATTTTAACCAAATCTTCACTATGTTTATGTAAATACATTTAGGTTATGCATATGATATTATAATTTGAAGGTATAATTTTTAATTTTGCTATTGGTTTATGTCACAACTATTAGAGCCCTGGTAGAGCCTGTACTGCAGCCACTCAAGTTCAATCCCAGTGAAGGGGGTTCAAGCTCGACTCATGCTTGCATCCTTCCAAGGTCACTAAAATGAGTACCCAACTTGTTGGGGGCAATTAGCTTACATATTGTAAACCACTTAGGGAGTGCTTAAGTGCACTGATAAGTGGTATAGAAATGTACTTGCTATTGCTTGCTATTGATATTAGCATTACATTCAGTGGTATATGGGAATTATGATTTACGAGTAACATTAGTGCAAAAAACAAAATAAAACTAAGGCTTCTATATAGTGTGAAATAGGAGGAAGCGGTCACTGAGGGGAGTGACACCATGAGTGATCACACCGGATGACACCAACCCTAGGGATGCCAATGCTTGTTAGTACAGTGGGCCCTTGGTATCTGCTGGAGTCTGGTTCCAGGATGCCTGTGGATAACAAAATCCATAGATGCTTAAATCCCAATAAATACAATGGCATAGTAAAATAGTGTCCCTTATATAAAATGGCAAAAATCAAGGTTTGCTCTTTGGAATGTTTACTTTTAAAAAATATTTTCAAGCCTTGGATGCTTGAATCCATGGATAAAAAAAAATCCGTGGATAAGGAGGACTGATTGTACTGTGCAGGAGGAGGGATGGTAAATCCATTTAGAATGTCTTTTGCCATGAAAACCCTATGATGAGACAATCCAAAATGAAACAAGAGTGAGTGCCAGAAGATGACACTCAGCGATCTACTGGGACATAGCAGAAGACAACTACAAATAGCGCTGTGGCTAATGATGCAACTGGATTCAAGCTGAAAGCATGATCAGCAACTGACGTGCTCAGAGATGAAAGGAAAGTCCAAAGGTGCACAGTACGTATTATAGGAACATGGAATGTGAGAAGCATGAATCAGGGGAAGCTAGATATAATAAAACAAGAACTGGAATGTATAAACTTTGCAAAATAGGACTTGTCAATCCTAGGCAATTGGAGTGCAAAAGTAGGAAACAAAGCACAATCAAAGATTGTAGGAACACTTGGCCTAGGATCAAGAAATGAAGCAGGGGAATGACTGACTGAATTTTGCAAAGCCAACAGTTTGTTCATTGCAAACACATTCCTCAAGCAACCACTAAAGTAACTGTATATATTTATGCAAAGGGAACTTGCAGCACCTTTGAGACTAACTGAAAAAAAGATTTTGGTAGCATGAGCTTTTATAGACTTGAGCCTACACGCATGAGGAAGTAGGCTCAAGTCTACGAAAGCAAATGCTACTAACTTCTTTCTTTCTGTTAGTCTCAAAAGTGCTACAAGATCTCCTTGCATACTGATTTTCCAGACAAACATGGCTATGTCTTTGTATATGGCCAATATAGCAATCAAATAGACTATGTAACTGGAAGCAAAAGATGGAGAATGGAGATACTCCATTCTTTCTGCAAAAACAAGACCGGGGCAGAATGTGACACAGACCATGAACTGCTAATGACAAAAAATGTGAGTAAAGCTAAAGAAGACTAAACTAACAATTGTGTCTCAATACAACCTGAAGAACATCCTTGCAGAATTTAAAGATAATATACAAAATAGATTTGCAATATTAAGCCTAATTGACTGGGAGCCAGAAGAACTATGGACTAAAGCCGGGGACATTGTCAGGGAGGAATGCAAAATGCCCTATTTACATTCAAAAAGAAAGAGAAGGCTCAGTCGATGATAGCTGACACTCTTCAAACAGTTAAAGGCAAACAAGAAGAAAAAGTAAACGGTGACAGAATTAGAATCAGAACCTTGAATGTAACTATTCAGCAACTTGTGTGTAGGGATAAGGAGAACTATTAGAACAGTCAATGGAGAGAAATAGAAGATGACAACAAAAAAGGAAGAACAAGGGACCTCTTTCACAAGATCTGTGAAATCTAAAGAAAATTTAAACTAAGGGTGGAGATGCTCTAGGACCAGCAGGAGAATACATTACATGACCAAGTAGAAATAAAAAACTGATGGAAACAATACACTGAAGTACTTTATAAAATAATGAAAGGATGACAGAGTCATTCAAGGAAGAACCATTTGAAGATGAAACTCCAATTTAAAGGTGAAGTGGAAGCTGGACTCAGAGCACTTGGGAGAAATAAATCACCAGGAACAGATGACATGCTAATAGAGCTGCTTCAAGCTACAGAGACAGACTCTACTTTAGTTATAACTAAAATCTGTCAACAAATATGGAAAAAGAAAGGCCCAGAGATTGCAAACACTCAATGTACATTCCAATTCCCAAGAAAGGGCACAACAAGGATTGCAGTAACCACAGGACCATTGCATTAATTTCCCTTGCATGCAAAGTGATGCTCAAAATTCTGGAAGCTATACAGTTATGAAAGAACTAGGCAAGATCTGAAGTGTAAAGATGTATCATTGAATACTAAAATCAGGCTTATCCATGTTACCACATTCCCAGTTTCAATGTATGATTGTGAAAGCCGTAAGTGAAGAAAGCTGACAGGAAGAAAATCAACTAATTTGAATTGTGGTGCTGGAGAATAGTCCAATACTGTGGACTGTAAAAAGACAAATAAATCAGTTCTAGAGCAAATCAGGCTTGAACGCTCCCTAGAAGCCAAGATGATTAAACTGAGACTATTGTACTTTGGCCATATCATGAGACATGACTGACTAGAAAAGACAAGAATGTTTAGTAAGGTGGAAGGAAATAGGAAAAGAGGAAGATCACATTCTAGATCAGGGGTCGGCAACCTCCGGCCTGCGGGCCGGATGCGGCCCGCGGAAGCCTGCCAACTGGCCCCTGGCTGCTGTTGCCGCCACCGCCGCCACCGCCGCCGCCACCGCCCGTCACGGCTTTTCGCCGCTCTGGGCGCCGCCATTTTGGGCGGCAAAATGGCGGCGCCCATAGCGGCCTCTGGGGCTATGGGCGCCGCCATTTTTTGCACCCAAAATGGCGGCGCCCGAGCGTGAAAAGCCGCGTGGGTGGCTGCGGCGGCAGCGGCGGCAGGCCTCTAGGAGGCCGCTGCAGTCGCTGGGGCCCTCCGGAGGGCTCCAAGGGTGGCAGGGGCCTCTGGGGGGCCCGCTGCCGTCGCTGTGGGCCCCCAGGAGGGCTCTGAGGCGGCAGGGGGCCTCTGGGGGGGCCCTTTGCGCCGCACGGGGGGGCCCTCCAGGAGGGCTCCGAGGGCGGCAGGGGGCCTCTGGGAGGCCCGGTGCCATCGCTGGGGCCCTCCAGGAGGTCCTCCAGCGCTGGCGGCCCCCACCAGGTTTTTGCCGGTCTCTGACGGGGCCTGGGGCCCCGTCAGGGGCCATCAAAGATGGGGAGGCCTGGCACCCGGAGGTTTGAAGCTCCACCCCCGGCTTTGGCCCCCCAGTCGCCTGAGGGACAGCAACCCGGCCCCCGGCTCAAAAAGGTTGCCTACCCCTGTTCTAGATGGATACACTCAATCAAGGAAGCCATGGTCCTGAGTCTGCAAGACCTGAGCAGGGCTGTTAATAGGGTGACTTAGCGGTCTTTCATTCATGAAGTTGCCTTAAGATAAAGTTAACAACAACATAAGCACTAAAAGATTATAATTGTACTAATGTATCCTTTATATAAACTTATGGTACAATTCTGATTTCCATTTTCTGTTTTCTATACCTGTCATATGGTCCCTTATATTGAGGTATAGTAGTTTTCCCCTATGGGGTTTAGATTTACCCCAAAACTGATAGCCTGGAAGGAACACTAAGGCCCGTTACAAACGGGCCTATAGTATGGACTGGGTCTGTATTAGGGTTAGAAAGGGGCATACCTTCCAGACGCCCCTAACCCTAATACGGACTGAGTCCATACAAAATGGCGGCGCCCGTTCCACACAAGGCCGCCATCTTTACGTAGCGGATGCGCTGCATACGCACGTCGTGCAGTGCATATGACACTGTGAGTGCGCCATTGGCGCCTTGCGGCGTCATATCTGCGCCGTGGAAGAAGCGCCATTTTGGGGCTTCTTTTTGCTCCGCGAGGGAGCCGCACGGTTTGGCTGCTGCAGCTCCCTCATGGAGCAACTGGCAGTGGCGCGAGACTGCCCCTTCTGGGCGGTCTGTAACGCACCTAAGTGAGCACACAGAGCTTAAAAAGTGTCAAGGGGCTGTAAAAGTAACTTTCTGCTGTTTTCACACTTTCTATTTGTTATAAATGCATTTTTCCTGACAGAATGTACTCAAGGCTTCAGATAGGCAGTCAGGGGCAGTTCATTCTGAGAAAATAAGAGCCCTTCACCTTACTATCTACTGGTTAATTTTCCTAAGGATAGCTGACAGAACTAATCCTAGTTTTGACACTCACTCTCCCCTTAGTGGAGAGTCACCTAAAAATTCCCTTTTGCTTTTTCATCTGCAAAATGGAGATAATAATCCTTATTTCACAGGCTGCTAGGGTGATTAATGTGTCAACTGTGCTTTGAAGATTAAATATGTTAAGCTCTATTGTTGTCCAAGCCCCTCTGAATTTTCTCCTTGCTGCTGTTATATTATTTGCAGCAGTACGAGGCGATTGCCTCTGTCATATGGCTCTATTTTGATTTTTATCATTCTGTGACCTACTCAGCATTTTTCTTTCTAACCTGAACTCCTTATGTTTACTACTATAAACCAGAAAGGGAACATCTTAGGATAGCTTCATTCAAGACTATTTTTCGATAGAAAAAGAAATTGTGCAGGGATATCAGCTGTACACTACACATGCACCATAACGTGTGACAAAATACTTTCATTTTATGTTTAGTTTAAATAAAGTACAAGTGATAGACAGCCATTACCAGCCAAGGCTTCTGACTAGATTAGATTAGAACAATGGCCATCCTCCTTTGGCAGGAACTGCTCACCAGTTTTGGTCCTGGCAGGGAAGTTTAGAATAAAGACTGGGTCTTAATGCAGATATGTTTGCTACAGATTATGGACCTATCTGCCACCTGACCTACTGGCTTTGTGCTCTCTTTGGGAGATGGTGCTGCTTTCATCAGCAAAATGTGTGTAGTTGTCTTATGCTTTTGCTTTGAGCACAAGCTCATATTTAGAAGCAGAAATTTGGGGCATGATCTTTCAGGGCCATAGAACTCTGGGCACCCAGCCTTATTTAGCAGCTGCATGGGTATCATCAATGCATCAAGAGACAAACCAGACATCAAGGGGAATGTGTACTGCAATTAACACATTTTCCTCCCAACAACGGGAGACATCTGCCTCAGCAATCAAAATAGCAAATTGCACCCATGCTTACCTCCCAGTGACCAATCATAAAACAAAGCACATTAAATGTAAGTGAGGAAAAACATGTGCTAGGGTAAAGCAAAGTTTTTCCCCAGTTGAGAAAGCATTTCTTCTAAATATGTGCTAAGCATATTGTGTACTTTGACCATACAATTTATCTGTTTTGCCTTCATCCATTTGCCATTCAGCCCCCAGATTAATATATAAACAGATAGGCAGGGTGTTAGACTGTTTGACACAATGCCCTCCAGCTGCCAAACACTCACCTAAGTTTTATACTGTTAGGCATGGAGTGAGGAAAGGATGCACTGTGGTAACAATATGCATGGAGAGGGAGTAGTTGGAAGGGGACTGCCTATCAAATTGTGTGATATGGCTAATAGTTCAAAATATATTTTGCTACATAATGATTACTAACCTGCCCCAGCGGACATCCCACTCATTTCTACCAGCCAGCTCGACTGCAGGAACATGCTAGCCATAGTTTTTCACTTTAGACATTGGCACAATCCTGGATACCTCCTCAAACCTTTATGTACAGAGCCAGCTTCTATGCTTAAATGGGTGGGATACAATAAATGATGCCATCTCACTGGCTTCAATTCTGTGCATGGGGATCCTGACTAGTTAAATATCCAAGGATACCATAGTTGTGGCCTTCCTATTGGCACTGTTTTTCCAACGCTAGTGGCTTACTCTTCCTTAGTCACAGTGGCTTATTTTTAGGGTGGTAACTCTCACAGCTCTGCCTCCTAACATATCTCTGCATTCTGGATTGCTTTGTTAGTAATTAGTCAGTGGTGGAGATCGGGCCTTGCCAGATTGAGCTGAGCCCTGAATACAAAGGTGAGATTTGTATGCACTGTGAAAGGATGAGTATCACTGGCAAACAAGAATATTCATTCTTATTCAGTCCAGGATTTTCCCCCTGGTCTGCAACTACCTTTAAATTATAAAACACAGAGAAGAAAGAGAAAGCCATGTTCCCCTGATCCTCAGCAAACAAAATTGTATGGTTTCTTACATTTCTGAAAGAAATTAATTTTAGAAGAAATTTTCTTTATAAAGCATTATTATATTTCCAGTTATCCATAAAGCAGGGAAATTGATATGAAGTTACTAAAGTCTGTTGACCAATACTTCCATTTTCAGGGCTAATTGACTGTTGAGACAACATTACTAGCTTGTATGGCAGAAGGTTTGTAATAGATTTTCTTTCTGGCAATTTAAGAACCTAGGAAGTTATATGAAACAGATCCATAATATAACTGAAGTACTTGTATAAATACTTGGAATTGGTGACAGAAGATTTAAGGGAACATTACATTCCTAATAGTAGAATCTTTTCTGACTTCTTCTCACCCTCCCATTATTACTAGGCTACAATTAGGCATTTGGGAAATGGTTGTGTCTGATTCATCCATATTTATCATAATGGACAGATTGTACTGACTTTTTACTTTCCTAGTATAAAATAAAAACCTGCATACATATTGTACAATATGGAAATATTAACAGTATTGATGTCTGGAATTACACTGTAATAGTCTGAACATTATTAGTATCACTATTACCTAGCCTGTATTGAATTATAGTACCATTATAGCCTAGCATGTATTGATCTCACAGATTGCGTCAGAAGCAAGGGATTCTAAATTGAATCTTTTAAATGATTTTTAAACAATGTTCTCAAAATGCTGGTTGTTCTAAAGAAGGTCTAAAGTAATTTGAATATGAGGGACAAAAATCAGAATTCAAAAAAGAATAATAATAATAATAATAATAATAATAATAATAATAATTTATTTATAGCCCGCCCAATCACAAGGAATCCAGGCGGGTTACAACAGTAAAAATAAAGATAATAAAATAAAATACAATAAATAAATAAAATACAATAAAATTAAAGAGAGCGAAGTGAGTACATTCACAGTTAGGCCTGATGGAAGTTGGGCCTCTCTTTTTCACTCCCTCTCAGGTCTGATGATGATGTCATGGAGGGAGGGCTCTTCTTCTTGAGGCAAGGATTTTATTTTAATTAATTTTAATTTAATTCTTCTCATTAAATTTAAGAGAAGAATTGGTGGACAGAGTGACGTAAGTCACAGTAAATGGGGAGTGGAACTAGGTAGGGAAGGCCTGCCGGAAGAGATCCGTTTTAAGAGCCTTCTTAAAGGCTGTAAGAGTAGAAATGTCACGGATCTCCTTCGGCAGGTCATTCCATAGCTTCGGAGCTGCCATGGAAAAGGCCCTCTGGGTGACTGAAGTTAGCCTAGATTTTATTGGCTGAAGTAGATTCTTCCCCGAGGACCTTAGAGTGCGGGACGGACAGTATGGAAGTAGGCGATCTCTTAAGTATTCTGGACCCAAGCCATGTAGGGCTTTGAAGGTAATCACCAACACCTTCAGAATTATGTTCTGAAGATAATCATTTAATTAGTAAAATGTATAAATTGTTATTAAGATTCAATACCGAGGTAGAACAAGTAAAATACTGCATGATTAGTTGGGCATCAGATCTAGGCCATAATCTACAAATGAAGCAATGGGAAGACATTTGGACTAAAGGATTAAAATTTACATGCTTATATGATCCCAAAGAAAACTTCTATAAAATGATGTACAAATGGTATATGACTCCCCCCCAAAATGTAAAAGATGTTAAAGGGAATATCAGATAAATGCTGGAAGTGCAAGAAAGAGGTAGGTTCATTTTTTCATATAGGGTGGAAATATAAAAGGGCTAGAAAATTTTGGTTTAAAATTAATAAGTGGATAGAAAACATCTTGAAAATGAAGATAAGTTCAAGGCCAGAATGATATTTGTTAAATATGAGTAGTTTAGATGATAAGGAAGAGCACAGAAATTTGTTAATTTATTTAATTACAGCCACAAGAGATGTCTTTGCAAGAAAGTGGAAAACCAACGAAATGCCAACATGTTTAGATTCGATAGAAAAGGTTATGGAATTAGCCTCTTTAGATAAACTGTTGGATTTGGTGAAAAATAATTCAATGAAAATATTTAAGAAAACATAGTATATTTAATCAGAAAAGAGGAGATACAGTACCAGTTGTGCAGGATTTGAAATGTAAGATGTATTAGCTCATATTATTGTTATTATAATTTGTGACAATGAAAGAAAAGTCAATAGTTTTTGTTATTATAATTAGAAGTTAAAAATGAAATGTACATGAATAATAGAGAGGATAAATTATATATTAATTTAGAAATCACATAATTTAGAAAGCAGATAAAGGGAAGCAGGAAGTCAAATTTTAATTTTTCTGTATTAGTTGTCTTGTATTTGTTTGGTAGTTTCATTTTGTGGGTTTGATTTGTCTCTTCATGTTCATTTGCCTTTGTTAATAAAGAATTATTATATTTTAAAAAATGCTGGTTGTTCTCTGTTTGCTTATCTTTTAATGACAGTCACAGATCACTTAGTTTTAATGAAGTTTCAATTAGGGACCAGGATAGACATAACATAAAAATATGTTTCAGAGTTTGGGACGCGACCACAAGATTAGATGTTCAGGGCCTCCCACACAGGTCATTGTACAGATTTCTGCTAGTCTCCTTTTATTCCTGGGTCATTTTTACATGTAACCACTGCTGCCACTAGGCAATGGTTCTCTTAAGGGCCAACTGAGATCCTGGTTTAAATTTCAAAATGTTCCTCTCTTATACTGAAAACAGTTTAAAATAATGTGAGCCAAAAATAAAATTCTAATAACTTCAGATGGTAAGAAGCAGGCATACAAATAGTATGACGTCAAGTACTGCTGCAGGATTGTAGCAATGTCTATAAGATATCACATTCATTCTCAGTTGTGAAAAAGTAAAAAATAGGAATAACAAAAAAGAGCTACAATCAGAACAGTTAGAACCATTATGTTTACCATGGATCAAGCACATACTTAGTCTAAAATTCTTTCTACAACTTTGGCTATGAAGAATATATGTGACAAACAAGTTCTTTACAGAAAGTAAAAAATACAAAAATCATCCTCCAGTAATGGCTATCTTAACAAAAGAAACTGGAACACAGTACAGGGTGGCATACAGTGAGTATGGCCTCAGCCATTTCTTGTGCCCACAATGTGCATTCATTTGGAAACATGACTTACCGTACCACTCATCCACCCATGCAAAAGCCTGTCGGTGACCAATCAGCAATATATCTCTGACCACCTGTAACAAGGATAAAGACTGCACTGAGAAAAAAGTAAGAACAACTCAAAGAGGTATGCATGCACTACACTTAACACTGTTTGTTTTGAACACTTTACAACAACACCCTTAGAAGTAAATAGTCTAGTGCAGAACTAAAGATTCAATACGGTGAAGCAGTGAGAAAATCAGACTGGCAGCCAGTCTGAAATATCAGGGTGCAATATCTCCTGAATCATGAAGCTCAGTGAGTGACCTTAGGACAGTCACTATCTGACTTAGCACTACCAAAATCAAGCATAAATTGGAGGATAAAAAAGGCCGGAAGAAAGCTATGTATACTGTCCTCGCCTTCTAAGAGAAAAAAAACACATCCTCATCCCCATTATCTCCCCTCTTCTATGCGGAAACTCATGACCTTGATTGCTCATAAGAAGCCTGCCAAAAATGTGGTTGCAGCTAGAAGTAAACTTTTCTGGATGAATGGTGCCAGAAAACTTTGTACCGTTCTACTTTCCTAGCTCTCATGTACTGGTTGTCTCTAATTCCAGGGAGAAATAACCTGCACAGCAAGCAAATTATGTACAGTTGAAAGTACAGATTCTTTCTGTGTTGATAGGATGAAAAAACACAACAACAACCCATGTTCCTAGGCTTGCATCAAAGTTGGTAAAACTGTACTGGGGAAATGGCACAGTGCCATTTTATGCTGCATGATTCATAAACCCACTACATTAATCATGGTCTGTCTCATTGTTTCCCAGGAGCATCCCTGGGTCAGCAAAATCCACCTATCCATATATTATGCTTGGATTGAAAGACTTCTCCAAGAAAATTAAGTTTTAGCCAAATCAGGTGGCTACTATTCAGTAGTAAAAGCACCCCCACTTTTAAAAGGTACATATTTCTGCTTAAAATAAAATACATAATTCTATCTGAGGATTTGTTTATACTTTTATTGTATTTTAAAAAGGTAATACATCTAGCCTAGAAAGGAATCATGATGGAAAGCTCCCTAGATGGGAGTCATGATGGAAAGCTCTTTCTAAGAAGCATGTCAGAGTCTTTTTAAAATAAAGAATTCAAGCATAGTTCAGGGGAAGTGAATTCCATGTTCTCTGAAAAATGGGTCAATATTCAGCACAACTATATCTTATTTTATCTGAACCTTTGAGTATGCACCAGGACACCAATCACCAGAAGAAGGAAACATGCCTGCAATCAAAATGAGCAACATTCACATTCTTATACTCTCATACTCAGAGATTTCTCATTATATAGCATCCTCTGCAGCATATCCTTTCTCACTCTGTTCCTCTTTTGCCTGTTTCAGACCTTGAACCTAAGATAAACACAAATGTACAGACTCTCCAGCACATAAATTATAAGGAGAACTTACATGAGTAAGTGAAATATATCTCATGTAGAAAGATATCAAAGAGAAGAATGTAGTATTGTTGCATTCTTGTTTTGTACAACTTACTCCAAAACAATCCATGTTTCTGTCTAGATAGCTGAGTAGGTAGTGCTGGGAGTCAGTGATCATGTCATGTAATCCTGGGGAAAAATTGTTTTGTTTCTACCTAGGTTGATAATTGAAATCCAGAATACCCAAGGTAGCATCCTCTAAAATATTTCCTGTCCCACATTCAAGGACAGTTAGACAGGTGGAGCTGGGGTGGTGGTGCTATGAGAGTGTGAATGAGATGATTGTGGCAGGAAGAAGTTATTTTTAAGTTTTGGTTAGGTATTGTAGGAGTGGCGTACCCTGACTTGGTGACACCCAGTGCGGGGCTTTTGGCATGTGCATGCCAGTAAATAGTGCACATGGCCCTGTAGGCAGCCCAGATGGGGCTCTGGTAACAAGTCCTTATTTATACACACTGCTGCTTCTGTTTGTTCAAGGGGAAAGAGGATCAACGGGCTAGATGCACTGTCCTTTACAAACCTTGTGAACAAACTGCTCTACTCGAGTTTGAAGTCCCCACACTTCAAATTTCACTGACACTAATTTGTAGGAACACATTATGGGTTCTTGAGTGTCCCTCCAGCCTTCTTTTAATAGGCCTCTCCCAGTCTTCTCTGATTTGAAGTGTTTAGGATCCTATAAAGAGTGGGGAGGGGAGGGGAAAAAAGAGAAAAAATAGCTTTGGTTAGAAGACAAATCAACAGACAAACAAAGCCATTCTAAGTCAAAAAACGTTTGTGCTAGAAGCCCCTTAGCAATTAACACAGGAGTATTATACACAATTATTAATAAATAAGTTAGAAAAGCCATTTCAACTTATATTTTATTCCAGTTATTAATATTAGGATTGGTAGCTGGAAAACTGTACTAAATGGAAGGAGCACCACAGTGGAGGAAAATGCTACTTAATTCCTATCAAGATCTGTTGTTAACTACTGTCAAGTCAACTCCACTTCATGGTGACTCTATGAAGGAGAGACTGCCAAATCACTCTGTTATCAATAGCCCTGCTCAGGCCTTGCAGACTCATAACTGGCTTTCTTGACTGAGTCTATCCACCTGTCATATAGTCTTCCGTTTTTCCTACTGCCTTCCAGCTTATCAGAGACCAAATTCTTAATTACCACACTTCTAATTCTGTACAGTTGTGTGAAGTAGTGAAAATGGCTAGATCCAATGGCAAGCACGTAATCCTTTAATGTATTTACAAAATATATTTGAAATGAACTTCTGAAAGGATGATCCAAACTCACTTCCACAATAGGGAAAGGCAGACAAACCTGTTAGTACTTGTAGAATATATGCCTGAACTGTTATGAATTACTGCTACTGGAACTGTAATGGCAATTCCAGTTGCAATTTAATTCAGTGGAATGGACCCATTGGATCAATGGGATTTACAGTACTATTATTGGGGCTACCAATATAATTCAGAGAATATATGTCTATATATCACAACAGGATTATTGTGCTAAGCATTCATTTTAGTT
Organism: Sceloporus undulatus; assembly: GCF_019175285.1. Lineage (NCBI taxonomy): Eukaryota > Metazoa > Chordata > Lepidosauria > Squamata > Phrynosomatidae > Sceloporus > Sceloporus undulatus. Next base: position 157,063,975 of record NC_056523.1, on the reverse strand, counting down.
TTATCTAGCTTTTAGCTGTAGTACTAAATAAGTGTGCAGGAATATATACTGAGCAGAAATCATGACAAGTCAAGGGAAAAAAAAGACATGTATTGTGGGTAATGACATGCATTACTAGTCCTTTTTATCATACCGATTTCTTAACAAGTATTTTACCAGCCAGTTTGGAAATATGGTAATTTCTGTATATGTTGCAGATCTTTTTATTATTTAGATCCTTAATTTACTTAGATCTTGCCTTCTCACTCAACAGATGGATAAGGAAGCTTGCAATATTGAAGTTATTAACCTAAAAGAAGACTTCTGTGGATGAAGCAGGGCCTTTTCTGTGATGGCATCCAGGTTCCAGAATTCTCTCCCTAGAGAACTCCAGCAAGTTCACTGCATGTTTAAGTACATTCTGAGAGCATTTTTACTTAAAAGCATCTCTGGATTTTAATAACTAAGGCTCAGTACAGACTGGCGCTTTGCGCCGGTCTGCAGCCGAAAATACAGCTCAGGAGAGCGGAGTGTCCAACATGCTCCCGAGCCCTACCGTGGGTGCCATCTTTGTGCACCGTTGTTTACACGGGACGCACAATGATAACATCCATGTGGCACAGCACCCAAACAGTACGCAAATGGCGCCCTGTACACGGCGGAAAAATAATCTGCCGGGAGAGGGTTCTTTTTAAGCCTCATGGAGGCTGTAGCATTTTGTCTGCTGCGACCTTCCTCCAGGGCAGAGAGGGGCGGTGTCTGGCCACCACTTTCTACCCGTCTGTATCCCTCCAAAGTCTCTCATAGTCCAAACATTTTGTTCCTGTACAAACTGATTTTATTTTGGAGACCCATGTGACATTTTCTTCATCCCAAAATATTTCCTAGAAATTCCTGGCATTATCAAAAAAATCTCATTCCTACTGACCAGGTCAGTTTAAATTAACCCAGTATTTCCAAAATGAATTTCTAGGACACAGATTGAACAGAGCTCAAGCAAGAGAAAGAAGAATGTTTGTACTAAAACAAAATGATCTAAGTGCTTAACTAGTGTAATAATTTTAAAGCAGTAACACATTTACTATAATTCCTGAATAATAATTTAAAAGGAACCAGTTGAAATAGGTGAAAATCAATTTCTGAAATGTTGCTTGAGTCTAGTTATGACAAATGATCAACCAGAGGGGGAGGAGGTAGCAGGGAAGGGAGGAGGAAAATCCAGGCTATTTCAAGAAAGAGTTTGGATACAAACCTGATAATATGCAGGTGAAATCAAAACAAAAAGAAGTGGAAATTCTCAACAGTTCTAGAGAATTTCCCCCCTTCTGGACAAGTCCTAGGACTGCCTTTTATGTTTTAATCTGCCATCATTTTAAAATACTTAAAAAGACAGTGATATTACTTTATTTTATTTTAGTATGCCATTACTTTCTTATTTTTATTGGAGATGTGATAGAAACATTTTAATTTTGCAAATGCCTTATAAGTAGCTCTTCTAAATTACAGTAACAACAAATAAATATAGTTGGCAAACTACGTACCCTTTCTATAAGGTTGCATACCAACACAGTGTTAAGTGTTTTGAGTGTTGGACCATGGCTCTGGAGAGATTTGAATCCCTGCACAGCCATGGAAACCCTCTGGGTGACTTTCAGCTTCAGTGGGAGGCAAAGACAAACCCCCTCTGAACAAATCTTGCCAATAATCCTCTGACAGGTTTGTCTTAGATGACAACAACAAATAAAATTAGAAAGAATGCCAATGTAAAGTTTCAAGTTAATTCATGCACCTAAGGTAGTGTGCAAGACAACAAATTCAAGTTAATTCTCAAATTTGTTAGTCTCAATAGATGGCGATTTTATCATCCAAGTGCTATGAAAGGCTAAATTCATTTTTCAATGGGCCAAAACCACAAAACAAATTTACTCTGGAAATGAACATCATTCATAACAAGAAAGAGCTCCCTGATTTACCAGGGTAGCTTGTTTGTCAGACTGCAGATTCTTAGGTGATGGGAAGCAGATTCTCAGTGTTGGTCTTCTCCCCAGGGGCCCATTTATTGGCCTCCCATTGACTGTTCGATCAGCAGCCAAAAGGGGCAGGCCTTCTGTAGGGACACCTTGGCTGCATCCACACTGCAGAAATAATCCAGTTTCACACCACTTTAACTGCCATGGCTCAATCCTATGGAATTCTGGGAATTGCACTACAACTCAAAACTACAAATCCCAGAATTTCATAGCACTGAGCCATGACAGTTAAAGTGGTGTCAAACTGGATTGTTTCTGCAGTGCAGATGCAGCCCTTGTGAAGTTTAGGCTTTACTCTGGTCTTACAATTAATTTTTTTTTATGGATTCTGAATTCAAAGTATATAAATTGAGATTTACTTTGGGGAAAATATCTCAGCTGTGATTTTTGGTAAAGACTGTATACCCAGATCACATTCCAAAAGTAACATAATGAGTAGAAATGAATTTACTCAATTAAGTGAATGAATACCATTTTAGTTACTTTTCAAATTTACTTTTAAAGAGCATTTGTAGATATTTTGACAATCATTCTGAATTTTTCAAGTTTTAAGCCTTCTCAGTCATAAGGCTTTCCCCCAAAATAATTAAAATATATATATAGCAACACAAGTTACTCTTTTAACATTATAATGACTAACAGTAAAGTATTATTGAACAACAGGAAGAAAGAACTTTTCAAAAATAACTTTCTATGCAACTTTTCTATGGCTGCATGCACACTGCAGAGATAATCCTGTTTGTCATTACTTTAATTGCCATGGCTCAATGCTATGGAATTCTGGCAATCGTAGTTTGCTTCACACTGGTGCCACAACAATCTATGATTCCCAGAATTCCATAGCATTGAGCCATGACAGTTAAAGTGGTGTCAACCATATTATTTCTGCAGTGTGGATGCCCTTTTTGCCATGTTTAATTTCTATTTGAAATGTGTTTAAAATGTATCTGCCTGTGGACTAAGATAGAAATATGTTTTTAATTAATAGGTTTGACCCTTTCACAAAGTAGTCCCCTAAAATACAGCCTTGGAGAATAATTGCCAGGATTATTACAGTGGATTACACATTTTTTAATTTTATATTTCAGGTACATATTTTCAGTGGTGGTACTAGATATTTATTTGCAGTTTTCCATTTTCCAAATAAGTGCACATTTCAATCATAATCATTTTAAATCAAAAGATCTTTTATGTAGCTGAAAAATATCTTTATGTAAATCAGGCTGAAAATGGCCACAATTCCTCTCTCCCTTAAAAACAATAATTACATTTGCTTTCATTCCCCCCCTCCCCTTTGGATCCAACAGCAAATCAAGTCTGGGGCAGCAGTATTTCTGCCCTGTTAGCACCGAATACTGAAAATGCTATTTTTAAAACATTCTGTACTCGGCAGTACAATGTACTGAAAACATGGTGCAATTTGTGTGATTTGCTAGCAAAATTATTCCGTCAAAATGAGTTTAACATGTAAATTATATTTGACAGAAGCACAGAGGGGAGGAGAGAGACATTCTAAACCAAGTGATTAAAATAGGTTCTTAATAGCAGAATGATTATGTGCTGAACCAGACAGATCTTGGCTGCAGCCCTGTGACTGATAAGCATGAGTGAGTCCCCATTTCTTTCATCAAGTATTTGTGATGATCTGGAAAGAGCACAAAATCCATTTTTAATTTTAAAAATAAATATTTCTTATTAAAAAGTAAATTTACATTTGGCCTGAAGATTGAGGAATATAAAACAGCACAGCATCTAGAACATACTTCCATAAGGCCAAAGGGAGTTTAGATTTAGTTTATCAACAGTATGCACTCATACACACACACTATGACACTCTCCACAGTCTTTTTGGAAAGTGAAGGGGGTTTCTGTCCCAGTTTGTAATGTGGCAGATGGGGGTGGGAGGTTTGTGGATTGGTTAGCAACATATTTTTGGATCCTGGACCCTGACTTTACTTCCAGCTCTATGTTGATCAACATTTCAATTTAACAATGTTTGATAAAACTCTGTTTCCCAGTTGAATCTTAATATTAGCTACTGTATCCTTGGGGCAAAATTTATAATGAGATATTGGACTGGATAAATATAATTCTATTACTGTACCTGTATAAGATTTATTCTTTTTAGTTGCAACTTAGTACTTAGTACATCATTAGACTCCACTATAACTGGTGACAGTGGTTCTTTGTCTGGTACCAACTCTCTACGTTCTGTCTGCAGAATGTGAACTAATTGGACCTGGTGTGGTGACAACATAACCTCTTAACTGTCTGATCATGCTTGATATCATGCTTTCTTGTGTCTTTTTCAGTTTTCTATCTAGAGGCTTCCATTTCAATATAATATCCTGGTGTCAACAGAACATCAGGGTGTGTCCCGGATTGAAATATCTAGTCGGTACCAAGGATATATTTGAGTGATGGCAGGATTGGAAGCAGGTCGTTTGGAATGGCTTCACAGTTTGCCAGCAAGAATGCCTGAATTCTGTAAGAAACTCTTTACAGCCAGCTAGACCAATGATGCCAGGTTGATTGAGGTGGAGGAGATCCAAAGTCCAAGTCAGTGGTCTTATCAATGACCATTAGGGCTTGCTAATACAAGAACACCTTGAGTCTAACTTGACACTTGTTGCTAGCACAGTACTAAGTACTGTACTCTACTGTACATAGTAGTAAGTGATGTGTCCATTGCATTTATCTTAACCCACTGCAGTTTGGATTAAGGCCTAACTGTGAGATGTTATTGGCTTTGGTAGCCCTTATAATGTGTTTCTTTGTGACAGGGATGAGAAAGGACAACCCAGTTGCTGCTGCCTGGTCTCTCCTTTGATAGGATCAAGTACAATCTCCTCCTGGCCAGTCTCTTTTAGAGTTGGCATGGTAGGCAACTGCATTATTTCAGTTATTTTTTTACTTTTCTTCCAGACAATAGCACTGGGTATGACATAGGCCAATGTTCTGGCAGCTATATGTTGTGCCATCTCGTATATCATGGTATTTGACCATGATATGGATCAGTTAGGAGTTGTGATTAGGAAATCTGGATAGGAGTTATCTGCTGCATGCCTGTCTTTCTGTCTCTCTTAAAGTAGAGGTGGGAATAGGGTTGCCATAATTCTCTACTAAAAACTGGGACAAAATGTAGGACAAAATTTAGGCCAAAATATAGGACAGTTATAGGATAAAGTTTAGCCCAAAATGTAGGACATTTAAGGTCCTCTATTTGGGACCTCTTGCAGGGAAGCACCTGCAAGAGCCCAGCATATGAGTATATATATTTTGTTTAGATACTGTGTTATGACTTCTAATGTATTGAAGAATGGAGAATCTGGGCTTTTTTGGTCAATATCGCCATATTGTCCCTAATGGTTTCCCTAGAAAAAATGTACTTTTTCTTGCTCTTCTGTTTATATATTTTTCATTGTTATTGTTACTTGGTTTATTTCAGGAAGCCTGACCTCTTATATAATACAGTTTCAAAAGCACATAGTTTAGAGGAAAAGTAGAGAAACCCTTTCCTCCTCCTAGATCTGGGCCAGCCAATTATCTTTGTTTGCCTATAAACCTGAGGGCAGATGGTTTGTAGACTGTCCATCTGCACAGAGTGTAGGAAGAAAATTAGGTTTTTCTTTCTGGCAGAGTACAACTAGTTATTTAATCGTCTTGTGAGGTATATTCTACCAGGGGATATTTGACACATGTTGCAAATAAAGACCTTAAAAATGAAGTGAAAAACAAGCTTTTTGAAACTTATTTTGGCTTCTTATCTATCAAGCGTCATTGCTATATTTTGCCACGTCCTAAAATCTTTTTTTGGCAAGAACAGGAGGTGGAGATGGGGTGCCAATTTTATTTTAACTTATAAATTCATATGCTTAATTTACAAACTATTATGCAAACCTAAAGAATCTCCAGTGTCCTGAGCTCAGCTGAAAAAGTTTCCCCATTACTGTCTGGGAACAACAGGATGGGAAGAGAATTATGGGAGGTTATAATAACACCTCCAACCCATAGCTAGACTAATCACATTGCAGCTACTGCCCACACTGCCAGGTAAGTCTGCTGGGCCCACCCATGTCGATTAACACACTTTGCCAATAGCTTACACTTTCCTGAAACTTCTAGCCAGTCTTGTTTGAGCCTGAGAAAAAACAGGCACTTTCTTATGCAGAAAGCATCGGAACAGCAGCAGTTGGAATCTATTATAACACAGCTATATTTCACATATAAAAGAGAAAGGGAAAAAAGTAAATGAAATTTCATGAGTTGTTTTGCTGATCCTGGCCTCTCTCCATTCTGTAAGTGTTCCATCGCTCACATTCGTATCCCTGGTCACTGAGTTGAAACTGGGATTATGATATCGGATAGAGAATTGCTATACTAAAAAATAGAAGTGACAGATGACAGAAAGCAGTTGGGGCCCAGATAACAAGGAAAAGATAATCCTTCTGTGTTTCCTTTGGATGGGAATTAAATTTGGGAATGGGAATTCTCAATTCTGATATTGTCTAGAACCAGGAAGGCAGGATCTGTAGGAATCTGCAGAAATAGGAAATCCTTATGAACCCTGCCTGTCTCTCTGTTATCCTTGAGCAATCTCCTTTTTGTATTCTTGAGTAGACATTCTGATTATGTGGCAAAAGAAAGAGAAAAATGTGTGTCCTTAGCTTGCACAAGATCACTACACAGGCATTTGAACCCACAATCTGCATTTAAGCAACAACCACAATCTACACATATGGACTTTATCACATGGTGAACATTGGGGGTTTAAACAGTGATTATCCCATGAAAATTGCACGATTGCAATTAAGATTTTCACAGGATGTCGCGATTAAACAGCCATTATCCTGGGAATAACCAGGCAATAAACAGAAACAAATCATTCATGGGGGGATCGTGATTTGTTGGTGTTTATTGCTTGGTTTTTCCCAGGATAGCTTTTTAATTGCAATGTGTGTGAAAATCTTAATCACAATTGTGCGATTTTCACAGGATAATCACTGTTAAACCCCCCAATTTTCCTCTTTATTTTAACTAAATATAGAAGAGATCAAGAATTTTTTTTTTGCACATGACACAAGAATAAAGGGGTTGAACTCAATATCTGTGAAAGTGAGACTTAATAAAATGATACATTCCCCCCACCCCACTTAATAAACAGTGAAGCTGGATGATGAAAACTATTATTGCAAAATGTACTTGGGACAAGGGTTTAAACAAGCAGTAACAAGTTTAACTTTATAATTTAAAACCTTATTGAGAAAGAAAGAAAAGCGAGAAATAAAACCTTGAAGGTTCCAAACAAAACATCTATTAATCGGGAGGATTGTATTTCTAATGTTTTTTAAGGTCTGAATCCAATAGCTCATCCCAATTTTATTAAAATCAATGAGTCAATTGCTGAATGAAAGGTCAATATTTATGTAAATGCTACTGATTCCATGGGACTACTCTAATTGGGAATAGCCATTAGATTTAGGCAATACATTTTTATACTAGCATTATTGGTTTTGGATATGGGGCCAAGTTAATTATCAGAGGTGTGAATGTATGTATCTTCAAGTTGCATGCCAACTTATGGTGACCACATTCATTTTATAAGGGTTTCTTAGGCAAGGAATATTCTGAGGCGGTTCTGCCAACTCCTTCCTCTGAAATATAGCCTACAGTACTGGATATTCATTGCCAGTTTCTAATCCAAGTACTAACCAGGGCTTACCATGCTTAGCTTTCAAGTTCAGATGGGATCTGGTTCCTTTAGGTTCTTTAGGCCAAATGTTACAGCTAGATAACTTTGACTGCATCGATCACGGAAAGCTATGGAAGCTATGGAATGCTCTTAATGAAATTAGAGTACAGTACCTAGGGGCCTTTTCCATCTCGGCCCCTGGGATCTGGAACACCCTTCCCAATGAGCTCCGCTCCACCACCTCCCTGGATCTCTTTAAAAAGAGACTTAAGACCTTCTTGTTTCAGCAAGCCTTCCTAGATGCTCTTTGATATCATGTGACTCCCCCCTATATGTACTGTATTATCGACTGCACTCAGCTAGCTTGGATTTGATGTAATGGTTTTAATTTGTATAATTTTAATGTTTTTATTGAAGTTTTATTTATGTATTGCAGTTTTTAGTCTGTATTTTGTATTTTGTTATTGCAATTTCTATCTGTACACCGCTTTGATCACTGTGGAAAAGCGGTTTATAAATAAAACTTATTATTATTATTATTAGTACCACTACTGTATAGTATAACCGGCTTATTTCATATATAATAATATTAGAGTTAAAAAAAAAATCTTCTTTGAGGCCTGTTTGGGCCAAGGAGACAGAGGAGTTTAAAAACAAGGAAAACCAAAACAAGTCTGATGCTGAGTGGCTGAGAGAAAGCATGTGGCATTTCTTGCTACTACACATATTAGCCAGAAGCTGCCTTTGTAGCTACACCAAACTGTAGAGTTTCCATGTTGTGCCACCACATTCTCGAAACAACTATTGCTTTCCAGAACTCTCTGGGAATGGTTCTCTGAAACTGCAGTTTAAGAAACAGTCCCTTCCAAATTTCTACGTTAACTTATAAACAGATTTTCCAGAACTATCAACTATGAAAGTACTGATGCCTTTTGAAATGGTATACTTGAGGAAAATATTATTCTCTGCTCTTGTTTATCTTAAAAGTAAGTATAGAGACCATTTGAAAAAATGTAGAATCAAAACTCACATACAATTAATTACTATCAACAAGTAATATTAGACTATGGTTCGATGTTGATGCGTTGTTGTTGTTATTATTATTTTGCATGGGTTGATTCCAATAAAAGTATTATAAAAGTATCTGCATTTACTTATTTCTCCCTTCTTTCCAAATTTGAAGCCCCTTGGGCAATTTTATTATTATTATTTTAAATAAATATTTGATCCACTTTACAGTTTTAAATCTTGAGTGGTCCACAGCAATAAAAGATATTTGCTAAGGACCACTGCATAAAATGGTTAAACTACCATTTTGTCAGTTCTAGAAGAATGGCAGCTGTTAGGCAGAAATTGTGCTTCTGTACTCAAATAAATATTAACAATGGCATAATTCTTCTGCTGTCTAATAGTATATGATATATCTAGCAACTTTGCTCATGATGTAGAACAAATAAACCTTGATTGACTTCATCTCAAATATATTTGTTGTTGTTTTTTTTTGGCTACAAAATTAATCTTGTCAACATGAAATTTAATTGTATATAATTAGAAATACGTAATTAGAGGTTATAATTAGAAAAGAAATGTGTTAAAATATCACCCTTATATTGCTAACATATTGCTTTGGACATTAAAAGAAAATATGCAACTTAATCTGATATAAAAACACACCCAAAGCTTGGCAAGCTTAATTAAATGTACATTCCCTGTAGCTACCATTCTTATGGAAAAAGAGAAGTACTGGGTGAAGTTGAGATAATAAGCTGCTGAGTCATTTCCCCAGGTGATGTATAACATTGGCTCAAGTGCATAACAAGTGTGTTCCTCCACAGAACGTAACGAACAGCCTGTCACTGCCACTGAGTTGCAAAGAACTGTTGTATGCTACATAACTGTTGTAATGGTTTTCGTCCCTGGAATAATAATTTCCTGCACACTTCAAATGTTTCCATTTATTACCTATGCAAACATATCCCCGGACTGGCAGTTAACTGCTCCTATATAACCAGCTTGGTTATTATTAGTATGTTTAGCTTCCATTTCTGAACTTGACTGAATCATATAGTCTCTGGTGTTATGTTTTCAGACAAGGATTGGTTGACTCTGAATCTGATGCAATATTGTGTTAGTTTCAGTACTGCAATAAGCAGAGGATGTTTTCCCTTTCCTGTGTCTATGTTCTTGTTGCTCACGTAAATGTGGCTGCTATTTGTTCTTAGGCAAGATGGTGTACACTATGTGAATCTGTGCAAGTGGAAAATAAATGTAGAATGTGATACTGGGGGCAGAAAGCAGCTTTCTCCAAAATCTCTGCCTGTATCCTTTCAACAGCAAGTTTCTACACATCCTTGTTTTCAGAGACAGGCCTGAAACTGTTTGGGCAACAGCAGATAAAGCCGTGCATACCAAAGAGATGGTTGCCTAAGATTTCCAAGTGGACAGACATGTAGTTTCATGTCTCCCTGACTGGCCTGCAGCATCAGGTGTAGTGCAGGATATTAGCCCTTTGTTGCTGTTAAAAGTATGATTTAGTTACTATTCAGGCAAACTGCATATCCTCTTTTCACAGTTGAAAACGGGAACACATGTGGCTGAGCAACATCAGAGTGTGACAAGAGTTATTAATTAGGAAGAACACACAAGCTAGGGGGGTTGCAGCAGTTTGCTTTTGCCTGACTATGCTGGGAAGGAGGAGATTCTGCCCCCTTTTCTCCTCTTCCCCTGCTGAATTAACTGAGTGCAAACTACTTTTGCACTTTAAACTCAGTTTGCAGCACCTGGAGTAAGCTGAATAGAAAGGGAGGAAGTGGTAGAAGAGGAGAAAAACTGGAACATTTTAAAAGTAGCTGAAAAATTGGGTTGGTAGAAGAATAATATTGGGACTGCCCTTGACTAACTGGGACAGCAGAGGAGTATGGGACTAAGGAGGAGGCACTGTTATGTCTTGGGCCAGTTCTGCTGAAAAGCTGTTGCCCTTCCCATTGCTGAGGTTTAGTTATGCTGCGTGTGGCTATACTTCCTAAGCCTGCAGACCACAGCTGCAGGGGTGGGTAGTGTCAGGATCCTTAGACTGTTTTCCTTTCGTTCTTAGCCTTGCTTTAGCACCCTGTATGCCTCTCAACAACATGTCACATTGCATCCTGTCACAGAGTCAATGGAATGGTTTCTTCCATGGCTTTCAGAACCCATTTCAGAATTTCAAAAATCCCACGTGAATGATATTTTAGTAGCTATAGAGTTGGTCATAAAAAGATTCATATTAGCAATGATTTTAAAAAATGAATATTGATGACAATTTGGTTGTTATGTTTTGTTCAGCAAACACAAAGACTGCTGCATGTAAAATACTAAGAGCACTACTGTTTTGAATTTTCTTAGCCAAAGACCTTGTGAGTTTGTAAGACAAGTTACCATTCTGGATTTTGACACGCACACATATAGACAATATATCTCTTGACAAGAGAGTTGGAAACATACCAAAGGAAGATAAAGAGATTACAGAAAAGTTAAATGGTTTGCCTGCTTTCACTGCAGAAGATGTAAAACAGACACCTGGGCCTGAAAATACCTTTTCAGGAAAGAGCTTGGGAAACAGAGGCAAATAGTAGTGATGAGTGTTTATGTTCTAGACCTTATTGACTAATGGAAATCACTGAATCTAGATGCTACCTATATGAGAGTCCTTTGAAAAGAAGATTCAGAAATGAAACTGGAGCTCTAAAAGGATACAGGAGGCCCAGGAAATAATAAGCCTAGTCACTTGATTGTTCTAGGTAAATTGTAAGATAGCGTTATTAAATATCTCAGCAGCTTTCAGTACCACCAACCATGTTATCCATTGGACTGCTTATCTTAAATGGATGTTAGAGATGTTGCATGGCGTTGGTTCTGCTCCCTCTCAGATTGTCATTATTGGTACTGGGGGATTATTGGCAATTATACCACAGCAACATTTCCTGACCTGGCACCTTCTGGATATGTTTGGGATGGAATTTCTATCTTCCACAGCAACTAACCACATGGGAGTGTAGTGATAATAGAATAGAATAATTTAAAAATGCCATTGGTATTAAAAATGCCTTTATACAAATGTATTGCAGCTACACTCAGTAAACGGCATAATGTTTTGATCAACAGACATCAAGATAAACAACTAAGAAAAGAGCTGGAACAAGTGAAGAAAAGTTAACAACTTCTAAGGTTTTTTTAGGTTAGGAAAAAAGGGATGCATGGTTGAGGTTTATCAAATTATGTTTGGTATAGAGAAAGTAGACAGATGACCATTTTTCTCTCTGAGTCACAATACTAAAGCCTAGGCTTGGCTATTAAGTAAATTCATGAATTTGAATGATGGGGCATGATGCCAATTTACAGCATCCAAAAGTTTTTTTACTTACCTCTGATTCTTTGTAATAACGCTCAGGAATTTCATCACAGGCAATATCAATAAAGCAGACTTCTCTGTCAAGATCTTTGGCTTCATTATCAAATATCTGCAAGATTAGAAACAAATGCTTTAATGTTCTGATGGGCAGGAAAAACAGAAATTCTGTGAATTGTTATGAAAGGCAACAACTTTTAAGGATCAAAATACTGCTTCCAAAAGCAGCAGAGTATGTTCTTGGCAGTATCTCCAAGTTGTAGGCTGGCTGGATGCACATTGTGCAGATGCAAACAATAACTTCAGAATGTGGAGCAAAATTATGGAAACATTTTATTTTGTGTCCTTGGCAAGTTTTCCAGTATTTGTTCTTGCATGGCTCAGCCAAAAAATAAAAAAGTGGTGTAAGCAGTGAAGCCTAAAAATCTCAGAAGGGAAATAGCCATTTCTTCCCACCATAGCTCTTTTTCTGGTTACCCTTGTGCTACATACCATCATTGCATAAACAGAAATCTGTGTTTTTCAATAGTTGGCACATAGCACACTTCCCTGAGTCATTAGAGGTTCCCAGAGTAGCACTTCTCAGGATAGGGTTCCTTTGGAAGACAGGACACTGGATACTTAAGATGTCCTTGCAGCATTTATGTGTGTGTATAAGAAAAGAAAAAAGCAGAGACTAAATAGAAGCAAAAAGGTGCTCCTCCAAAGAACAGGAATTTCATCACAGGCAATATCAGTAAAGCAGACTTCTCTGTCAAGATCTTTAACTTCATTATCAAATATCTTGGGCCGAGCCACATCTACCTCACATCAGATACCCAGAAAGGCCCTGTACCACATAGACTGCATCTGCATCTTCACTGCAGAAATAATGCAGTTTGGCACTGCTTTAACTGTCATGGCTCAATGCTATGGAATCCTGGGATTTGTAGCTTTGCAAAATATTTAGTCTTCTCTGTCAGACAGCTCTGGTGCCACAACAAACTACAAATCCCAGGATTCCACAGCATTGAGCCCTGGCAGTTAAACCAGTGACAAACTGCATTATATCTGCTGTGCAGATGCAGTCAAAGTTGCCTTCAGTCATCTCTTCTTTCCCTTCCTTTTCTGAACAACTTTCTACTTTTCTCCCACCTGCCCACAAATCTGTAGCTTCCTACCTTTCACTCAGGTACATGGTATTACCTTCCCCAAGCTCTCATTTATCCACAAGGGACAAATTCCCAACTATCTCTAACCCATTAGCCTCCATCAATTAACCATTATGGATTATTAATTAACAGGCATTAGATGTTATGTTCATTGCATGAAGGCAGATTATCTTCATCAAGCTAAGCACATAATGGTTGTTTTTTGGGTGAAACAGTGGTGGTGGGAGAATAATTATTAGTCCAAAGGGATTTTGAAAGCACCCAAGCAGCTTCTCTCTCCTCCAAAAGCCACTGCCATGGCAGGAGGTGAAGGGGAGCTCCATTAGAGGTGTCTCCCCCCCCCACCAATTTGTCCTTGTCTTCCGCTGGAAGGAAGGAGTTAACCCTTTGCTATCTGTAGCATTTTTCTTTGTGTATGGAATTCCAGAAAAAAACAACCACCAGGTGCATGTGCTTTACAGACTATAGCAAAGCATTTGGCTGCAAATATTATAATCTAAGGAGATTAGTGCACAGCTGGCCGGGTGCAGCCCAGGTGACTTCCAACTAAAATCCGAGCTCAGCTGGCCTCTTTTCAAAACCGGGAAGCTCCCGGCTTTGCAAATTGGTTGTCTGAGCCCAGATTCTAGCCGGAAGTTACCTGGGCTGCATCTGGCCAGTGTTGGCAGCAGCAAAATGCATGCAATGATATCAGGTTACATCCCGAATTAGAATTGAATTTGATAGCGGTAAATTGCTTTTTTTAGCTGTGCGCTAATCTCCTGAGACTTGAAACAACTACTAAGGAAGGTCAAGGAAGAAAGTGCAAAGGCAGGCTTTCTGCTGAACATAAAGAAAACAAAAATAATGACCATGGAGAATCTACATAAATTCAACCTAGATAATGAGGAAATTGAATTAGTTAAAGATTTCCCTTATCTTGGATCAAACATTGATCAGAAAGGTGCCTACAGCCAAGAAATAAAAAGAAGGCTAGTAAAGGGAAGGGCAGCTATGAAAGAACTAGAAAAGATTCTAAAGTGTAAAGATACACAACTGAACAATAACGTTAGAATTGTTCAAACCAAAGTATTCTCCATCACCATGTGAGAGCTTGACAGTGAAGAAGGTCTATAAAAGGAAAATCAACTCATTTGAGAAGTGGTTATGGAGAAGAGTGATGAGGATACCGTGGACAGCCAAAAAGACAAACAAATGGATCTCCCTGGCATTGTGTGATTGTTTATCCGATTGTTATCTGATATTTGATTTGATATTTGATTTTAATTTATTTTAAATATTTTATCTAATTCTATCTTGTATTATCTATTGTTTTATATGTATTTTGTAGAATGTACGCCATTGGCAGGTTTCATTTTTATTAATTTTATTGTTTGTATGTACAGCGCTGTGTAAATCTAATAATAAACACTCTTAACTTTAATTTATGTGTGTTTCATTCTTGTACCATATCACAGATGGAGGTTGAATCCCTTTAGGTTTAATCAGCCTTGGAGGCCTGCTGTGACAGGACATTTTTAGTTTGATTAATCTGTGCCGTATTTTACTACCTTTCAAATTGTTTTCTGACTGTACTTTTTGGGGTGGGGAGAGTAAGGGAGTTATGATGTATGACCATTTTGGTCTTCTTTCTGGACTACCCATCTCTTTTATGAAAGGGTAGTCCCTGAGATAGACATAAATAAGATACAAAATAAATGAGACAGATTTATTGCAAGTGGAAAATAAGGAGCCATTAACATTACAAGATTGATTTCTTTTCAGAACTAATTTTCCTATGCTTCTTCTAGCCAAATACCCTGAAATGCTCTTAGAGTCTGCAGGGGAGATAATTTGATTGGTTTTGCAATCACGCTGAGGATATTTTAAAAAGGGTTTGTTTGTTTTTTAAAAGAAGATTAAAGCCCATGGGAGAAAAAAAAAGCCATAAGGTTCCCAATCTGTGGCTCTCCATTGGCAAAGAACAAGAAGCAAATGGCAAGAACATTTTGTGTTCTTAACAATGCTGGAATTGTAAAAAGGGCTAATAAATATTATGATACCAAAGAGAAATTAGGGAGACTTTGAGGTGGTGTTTTTTTCTTCAAGGAATGTAAAATGTATATGACGAAACCAAGGATTTTCAAGAAAGAGTAAGGGCTTCTTCTGCAAGCAACTAAGAATGGAAAGCATACATTTTAATCCTTTGTTAAAATGTACTTACTTACTTATGATATTTACAAAGTTCAATATATTTGCCTAACATTAATAAAAAAACAGCTGGTACACAAATAAATATGACGGGCTAGATCCAAACTTGCCCTTCAATGAATGCTTCAGAAGTCTTGCATAGTCTCCACACAGAAAACAAGGGAAATGCTAATTTTTGCAGATTACATCATTTCCCAGTCCCAGCACCATTTCCCACACTGTTCTGGAGGATCCTCTAATACAGAGCAGCTTTTCTTGAGAGGCAAAATGGGCTGCAGATGGCCTCTGGCAACACAGGCCTTCCCACTTCATCTATTTGAGTATTTCAGTGAAGCAAGTTCAAGTGATTCATGATTGTACAAGGACAGATAAAAAAGAAACAAATGCTACCATCATAGCTCTAACTACTTATGTGATGTGCAACAGTTTATGCTTCTCATTTCCTTCAGTTTCTCTGAAATCAAGTATGTATGATGGTACTTGAGAGCTTCTGTAGATTCTACGTTATCATTTAGAAAAGTGCAATTTCTTATGGAATAGAACAAGCTGGGCAAGGAGCCTAGATCTTTGAATTATCGTCAGATCCAGGTGAAGAAACATCAGCTAAAGTTAGAGATGTGTGCTTTAAGGAGGCGTGATCATTCATCCGTACGTTATATTCCTCTCTGCATCAGTGGTGTCTGCTTTGTTGCTTTCTTTCAAACAGTTGCTGCAGCGCTGCATAAGATGACAAACTAAGCATTTTCTTACAGGCTTGCAATATTTATCTTGAGTATGCCTAGTTCTCAAGACAGCATATAGTTCTATGGATGTTTGTTGCTGGTGTGTGCCTTCAAGTAATTTCTGACTTATGGTGATCCTAAGGCAAATCTATCATAGGGTTTTCTGGGGCTGAGAATGGCTGAGTGGGGATGTAAACCTGATCTCCAGACTCGTCATCCAGTGGGTTCTCCTGGATGTTTACATGAAAGTAAGTCTCACCATGTTCAGCAGGGCTAATTCTTAACTAAATGTTTTTAGAGTTACAGCCCAATTTCGGTCTTTTTAGAGTTGCAGCCTACAATCTTTCATCAGAGCATTCAGCATAAACTCCATTACACCAAGAGAATGTAAGATGTACTTCTGCCACCAAAAACAGCAGCAAAGCATGAAAGGGGGACCCAAACTTTTATTTTTTGGTTATTTTTATTCACATTATACACAGAAAAGCTTGAAACTCAATAACAATTAGCATCACCATGTTCTTAAGAAGGGCCAGTGTCACCAGAATCAAGCTTTTAATATATGTTAAAATATAATGGAATGACAGAGGAGAAAAATAGCTTATCTGTGCTAATGGGGAAAACATTTAGAATCTAGTCAAGACATGAATGTTCTCATCAGCAAACTGCAAATGAGATTGAATTATTCAATCTAATAATTACTCTTTTTGCTGGACTAATAAACGATTTGAGATAGCTTCTCTAAAGACTCTCTTTATATTTGCAATTCTGATTAAATGTTCCCAGAGCTGCACAGTAGTGTATCTTTGCTAGTCTTCTATGGGAGTAGTTTCCAACCAAGTCCATCTGGAGCCCCACAGCCTGGGCTAGCAGGAGGAAGACAAGTAAACACTGAAGTTTGTATTGGCTGTTCTTGTGACTAGAAGAATTTTGTTCACTTTTTTCTGGGCCTACACAGTTCCTTCACTGTGAATTAGGGGGAGAACTATAATTTATTTATTAATTAAAATTAAACTGACTTAAAAAGTATGCTCCAAAAATATATTTGATGAAGAAATGTAGGGTGTTTTTTGTGGGTTTTTCAGTCTATGTGGCCATGTTCTGGAAGAATGTACTTGGCATCTTCAGAGGTTAGTGCCATGGAAGTGAGTGGGATATATATACTGTGTGACCCTTGGTTGGAAGGAAATGATTTACATGCCAACCTGTGTGTTGGTCTGCTGTTGAATGGCATGTCCCTATGTGCATATAATATAATAATAATAATAATAAATTTTATTTATATCCCGCCCTTCCATGGGTATGATCAGGGCGGCGTACAAAATATAAAAGACATTACAATACAAGTTAAAATCCAATAATCAGTTAAAAACATTACTACAAAACAGGAACAGGAAAACAATAAAATAGAAAAATCACATGGCAGGGGCAGAAGAAAATAAGAATTAAACATCAATCCAGGGTCAAAAGAGGAAGGAGGGGAAAAGGGGCAGGAAAATAAATGAACAAATTAAGGTGGGAAGGCCAGACGGAATAGGTATGTTTTTAGCTGTTTTTTAAAAACAGCTAATGAGGCGGCGGAGCGAAGCTCTGCAGGGAGCTTATTCCAGAGGGGAGGGGCAGCAGTAGTAAAAGCCCTCTGTGAGGTCCGCACATGATTGGACCTAGGGATCTCCAACAGTTTAGTCCCGGAAGTTCTGAGTGTGCGAGGCGGATTATATGGGGAGAGGCGGTCCTCCAAGTACCCTGGGCCCAAGCCATTTAGGGCTTTATAGGTCAAAACCAACACCTTGTATTGAGCTCGGAAGCAAATAGGCAGCCAGTGAAGATCTTTTAGAATAGGTGTTACATGGTCTGACCTGGAACTACCAGCGACCAATCTGGCTGCCATATTCTGCACCAATTGCAGCTTCCGGGTTTGGTACAAGGGTTGCCCCATGTAGAGCGCGTTGCAGAAATCCAGTCGAGAGGTTACCAAAGCATGTACAACAGTTTCTAGGTCCTTTCGGTCCAGGTAGGGACGCAGCTGGCGTATCAGCCGAAGCTGATAACAAGCACTCCTGACCGTCGCATCCACCTGAGAAGTCAACTGGAGCGACAAGTCAAGGAGCACTCCCAAGCTGCGCACCGAGTCCTTCAGGGGGAGCGTGACCCCGTTCAGGACCGGGCGACAGATCTCACCACCAGAAACCAGGGAGCCTATCACCAGTACTTCCGTTTTCCCTGGATTCACACTGAGTTTGTTCTCCCTCATCCAGCCCATTACCGACGCCAAGCAGGCATCTAGAGGAGAGATGCCATCCTTAGTTACTGCATCAGTCGGAGACATAGAGAAAATTATCTGGGTGTCATCAGCGTACTGATAACACCGCGCCCCATGTCTCCGGATGATCTCTCCCAGCGGCTTCATGTAAATGTTGAATAGCATAGGGGACAAGATCGCTCCCTGAGGAACACCAGATGTCAGGGCCCTCCTATCGGAGCGACAGTCCCCCAGCTCCACCATCTGGGACCTGCCCGAGAGGTAGGAACGGAACCACTGCAAGGCAGTGCCCCCAATTCCCAACTCCCTCAGGCGTCCCAGAAGGATACCGTGGTCAATGGTATCGAAGGCCGCTGAGATGTCCAAAAGCACTAACAGAGACACGCTCCCCCTGTCCATGCCCAGACGGAGATCATCAACTAAGGCGACCATGGCAGTCTCAACTCCATAGCCCGCCCGGAAGCCGGTTTGAAATGGGTCCAGAAAATCGGTGTCGTCCAAGATCGACTGAAGCTGGAAGGCGACAGCTCTCTCGATCACCTTCCCCAAAAAAGGTAGCAGCGAGATGGGTCTATAATTATTATGAAGCAGGGGGTCTAAGGAGGGCTTCTTTAGCAGGGGTTTAACCACTGCTAGTTTTAATTTGGATGGAAACTGACCCTCACTTAGAGATGTATTGATTATGTGATGCAACATTAGTCGCACCACATCACCCCCCTGAGCTGTCAACCATGAGGGACAGGGATCAAGAGAGCAAGTCGTCCTCCTAACACTTCGGAGGATCTTGTCCACTTCATCGGTACTAACAAACTCAAAGTGATCCAGTATAACAGGGACCACGGACGCTTCGGACATCTCTACTATAGGATCTGCACAAAAACTGGCGTCAAGATCAGCCCTTACCCGAGAGATTTTATCCGCAAAGAAGTTATTAAAATCGTCGCAGCAGGCTTTAGATGGCTCCAAAATAGGGCTTAGGGTGGGAGGGAGCCGAGTTAGCTCCCTCACCACCCTGAACAGCTCTGCCGGACGCGACTCTGCGGACGCAATACGTGCAGCATAGAAGGAATTCTTTGCTGCACGTATTGCCACTCCGTAAGCTTTCAAATGAGAGCGAAGGAGTGTCCTGTCGGACAAGTGCTGATGTCTTCGCCATTTGTGCTCTAGTCGTTGCACGACCCGCTTCCTTGCCCTGAGATCTTCTGTATACCAGGGATGTTTGTTGGAAGCAGGCCGGAAAGGACGCTTGGGAGCGATACTGTGTATAGCCCTAGAGAGATTAGTATCCCAGATGTCGGTAAGGGCATCAACAGAATCGCCGTCAGAGCCAGTCGTATACCCCTCTAGGGCTTCTTGGAACCTTATGGGTTCCATCAGCCTTCGAGGGTTGACCATCCTAATAGGTCTGCCACCCCCGGGAGGGTTAATGGTAGGAGCCTTGATTCTAGCCTCAACCAGGAAATGATCCGTCCATGACAAGGGAGAGACATTAGAGATCTCTACCCACGGAGCCTCCATGTCCGTACTGAAGATCACATCAAGAGTATTACCAGCACAATGTGTTGGCCCTGAGACTAATTGGGACAGGCCCATGGCTGTCATGGTAGTCATGAACTCCCGAGCTGCACCAGTTAGAATACCATTGGCCTCGAAAGGGATGTTGAGGTCCCCCAGGACAAGAAGCCTAGGGGACTCCAGCACCAGTTCCGAGACCAACTGTGTCAGCTCGGCCAGGGAATCTGTTAGCGCACGGGGTGGCCGGTAGACCAACAGAATCCCTAGACTGTCTCTGGCCTTCAGGGACAGGTAAATACATTCGATGTGATCTGTTTTCCGGACTGGGATCCTGGTTAAAGAAAGAGTGTTTTTATGGACCAAGGCAACACCGCCCCCCCGCCCACCTAACCTGATCTGGTCTTTAACTGAGAACCCGGCTGGAAGGGCCTGGGCCCACACTGCCTCACTCTCAGGCCCCAGCCAGGTCTCAGTAATGCACGCCAGGTCACAGTTTTTATCCTGCAAAAGATCATACACGATGTGGGTCTTATTTTTTATAGACCTGGCGTTGCATAGGAGCAGTAACAGGGTTTGTGGTACGACTGGGCTGACCCACAGGCCTTTTTGGTTAGGAAAGTGGAAGGAAGGAGAAATAGGTATCACACATCGATCTCCCCTTCCATTTAAACACCTATCCACAGTCCTACCGCCATACCTCCCCTTGCCTCGCACAACCTCAATCGGGGCTCCCATTACAAATGCATCCGCCACCACAGCTGGCCTCCCACATCCCATTCCCACCCCCAAATCCAGTAACAACAAAAAAACCCCGCAAAAACAAAGGAAGACAACAGAAGGTGTCATTCCTAAAAACACAAACTTATCCAAAAAAGTACCCCAAATTAGAAAAGACCCAGCTCAAACCATAAGCAATATGGTGAGCAGATAGAATCCTGTTCCTCCTGAAGAAGGAACGCCGATATTGCGCCAGGAAAGAGGAGGAAAACAAAACAAAACAAAACAAAAAACCCTCAACTCCTCCCTCCCTTCAGCGCTGCGGGCGGCCAAGAGTCCTCCTGACGCGGTGCGGGGGCGCGCCCAGCTGGTCTGTGGCGGCGTCCTCAGGTAAGGGGCCGGTGGGCCGGCTTTTAAGAGAGAGCCGCTCCCACCGACTCAACTCCTCCCTCCCTTCAGCGCTGCGGGCGGCCAAGAGTCCTCCTGACGCGGCGCGGGGGCGCGCCCAGCTGGTCTGTGGCGGCGTCCTCAGGTAAGGGGCCGGCGGGCCGGCTTTTAAGAGAGAGCCGCTCCCACCGACTCAACTCCTCCCTCCCTTCAGCGCTGCGGGCGGCCAAGAGTCCTCCTGACGCAGCGCGGGGGCTCTCTCTGTAACCTGTATAGAAAATGGGCAAAATCGTGCCGCTTTTTACTTTTAAGAATCTCCTGAAAGTAAAAAGCGGTGCGATTTTGTGACTTTTTGGATGGGTTAATGTTGCGTTAATGCTCAATTAGCCCAACACTGTCTTAAAATAATCCCTTTTGTGAGATATTCCCTGATTTAAACCCCATTTATCCATGGGATTTGGGCACTTCCCTCTTATTATAAGGTCCTGAGAAACCAGGGTTTAAATAATTACTCAGCTATGGAAACCCATTGGGTAACCTTGGGTAAGTCACCCTCTCTCAGCCTTAGATAAAAGCAGTGGCTAATCTCCTTCAAGAAACCCTATTACTGGCATCTTATAATAAATAAAAAAGAAATAAAACTTATATTAGAATTTGGGAAACTTCACGTTTCCCACAAATAAATACTTCCCAGAAGGTTAGTTCTTGGCATCAAGACCTTTTAAGTTAAAACATGCTGGTAGTCTTCATCTCAACCTTTTACCTTTGGTGCCATGCACCACTGGAATGTGGCTCCCAGGAACATTTCTGAAACTGAATTTGGTCCTTGGGCTGAAAGAGGTCTCCCACCATTGGTATATAAAAATGAGTTTTGTAACAAAATGTTGCACCATGGAATGCTTTTTTAAGGACAGGAGCCAGATATTCCCTCTCTTCATAAGGTTCTTATTTTCTTTAACAGGCAGAGAGAAGGATGATATTCTTTAGCTACTGAGCATCCTCAGTCCACACTGGTCTGTTTGGGATTTATTCCAGTGTAGATTCTGCTTCCCCTCAAAGCTTTCTTGCACACATGCAATCACTGGGGCATCTCCAAGCCTGCTGACACCTTCTTCTTGTGTATGGACAGAAACATTTTTGCCACATACAGACTAGCACTTAAGAAAATTAGTTTGCTCATACTGTGCATGAATATTAATAAACTAAAAACTCTGTTTTAGTCAATAAATACTTGGAATTCTATTTGACAGTGCCATCAGTTTAAGACACTTTGTGGCCTTGGATGAAATATTGCTGCAAATGAGGCTAATCCTAATTCACTTAACAGCCGGTTATGAAACATTCTGTCATGAAGTGGCATAATCCATTTCTATGATCCATTTTAGGGATCCTTCATTTCAAAAGGCAGTATATAAATATTTTTGGAAAAAAAAAACTCCCTTTGGCCCTGTCTGGAACAGGAATGAGCCCCCTCCAAAACATATCAGAAATTGAATCAAGCATTTCTTACTATGTTTTAATTGTGCTTTATATTGTTTTAACTTTGTGTATTTTTAACTGAATTGTTATTTGTCTCTTAACTTTTGTGTGAGTAATTTTTTAAATTAATCAAAATTTCAAAGTTTATCTAAATCAAACCTAACAATAGCACCTGCTGCCTTAGGAAAATACTGCACATGGCTTTTAAACCACGATTGTTATTGTGTGCCTTCAAGTCATTTCCAACTCACGGCAACCCCATGGGGTTTACTTGACAAGATTTGTTCAGAGGAGGATTGCCATTGCTTTTCCCTGAAGCTGAGAGCATGTGACTTGCTCAGAGTCATCCAATGGGCTTCAAGGCCCAGCTGGGAATCAAACCCTGGTCTCCAGACTCCTAGTACAATGCTCAAACCATTATACCATCCTGGCTACTCGATTACACCTGGAAAAAAGGAGTTTTGGTGATACTCATCACACAATGATGCCACACGCGTGCTTAAAGATGTATTTATAGTGTAATGAGGATATAACATTATTGGTGTTGTTGCTTCATGCCTTCAAGTCATATAATAACCTATAATGGGTATTTCTTGGCAAGATTTGCTCAGAGGGAGTTTGTCATTGCCTTCCTTTTAGGTTGAGAGTGTGTGACAAGTGACATCACATAGTGGGCTTCCATGGCAAAACAAGGATTTAAGCCCTAGTCTCCCAGAGTCCTTTTTCTGCTCTCAAATTACTACACCATACTGGCTTTCTGAAATAATATTTAATTTACTAGAATTAAGGAGTTACTCTTGACATTTCTATTAAGGACTTCAGGGAGACTCTTTTTTTGGTCTATAATAGAGATTTGTAGGTTGTCTTTCCTTCATTTGAGCAGTCCCAGGATGAACATGCTTCTCTCATATATGAGAAAGAAAGAAAAAAAAAAAGGGGGGGGGTGCTACCTCAGCGTACAAGTCTCTTTTGAAACTCCTGAGCACCTTAACTCTCTTGAAGTCAGATAAAGTTGGGATGTACTTCTTTGGAAAAGTGGATGGCAGGCGGGCAGGGAGAGGGCAGCTGTGCACTTAATATTTTTTCCTTTTGCTTCTTGGAGTGGACCAGTCCCATCTTTTATAAGGAAGACCAGCAACAGTTCAAGATCAATTGCAAAGGCCTCTAGCAAGGAATAGCAAACATGACAGATTTACTTCTGAAATGAAATAATAGTTTTTGGAACAGGTCTGCTAACAAAACAAATTGAGTGGTCCTTAACACTTTGTACCATATTAGCTTGACAGATGGATTGAAAGTACTGTACCAATCAATGTGTACGATACTTAAAGAAAACATATTGCAGGACTCTCTCTCTCTTTCAGTTGTAAAATCCTGGATTGCTTGTTCAAAATGACATTGCACTGATTTAAAAAATAAAATAAAAATAGCACTCTACATTTGTGAACAGAAGCTTGGACATCCTTTCACTGGGTTTTTAAAGGAGATTTTACAGGGCACATATGTCTTGCCAGAATTTCCACCTCCCATAAAAACAACAACAACCCAAATGCACACTTTTGTCCTTGCTTATCAGTAGCAGTTCCTCTGTAGGAATCAGTAACTGATGATCAGCCATGATTCATTTATGAGGTTGCCTCAGTTCAGCAATGAAATTATCTTTATACTCCTACTGCTTTATCATACCTCTCCTGGCAAGGGGTTGAGAAGCTCATGTCTTGAAAGTACTTCTGCAAGGGTTTCTGCATGCTTATATTATTATACATTTTCATTCCTGTGACCTGTCTCCTATTCATACCATAAGTATAACTTCCCTCTGTTTCCCCAATTGCCTGTCTAAAATCATTCCAACTGCATGTTTTCCCCCAACTGTTTTTATATCTATTTTTACACTAACTCCCCTCCTATTATCTCTGTAATTAGTACAAGACTATACCAGTGTTCTCCTCCAGAAATTTCAATTCAAATGTTAGACTACAGCTCCCAGCATTGAGGACCACTGGCATTGATGGATGAGACAGATGCAAGTTATAGTCCAAAACATTGGGAGGATACCACATTGAGAAAGCTGGACTACACAGAAGCATTGTGGAAGGTACTACTTTGTGAAACAGTTCATAAATTAATGGATACATTAGTATATCCTTAATGGTAGCAGATTGGACTGGATGGCCCTTGAGGTCTCTTCCAACTCTATGATTCTAAAACATATATGACTTGACTGATTCTAAGACATATAAACTGGATCATTATACTACATCTTTTCTTCACGTCTCCCAATTAAGGTAAAGGTAACCATTGTTTAAAACATAACTGCATAGGAAAATCCAAATTACACATAGGAAACACTTGTGTACATGGATTAATTTGAATGCAATCCAAGAATGACTCTTGGCAAGCATTTGGTTCCTGCACTCTCCTCCCCTTTTCCAGTTGATTCTGAGGATTCAGAAGCATGCATAGTTCTAACCAGTTTTTAAACACTGTTTACTGTGTCCTCCACCCCCTAAGTCTTAACCATGGGTAGGTGAAACAATTGAGTATCATAAATTATGGGATAAACCTGTCTTGCTTCAACTAATCATAGCTGAGATTAAATACAATTTGTCTGTGTTTGGATGACAAGGCACACTAAATTTAATCTAAAATAGGACAGCTTCCAAATTCCTCTTTGCTGGAGCTGGTATGGGGAAAGGGTAGTGGTATGCATTATGCTTAAGTGGCCCATCAGATATACTGATACGCATTCACCTGCTTTCATGTTATGTCTCTAGAAAAAAAAAGTTCATAGCATTTGAAAGAGGCAACTGAAGCCAGATAGGATAAATAGAGACACTGAGATCATAGGTGTCACCACCACAGGTTACTGCATCTGTCCTTGGGTTAAGAATTCAATTATCCTATAAATACAATATCATTCCAAATGGTGAGAAAATGCTACAATTAACTGTTCTGCGTATATTTTGAAAATATTGTTTCTGACAAAGTGGGCTTTACTACTTATTTATATTGGGACGTGAATAACATTTTGTCAAAATTACATCACAGATCACAAATTAATTATTTAGCCAGTTTTACAAAGCAGCTCCCCAGTGAGTAACACAATGCTTAAAGGGTTAATAAGAATCAATAACCACTCTATATTAGAAGAAGAAATGCTTTTTAAAATGTTATGTTACCTCACATTTGCTCAGACCACTGTCAGAAACTGTTGACTAATGGAGAGATGCTTTCTTCTTAAACCTGACCCCATTATGAAAGGCTCCCTCAGTAAACTTTTGCGTTCATCCTAATTGTACAACACCACCCAGATAACTATCCTAATGGAATTGCCTGTTAAGCATCCCTCATATGTGCTTTTCTGTTAATGCATATCCTAAGCCTGGGTGAACATTTTATTGTTTTGTAGATTTAATATTTTTTTGTGGAAATGAAATAAACAAACGTTTTTAAAGTGTTATTTTTCTTCTTTCTGGCAATTCTAAATATACCTATTTGGCAGAAATCCTACTGAATACAGTTTCTTACAAGTAGATCTACACAAGAAAGGCCATCACGTGTTAAATGTGTATCTGCTTTTCTGCTAGAATTTCACCGAGTCTGTTGGACAGAAGGCAATCTTGGAAAAGTACAAGGACCATGCTGCTGAACAACTAACTGTTCTTAGTATCAGATGAGAATTACAAAGGCAAAAAGACAATCATGTTTACACAACTTGAAAAAAATTAAAACCTAAGGTTACTGGAGTTTATGCTATTCAGTCATAAGTAACAGGCTTGTATATATGGTATTTATTTTAGCTCACGTAGCAATTTTCCACCTTAGGGTCACCATAAATCAGAAAAAACTTGAAAGCATACGACAACAACAACAACAATGTAATTTTTACCCTCTTGTCTATTTGCAAAGGGCAAAAACAAGGGAAATATATGGCTGGGGACCAGTGAGCTGCAACGTGTGATTTTAATCTTTATGGATGGGCGTTAACCCAGAACTATTATGCTGCATTCAATTTAATACAGAAGCCTCTAACAACAACACCCTTGTGTCAGCATTTTTATTGCAAAGCCTCAGCTCTTTGGCATTTTCGAATTGGCCAACTCAATGTAATTAAAAAACAAACAAACCACTAGCTATAGAAAAATCCTGATTCACGAAAATGAAACTTTTCTTCAAGAGGAAAAAAAGATTAGGAATCTGGCTTATTCGGTCATCCCAAATTGTTTCATATAGAATTAAGTGCCTCCAGATGGAAATGAACTAACCATTGTGCTACATATTGACATCATGCATGTGGACTTCAGCTCATGCACTGCCACTGCCACTTCCCTTCCATTCAAAACCCACCACACTTCCAGGTATGCTGTGCGGGGAGTGGGATTCCTAGGCAACTGGGAAATCAGTTCCACCATCAGTCCTAGTTTATGCTGGTAAATAGACAGCATTGGGATATAGCATATAATTTGTGTAAGCACACTGAAAGCCAAAATGGAGACTAGCGCCTTTCTCTTCATGATGTTGGTAGCACTTCAGTTCTTTTCCTGTGGGAGAAGGTCATCAAAGTACAGTCATCGCTCCATATTTGCGGCTTTGATATTTGCGGATTTGATTATTCACTGATTTCATTAATATGTTCTCTCTAGGACTGTCTAGGCCATCCAGTGCAACTCTGTGGTCAACTTTAACTAAAAGTTGCACTGAAAGACCATTTGTAGCTACTCCAGTGCCATTCTATGGTCAGTGTATGTTGGACATTGACCACAGAGTTGCACTGGAGGACCTAGAGATTCCTAGAGAGGTGTCCTCTCAGGTAAAAACAGTGTTTTTGTTAATTGTGTTTTTTCCATATTCATGGGGGTCTTTTTCCCCTAATCTTAGCGAATATGGAGGGACAACTGTATGTCTTTTGTCAACAAAAGACTCATTTGATGACTGTCTCCTGTGGGAAGAGGACTGAAATGTTATGATGTCATACAGTAAGGCACAGAAACAGGTACTACTCTCTGGGTCCATGTCAGTTTTCTTTTCCAGTGCAATAAGACTCTGAATTTGTCACCAGCAGTTTCTGGAATTGCAGAATACAATTCCATTGCATCGGTTTGCTCCAGCAGTGAACAGCAAACAATGTTAATAAAAAAATGGATCCATTTCCCTCCCTTTCTGAATGAGCATAAATTACTGAATGTTAAATCAACACTTATGTAAATCCCTTTACTTTAGTTGGAACTAGCTGTTAGATTTAGGCCAAGGGCTTGGCTTGTTCAGTTAGCAACCTTCTAGAAAGATACTCTGGAATGATTAGTTGTTTTCCTTGGAACTACACATAAATGTTTTCCCAATCCTGCAAAGTATTATAAATCACTTTCTTGCTATTCTTGATAATTACTTTCTTAGCTTGGCTACATTTACACTCAGAACTGCGAATGTAATCTGAAATGACAATGATTTTTTAAAACTTATTTTTGTTATGTTCTGGCACATTAAGAATTATAAAACGCAGTGATGATACATTTGAACATAAGCCACTGAGACACAGACCATATCTATATAATAACAGCATTTTGCAGAACTGAAATTTCTGTGTAAAACAGGATTCCCTCCATTTAGACGATCTCCCCTACTGAATGAAGCTTCATACATAATGACAAAAGACATCTGCTATTATCCAGCTGGCTTTCATATTCTTTGGCTATTAATTTGTCAAATGCCATTGTTGTTATTCATCGCCATCAAGCATGCGTACACTAGAAAATTGCCTCTCAGTTTCCATTTGATAAATGGTCAGTTTTGAAACACTCATTTAAAAAACAAATCTCTGCTATGATGAGGCCAAGAAGTGCATTAACTTATATTGTTTCCATTATCTGTAGAGGTTTTATATGTTGCTTTCAATGGATCAGCATTTTTAGCTTTATATATCTAAATTCCATCTGACTGTAGAAGCATATAATCTGCACTTTTAAGATGGAAATAGCTTTTGCCAATTGCTTCTATAAAGGATGGCTTTTAAGAATATTATTCAGCTTTACTGATGACAAAGCCAAATCTCTCTAAATATGGTGGCCTTTATGACATCATTGACTCATGCAGAAATTTACTATATTATTATCTAATATTTATTTATTTAAGATTTGTGTACGTTTTATAGGCTAACATTTATTCTGGCATAAGGTTTGATAGATGAAAGCCTAGTTTATTACAAAACCTTACAACACAATACACATTAGCTTGTAATATGCTAGTGTCCTCCTCCTCCTCCTTGACTTGTTATTTTTTTATGATGCCTCAAGTATGAGGAAGGAGTAAGCTTGTTTTCTGCTGCTCCAGAGAACAGGACCTGGAACAATGGATGTAAGGAACAGGAAGAGATTCCACCTAAACATTAGGAGGAACGTCCTGAGAGTAAGGGCTGTTTGACAGTAGAACACACTCCCTTGGAGTGTGGTGTGGTCTCCTTCTTTGGAAGTCTTTAAACAGAGGCTGGTTGGCCATCTTTCAGGGATGCTTTAATTGAGAGTTCCTGCATGGCAGAATGGGGTTGGACTGGATGGCCCTTGTGGTCTCTTCCAACTCTACAATTCTATGATTCTAAATCTGTGGTTATTTTTGCTACAGCTAAATCCACATGGTACCCACAGAAGATACAAAGCTGGTTCACAGTGTCAGACTACTGTTCTATTTTGCCCAGATTAATATCTGCTTTCCATTTGATATAACCATAACATCCTGCAATAAAACAGCCTGAAAGTGTAAAAAGGATGTCCTGATTAAAATTAGCTGATAGCTCAGGTTATATTTTTATTAATTTTATTGCTTACTACCTTAGACCAGCATACCTTTGTTGTTGTTTACCTTCACGTCGTTTCTGATTTATAGCAATCCTAAAGTGACCCTATCATGGATTTTTCATGGGTTGAGAGTGTTTGATTCACTCAAGGTCACCCAGAGTGTTCCCATGGCTGAACAGGGAAATGAACCACAACCTCCAGAGTCCAAGTCCTAAGCTCAAACCTGGCTCTCAAACATATCATACATAATTAGCATCCCTTATAGAAAGCTATAAAAGATCTGTTTAAGTTAGATGAATTAGATACTTCAAACTTGTAATTCCATTCAAGATGTCATGTTCGTGGTTATGTAAAATGAAAAAGCCTATGTACTAAGTTAGTAGTGAGACAGAGTAGTGGACATAGATTGTGGTGATTTCAGTTCCAATCCTCATTCAACCATAGAATCCACTGGACAGCAGCCTTGGGCAAGTCACTGTATCTCAGCCTAGTCTAACTTACAGGACTGTTGCAGGAATAAATCTGGATATCTTCATAAACACTGTCCTGAGTATCTTAAAATACATGAACAATGCTGAATGGGGTTGGGATGGGGTACAAAAATCCTTAGGCACCTAGGCAGTGAAAAAGCAAAATAAATGTTGGCATTACAACAGACCAAAGCATAGATACCATGTCTGTTGCTAAATCTCAACATACCCAAAAGTTTTATCACAGGAAAATAGTAAGCAGAAATCGAGCTGGACAATAGTGCCTTTCTCTGTGCCTTACCACATGACATCATAGCACTTCAGTTCTCTTCCTGAAGGAGATGATTTAAAAGCACATCTTTTGTCTAGCTGGAAAAATCCATTTGACAAAAGACGGATCTCTTCCAGCAGGCTTTTCCAAACTGATCTCCTCAGAATTTTTACTCTTCATTTGTTTAGCTGTACCCACCGGACTTTGATCTCGATTTATTTTATTAAGCATTTTATTGGGAATTGTTTTTAATGGTATTTTAGGGTGGGAGGGAGATTAGGGAACTCGGATCTAATATGTCCTGTTATGCTTTTATCTACTTATAGTCATATTTGACATTATTGTTTTTGTTTGTTGTTACCCACTTTGATCAAATACAAGGAGAGGCAGGATAAAAATTATTATTATTATTATTATTATTATTATTATTATTATTATTATTATTATTAATATTATTATTATTTGTTGCTGCAGGATTCCTGGTTCTTCCCAGGATAAGTCCTCTTTAATCGCGACGTGTGAGAAAATCTTTCCCGCAATTGCACAAATGTCCTGGGAAAATGCCTTTTAAACCACTGATTTCCTCCCGTGTGATAAAGTCCTGAAGCAGAATCTGTTAAAAACTTTCTTGTAACAGGACAATAAATCATAAGGATCCATTGAGGGATAATCAGAAAAGAAAACAGAGAGTTACCCCAAACTTTTTGTGGCACTTGCCATGATTCTTTAAGTGCTCATTTAGGCAAGCATGTCACTTCACTTTGCAGATATTACTTTATGTTCTAGACACCACTCCATCTATTTTTTTACTTCACAATGGCTATTCAGTAGCAGTCTAACAATCTTGGACTTTATTTTGATGCTGTTCAATACTGTATATCAAAGTGCAGTATACACGTGTTCATTGTGTGCCTTCAAGTCGATGACTTACGGTGATCCTAAGGCCAACCTGTCACACTATTTTCTTAGAAAGGTTTATCAGAGGACGTTTCCTATTACCTTCCTCAGAGGCTGAGAGAGTGCCGTGACCAAGGCTACCCAGTGGTTTCTCATGCCACAGTATGCATATCTCACTGGAAAATCAATTGAGGAAGTTTGCAAATATAGTGGCAACTATTCACATTTATATTTACATTTCTGTTTTGTTTTGTCTTTTAGATTTAGTACATTATCATATTTCCAGTATCCTCTTGTGTCCTCTGCAACTTCTCAGATGTGAACAGGGGAATATCAGGTTATCAAGAAACATGCGTTCATAGGTAAACTGCAGCTACGGTTCACAGCTGTTAAAATTTGAGCTAAAAAAGAAGAACCATAGCAACTAAAGCCTGACAAACCGGCTATTAGCTAAAAATAAAACATTTCCCCCCCTACACCAGTCTTAGATTACAGGCCTTTAAAGGCATGGTGTCAGTTATCTAAGTGTAAGCAGTTCGCATAAAGCTATGGCTTTAATCCATAAAATTAGAATGCAATGCTTACATATATCTCAGATCAATGCAGTAACAAAAATTTTACTATCTTTTTATTTCCATTTATATTAATTTACTTTTGCAATGCCAGTTCACCACAAATGGTGGTTGCTACTTGAAGTGGGTCAAATTCCATTATGATTAGATCCTGTATTCATATGAAACTATCTTCTATTCAGTTCTGCTCAGCACAGCAATATAATACACCTACTAGTATTTCCACTTCCTTTTTTCTTTCTGTATTCAGGACTGCCTATCTGCCTGCCTCCTAGGTGAATTAGGTAGGTCAGGGATGGGGATCATAAGCCTCTCCAGATGTTGTTAAGCTGCAGTCCCACAATACCTGGTGGTTCACACATCTCCCAACCTATTCTAAGGGGACTCTGACCTAAGAAAACATATACAGGTTGAGCCACCCTTATTTGAAATGCTTGGGACCAAAAGTGTTTTGGATTTCAGATTTTTTATATTTTGCAATATTTGCATATACATAATGAGATATCTTGGAGATGGGACCCAAATCTAAACATGAAATCAATTTACGTTTAG
Source organism: Sceloporus undulatus (assembly GCF_019175285.1). Taxonomy (NCBI): domain Eukaryota; kingdom Metazoa; phylum Chordata; class Lepidosauria; order Squamata; family Phrynosomatidae; genus Sceloporus; species Sceloporus undulatus. The sequence continues at coordinate 157,031,916 of NC_056523.1, read as the reverse complement.
TATACACCTTATATACAATATTTTAAATATGTTTGTGCATGAAATAAAGTTTATGTGCACTGAACCATCAGAAAGCAAAGGTGTCACTTACCTCAGCCAACCATGTAGACAATTTTGGATTTTGGAGGATTTTGGAATCCGTGATAAGGGAGATTCAACCTGCACCATATTCTATATATTTGTTAGTCTTTAGGGTGCCACATGTATCCTTGTTGTTTTGCTTAAAGAGTTTTTAAAATTTATTTTCTAAATCTTATCACTTTCTCAGGTATTTCTACAAGCTTGAAGTCAGATAGTTAAATTAAACCACAAGATTACATATGTGTTTCTTTGGATAATGGATATCAATAGCCAAATAAAAATGATGGTGAGCACTGTAACCAAAAATGGAGTATGGTCTGGCTACTCATCTTTTTATCATCAGCCTAAAAAGAAGTGAGGTTAAAGATACTATACCTATATAACATAAAACATAAAATATGGAGCTGGCTGTAAGAATTAATGGGAAAATAATATGCTCGCTCTGAACTGTAATGGAATATTTTAAAGCACATTTTATATTTAATCTAGAAAAGGAATTAATACTTACATTATCATTGCTTCCTTTGTTGTCCTCATATTTTGTCTCTATGTGAATGGAGAATTTGGGCAAAAATGAACACTGCAAAGAAAATGAAAATGAAATGAAACAACTGCAGCCATTAATGACTTTTCTAGTTCATATGCCTATTGTAATCTATCAGCTTTAATATTTTTAGGATATAAGAAAAAGTAATTATTGGCTTCTATCTGTACATCAAGAAAAATTGAATGTTTGCACCAACTTTGTCAGAGAATTATGGAATACATGCTTCTGAATAAGAATAGGTGCTTCAGATACAGAACAATCAAGGCTAGAAAAACAGATAATACTTCTAGACACCTGTTTCCATTATGGGGAGTCAGGGATGTTTTTAGATTCAAAACCTAGAAATGGATGGAAAACTATATTAGTCCACAAATTCTAGAAGCATCACAGTTGTGAGCAGAATTTTTCAGCCTTGAGAATGGTGTCACAGGCTCCTGGAAGATACCAGTTCCTCAGCCTTTGCTACAAAGGAGCACAATTTTGAATGTTAAGACAGAAGCATCAATAATTTATTTAATAATTTATTTCAGGGGCATACAAGAGTAACCTAACAGGGGAAATGAAACTTTATATGTAACAGCTTAACAGCTATTTCACCTGAGAAGAAAACAATTATGGGAAGAAGATTACTGCTCATATCCAACTATATGGTCCCAGTTACAGCAGACCCACTGATTTAATGATACTTTTTCAAGTCAACATTTATACATATTCCATGGATCCGGTGGACCTGTTCTAGCTGAGACTAACAATTTTGGTCTTGGAGAAAAAAAGACAAAAGCAAAGGAAGAAAATGGTGCCCAAACCTTTTGCCACTCTCTGATTCTCTACTCCAACTCATCCCAAGACATTTTTTCCCCTCGGAGGTCCAAAGATTTCTGTATTAATCTAAATCTGCTTTAGCTAGCAACCTGCTTTACTCCTAATGTGATCCATCTTGGGTTCCTCTCTGGGAGAAAGGCAGCATATAAATAAAATAAAATGAATAAAAATAAATTGCAACTTTATAATTAACAAACTATAATTTTTAATTGATTTATTTTTGCCTGGCTTATCTGAGGATAAAATGGCTTATAACTTTATACTTCTAGACACCTGTTTCACATTATGGGGAGTCAGGGATGTTTTTAGATGCAAAACCTAGAAATGGATGGAAAATTGTATTAGTCCACAAATTCTAGAAGCATCATAGTTGTGAGCAGAATTTACTCTAAAATAAGGGCTGTAGCCACAACACAGCCAAAATAAGGATACGGCCCCCAATAAGAATTCTGCCCCATTGCCATTTTCCTTCAGTTCCCAATCTCTAGCATTGCAGAGAGTGCGATACTGAAAATCATTCATACTTAGAACCCTTATACTTACTGTGTTCACATTCCCCAAGTAAATTTGCCTGTCCCTTTCTTTGGATGCATAAACTATATTTCTAAACACTCAAGTTTTAAGTTCTTGCAATGCTAGAAATTTGGGGACTAAAGAAAAATTCATTGGGGGCAGGACTTTTGTTTGAGAAAGGCAATGACCTCCTTATTCTGCACCTGCAAAGAAACACCCTTGTCTAAAGTACAACACGAAGCCATTGCCCTCGTATATTTTAACATTTCAAATGGAGTACAATATGCAAAAAACCCTGAAATATTGCTGAGATCTACTTTGATGGAGAGGTTTTCCAGCTTTGTAGTGGAATACCTAAATGTTCCAGGTTCAATCGCTGACAAATCCATTCTTTAAAAGAAGGATCAAGTAGCAAGTAATGGAAAGAACCATGGGTTTTTCCTAAGAGTTAGGCTGCTGATGCCATTCAGTAGATGGTATTAGGTTTGCTGGGCAAAAAGTCTGACCAGTCTAAGATAAGGCACATTGCTATGCTCCTGGGAACCTTATTAATTATGGTTCCATGATTTATGTCAGGAGGGTTCCTCTTGGGATATTCTGAACAGTGGAAAGAAGATTTTCCTTAATTATTCTCTCTTCTGCATCTCACAGCATCATGTCTCATGTTGTTCTGGAGTGTATACCCATGTTTTGAGGTAGATTTTTGTGGCTCCTTCTAGGCTGGAGACTGCAAGGTAAGGCAGATTGGCAGAAATCTCCTCCTCTGCCAGCAGAAATGCTCCATTGGATGACAAGCTTTCTTGTCATGGGAGGTAGATTTTGGACCAAACATCTCACTACTCTCCTTCCCCTTTCCACTCCTTCTTTACAGATCTCAAAAATTATAATAAAAATAAAAATTAATGGCAAAATCTGCATGTCACTCACTTTTTCTTCCATACAGAAGCAAATCGAAAAAGTGTCTTTTTTCTTGTTGTGATACTTGGATCACATTCTTTAGTAAAAATAAACCTAACAACTCATGTTTAAATCTAGAAAAAAATGTAAAATTAAAAGAATATAAAATTCATCTGCATTCAAAGGTTGTGATAATAAGTCTGAAAATACACAGAGCTTGCTGATAGCAACAAATTCAGAATGGAAAATTTCAGGGATGACCTTTTAAAAGCCTTTCAGAGACATCCTCTCCTTTGTTATATTATTATTTGCCATCAAGTTGACTTTGACTTATGATGACCCTATTAAGGAGAGACCTCCAAGAGCCCTAGTCATCAATTGCCCTGCTCAGGTCTTGTAAACTCAGGGCCATGGTTTCCTTGATTGAATTAATTCACCTGTAATATGATCTTCTTTTCCCACTGCCTCCCAGTTTTCCTGGTTTCATTGTCTCTTCCAATAAGTCATGTCATCTCATGGTATGTCCAAAGCATGACAGATTAGTTAAGTTATCTTGGCTTCTAGGGAATGTTCAGGCATGATTTGCTCTGGGACCCATTTATTTCTCGTTTTAGCAGTCTGTGGTATCTGTACAACTCTCCTCCAGTGTCATATTTCAAATTAGTTGATTTTATTCCTGTCAGTTTTCTTCACTATCCAGCTTTCAAAACCATACATAGAAATCTGAGATACTATGCTGTGGATTATTCTGATTATGGTATTTAATACTACCCATTTAAAATTTTTAAAGCAATTCTAATACCTCTCTTTGCCATGTTTTTTTAACTGCACATACTGTGTGATATACTCTATAGGCTAAAATCCAATTAACTTCCAATTGTACTGATCTAGATTTCAATGTAAGTTACTAGCTATATTTTGAGCTTCATCACATGCAATCAGTAATGGGCATTATGACTTGGCAGAGTTAGGAACTATGTATGCATCACATGCTGGGCTGTTTATTGTAGCCGAAGAAGGCTTTTCTCTCTCTTTAGAGACACCAAGTTCATTTATGGAATAATTCAGATTCAGATCCAGGGTGCAAACACAGGAAATTGTGTTTGTGAGTATAGTGGTGTTTTGCCCCATCTCTCCTGAACATATGTTCCTCACAATACAAATCTGTCAGTTTATCAGTATGCATGGTACATAAAGAAATACAACAGGGTGAAATTTCTAATTTTATATCATAAAGAAAGTTGCCAGGTGGTTCTCTGAGTCAAGAATACTATTGTATAAGACTCTCACATCAATACAACAGCGTTTAAATGTTTACAATATTGGTCAACAAATGTGCACAGAAAACAGCCAGCTTTTCATATTATATTACTGAAAAAACTACTTCCAAATCACCAAAACACTAATACATTTTTGTAACACAGTGTAACTTTTTGAACTCCCTCACCCAGCTTTCTGGGCTCACTTTACCTTGCAGCTCCCCAAATCAATTTGTTTCCTAGGCAGGTGTGTAGGATTGTTGTACAGCAGGTTATTTTAGCACATGAGAGAAAAAGATTCACAAGCACCTCTTTTGATCCTTGGCAGTAAAAATGCATGCGTAACATATTAAATAAACATTTGCTGCACTTTATTTGACACTCCAAATCTGCTGTTATGTGAGAAGGCTGCTTCAGCTTTGCCTAATAGTAGGGCCAGCCCTGCCAATGAAGAATTTACTTGGTCTGTGATTTTATCTTTTATCTAGACTAGGATCTAGGTGTCCCATGCTTTCTATTTTTTTAAGAAAGAAGGCCAATTAAATGAGTTCAGACCTTGGACAGCTCCTTTCAAGCTCAGACAAAGACTTAGCATGTCACTGCCTCAATGATATGGAAACCGGGAGATGACATTGTCTGTAACTGCCTAGCCATGCATAGTTTACTACATAGCAGTGGCAAATAAGTGCCTAGCCAAGTACTAATTTACCATCACCTGCATGTGAGATCACTACTGCTTTATAATGCCATACTACCACAGAACTCATTACCCCAACTTCTAAACGTACCATGTCAGGTAAGATGCCTATGCAACTTCTGACACAATGTTCATAGGTATGATGAGAACAAAAGCATAACAAGAATGCATGAGCATCCCTATTTTCATCTGTGTAGTCTTGGAGGGTATGGAATTAAAGCAGGAGAGAACTAGTTTAAATGCCAAGACATCTTTTTGAGTACTTCCTTGACAAAAGGAGAAGAGAAAACCAGCTACAGAAAACCACAGCTAGATTTTCAATTCACTGCAGGCACTTTTTTAAAAAAAGGCTATTTTTAATTCGATGATTAGTTAATGTTATTATGCCAATAAGGAAGCAATACAAAGATAGTATAATATATGTAAACCAAAATAAGTGGCAAAGAATTAGAAGGCACAGAAGACAAAATACATAGCATTATTCAGTCAGCCTAAGGTGGCTACTACGAAATCAGCCTTGCCATAGCAATGGCATTTGAAGTAGCTGAAAGGAGTACCATGTTCTGAAATAAAATATAATTTTATAAATAAAATTGTATCTTGCTACTCTTTCACCTAAGTAGAACCTGTGATTCACAATCAAGCAAAACAATATTTCTTGTTTCAATGTCCACTGTGAACCTTTTACAGAAAAGCCAAACAGATGCTGAAGTCATCCCTAATTTCTTTGCTCTTTAGAAATATTAATTCTAAATCACTTGAAATTAGTTCAGGTCTCTCAAATAATAAATGTAATTGTTTTCCAGAGTAGGGAAGGCACATTCATAGAAATAGATTTGCTTTCATACCACCTGCTTTATTCAGAAAGTACGTCATTCAGTTTCTACGGAGAACCTAGACACTACAGTTGCTAAACTGATGATTTCCAAGGTTTTATGTGTTCTGTCATTTTTCACACCTGATTTGTGACAAAGCTTTTGGTCCTAAACTCAATGGAATTACTAGTTGTCTAGTATGGATTACTGTATCTTTAATTAGTAACTTCCCTTTTTAACCATTATTTTTTCAGAGGGTCTTCTGCTATGCAATTAGACACCTCTTGTACACGTATGCTGCACCTGCTTTTGACTTCTTGCAGCACCAGGTTTTCAAATTCAAGGAGACACTGGAAGAAAGTCAAGCCATCAACCATGTTAGATCCTGAGAGTCAAGTGATCCAAAAGATCCAATTCTGGCCAATGACCATTATATTTCAGCTAGTGTTGCTGATTCACTCAATTAGGCAAGTTCTGAGTGAAAGAATACACTGCTAGGCCATCTCCCCTCTGCTTCTAGGATCTTCCTATTCTTACTTTCCTCTTGCCGATTCACTATCTGCCTGCCTGTTGCTTCTCTGGACAGTCTTGTCCTGTTATGCTCTTCAACCACAGGATGAATGGCATTGGCTTTGCTTATTTGTTTGGGTTATACAGGCTTCATTTTAGGTCATCTAGCTCTTGAGTGCAGCCACCCTATAACCACTGGAATATATTATTGCCATCAGAGACAGATAATTTGATCTCAAATATGTAGAATCTTCAAGACTTCATGACTGACCTTCACAGTTGCAAGATTTGTTGTGTCATCTAAATAATCACTTGACGTGTTTAATTTTAATTAAGTTAAAATAAATGAAAAGCCTCTCCAGCATTCTGCCAAGTCACACTCTTCTGGAACAATCTGCAGGTGTTACCGTTAGGCAGCGCTGAACTCTTGCTGCCATCTACAGGAGCAGGAGACTGTTTCTGATAGCTGCAGCTGCTACTGCTTTAGAGACTATCATCTATCACCACTGCCTGAAGTATATTGCTGAGGATCCATATTTATTTATATATTTCAGGAAATTTCTGCCCTGCCTTTCATACCCCTCAAACGGCCTCTAGATTAAATACAAATAAATACGTTTAAAATTAAAAGAAGAGCACAAGAGGGACATTAAACAATGGGTCTAGGCCAAAAACACACTGCTGTAACAAAAGAGTGAAAGAGATTAAAGCAGAATAGAAAGCAAGGCTCTAGGAGGTATCTCATTCATAGTGAGAGTGAATTCATTTCAAGTCAAAGCTGACCTGATGGGAAATAACAACATGAAAGTATTTGGGTCATTCCTAAAACTCAGAAGAGAGTGGGCCAGTTCTGCAACACAATGTTGAGACATGGAGCAGGGAATAAGATATTGAATGCATTGCAGAAGCAGGAGAAAGTGATCATTTAGACCAGTGATCCCCAAACAGTGCCCTTTAAGGGATTTTGGACTTCAGCTCCCAGAATTCCAGACTATTGGCCAATATGGCTGAGGTGAAGTCCAAAGCTGAAGTCCAAAATCTCTTAAAGGGCACAGTTTGGGGCGCAGTTTGGGGACCACTGATTAAGACCATCTGGTTTCATGCCTTTAAGGATTTCTATGGCTAATAAGACGACTATAAAAATTATAAGCAAGTGGAAATGACAAAGAATGGGTTTAATATATTTTGGAAAGTGAATGGTACTGGTGGAAGTTCCTGGTGAGTAGAACATTGTAAACCAGTACTTCCATTAATTCCATCCAAATGTGGAGACAGTACTGTGGTAATTTTATAGCCGTTTTGGTTTACCTTTGGTTCCACTAATGTTACTGGACCCATTACAAACTGAAGTCTCTCATAAAATGGCAAGATAAACTGCTCTGTCCCTTGGGACCCTGGAGGACTGCACTTCCCATTTTTGCCCATCCACAAACATTGGCCTAAATCAGATTTTAGTCTGGAATAGAGTAAACCATTGGATCTATAAGATTTTTCCCTACATGTTGGCTCACCATTCAACAATGGATTGAATGGGTGTACTCTAACTGGAACTAACTATAGGATGTTGTTTCATTTTTGTTTCACTCTCCTCCAGTGACCAACAGTGCTCCCTCCCATGCTGGGGAGAGGGGGTACTGTTGGCCACTTCATTGCATTTGGTGGATTTTTGAAATCCCTTACTTGTTTCAGGCCTGGGTGGGCCTTTTATCCAAAAAGATAGTAAGTGAATGGTCTGAATTCAACAAGGAGTGGTCAGTTTCACCACCTCAGAGGCACTGGTTGATGCTATTGTCCAACTGGAGAATGGCACACACAAATCACTCCCAAAATGGTTTTTGGGTGTGGGATCACAGGGACCCCTGGAGCTAATGCAAAAATGTGGTCTGTGGGCCATCTCTTCCCCACCCCACTAAGAACAGACACAGTCTCCTAAAATATATCCACCAGATCAGACTGGAACCATTTTAAAAAGATGCCTGCCAAATCCAATCCCCACAAGAATGTTGCTATGGTTAATGTGGTATCAAAAACTAAAGAGAAATCATGCAGCATCAACAGGGATCCACTTCACTTCTCCATTTCCTGATTCACCAAGGCAGAAAAAGGTATTACAGTCCTCAAACAAGGCTTGAATCTACATTAGAAATGTTACAAGTTTTCTGTATCATCTGCAGAAGTTTGGAGTTGAACCTCCATTAGCTGGGCAAGTACATTCCCATGTCCATATGTATGAAGGACAGTGGATGCTATGTGCTGATGCTGACACTGGGGACACATCTTGTTCTCCCCCAAGACCTTAATTATGTGGTGTTAAGACATTACTGCTCTGTCACTAAAAATTGGCATTTTGGGGAAAAACCAGGAATGATACTTTCAATGTGACAGATCTTGGTACTATATACAAATAAGTAATTTGCTTTGTAACACTGACTAATGGATCCAATGCTCTTTCCTCCCCATTTCACTCCACCGCAGTATAAACTCAGTTCTTGTCATCTAACCTGCATCCTGAAATGGAAGTGGGAAGTAATGGTTTTGCAAAGCAGCCAACTTTCCTTGACTAAAACCTGCATGTTATTAGGTGAGTGGAAGCACATCAAAATTGGGTAAGGCAGGCTCCAGATCCTGTTACTGCCACTTATACTGACAGAATAGTTACAACCGATAGAAGTAAACAATAAATCTGTAGTCTATTGTCTTCGCATGTCCAATGTGGCATGGTAACCTAGTTTATTGGAAAGTGTTGGTAATGGAGTGGCTGAATTTCTTTAATAGGGCAGGAAATGAATAAGCATTTGCCCTCAGGAAAGAAAGCAAGGAAATTGACACCATTTCCTGAGAGACAGAGAGAGAGCTAGTAGAGAGAGGCTGTGTTTGATATTTACTGCTGCACACATCTCAAGCTTTTCAACACTTTAAAAGTAAACCAATTTATTTTAGACAAAGCTTGGAAGCTGTTGCTTTCTGACAGAGTGTGGAATGTCTGATGCATCCACTCTAGCTGTATAACAATCAAAAGCACATGTGCTGCACAAATATATTGCCATGAATGTCTGTTTTTCCTTAGAATGTATCATCTGTCTGTCCACTTAGCACTTTACACACTGAATGAAAATTATAATAGTATTTCTGTCTATAACTGAAAACATATAATCATGCCATAGTGTATGCCTGATCAAATATTAGTGAAGTAAATGAAAGTTTGAAACTACTGCCTTTACATTGACAATACAGCAGAGACAGAATATTTTGATCTGCAAAATACAGCTGGCCCTTCTTATACATGGATATACGATTTGAAAATGTTCAAAAAAGTATAAATTTCAAATACCAAACCTTGATTTTCCATTTTTTATAAGGGACACCATTTTGCTATGTCATTATATTTTGTTATCCATGGGGACTCCAGCGCCTGCGGGTAGCTACTGAGAGGGCCCTCTCCTGTGTTCCCACTAAATGTACCTGTGGGAGGACAGAGATAAGGGCCTCCCCCTGCAGAACTCAAAACATAAGCTGGTTTGTAAGGGAAAATATGGTCTTTCAAAGAGTATATTCAATTAAAAAACTATTTATAAAACATTCAAATTCAAAACAATTAAAACACTTAAAAACACAATGCATATTAAAACAGTATAGTCAGTTATACACCAGTCCACACTGGTTAGCCAGAACCAAAGGCCTATTTAAACAATTTTGCCCATTGGAGAAAAGACAACAGAAAGGAGGCAGATTGAATCTACCCCAGGAGGAAATTTCGAAGTCTAGGAACAGACACTGAGAAGGCTCTCCAATGTGCTCACCAAATGAGCCTGGTAAAAATCTATTCTGTTCAGTATAGTACACTCACAATTGTATCTGTATCTTTCATTTCTGCATTAAAAAACACTAATTTCTTATACTCTTTTCTGGGCACTGAGCCCAAGTTTTAATTTTGTCTTAAGATTGCAGAGTTCTCCAGATGCTGTAGCTAAATTGATGGCCATTTTATAAGTTAACAAAAGATACAATAAAAACTGAAACTTGACTACCAGCACTTTGAAGTCCTTGTTATTTTTTATGTTTATGTGATTTTTTTCTATTATGGAATCATAGAATCATAGAATTGGAAGAGACCGCAAGGGCCATCCAGTCCAACCCCATTCTGTCATGCAGGAAATCTCAATCAAAGCATCTCCAACAGATGGCCATCCAGCCTCTGTTTAAAGACCTCCAAGGAGGGAGACTCCACTACACTCCGAGGAAGGAGTGTGTTCCACTGTCAAACAGCCCTTACTGTCAGGAAGTTCCTCCTAATGTTGAGGTGGAATCTCTTTTCCTGGAGCTTGCATCCATTGCTCCGGGTCCTGTTCTCTGGAGCAGCAGAAAACAAGCTTGCTCTCTCCTCAGTATGACATCCCTTCAAATATTTAAACAAGGCTATCATATCACCCCTTAACCTTCTCTTCTCCAGGCTAAACATCCCCAGCTCCTTGAGTCGTTCCTCATAGGGCATGGTTTCCAGACCCTTCACCATTTTGGTCGCCCTCCTTTGGACACGCTCCAGTTTCTCAATGTCCTTTTAAAATTGTGGTGCCCAGAACTGGACACAATGTTCCAGGTGGGGCCTGACCAGAGCAGAATAGAGTGGCACTATTACTTCCCTTGATCTAAACACTATACTTCTATTGATGCAGCCTAAAATTGCATTGGCTTTGTTAGCTGCTACATCGCACTGTTTACTCATGTTCAATTTGTGCTCTACTTGGACTCCGAGATTCCTTTCACACGTAGTTTCATTCAGCCAGGTGTCCCCCATCCTATATCTGTGCATTTCATTTTTCTGCCTTAAGTGCAGTCCCTTACATTTCTCCGTGTTGAAGTTCATTTTGTTAGCTTTGGCCCAGCTTTTTTGAATTTTGGTCCTGTCTTCTGGAGTATTAGCTACTCCTCCTAGTTTGGTGTCATCTGCAAATTTGATAAGTATGCCCCCAATTCTGTCATCCAAGTCAGTGATAAAGATGTTGAATAGCACTGGGCCCAGGACAGAACCCTGTGGGACCCCACTGGTCACTTCAATCCAGGATGAAAAGGAGCCATTGTTGAGCACCCTTTGGGTTTGGCCAGTCAACCAATTACAAATCCATGTAACAGTTACTTTGTCTAGCCCACATTTTACAAGCTTGTTTGCAAGAATATCATGGGGAACCCTGTCAAAGGCCTTACTGAAATCAAGATATACTATATCCACAGCATTACCTTCATCTACCAAGCTGGTAATTTTATCAAAAAAAGAGATCAGGTTTGACTGGTATGACTTGTTTCTCTGAAACCCATGTGGACTTTTTGTGATTATGGCATTGCTTTCTAGATGTTCACAGACTCTCTGTTTAATAATCTGCTTTAGAATCTTCCCTGGTATAGATGTCAGACTAACTGGACGATCATGGTGTAAATGGTGTAAATTACTGCTAATGGGTGGCAAAATATATCAAGTTTTTGAAATTATCATAATATTAGGATAAATAATTGATAAGATCCTCCTAAGATTAGTTACAATATCCAGTTATATAAAAGAACTATCCATCTTCCATTGAATATTCTATTAAACTACTTTGAGAGCCCACTGCATAGTTTGACTACCAATTCTCTCAAAATTAATTAAGATGACAAAGAGTAAGAAAAACTTACCGTGTATTCTGATCCAAGTTTGCCCAATGGAAAGAGAAGAAAAAGAAAAAACAATGATATAATTATTTTGCTGATCACATAGCTTTAATTAAAATGCAAATAAATTTTAACAATTGAGCTGACTAGTGATAATAATGTAGTCCCTGTGGATTATTTGAGACAGAACACAGTGTAGAAGACCAAGATTTCTATTTTATTTCTTTAATAACTGGTTTAATAACTGGCAAGACAAAAATTAGAAAACAGGGCTACTGAAACATAAAGGCAGCAAATATTCCTGCATAATTCTTGATCTTCTGCCCCCGCTATGGCTGGGTCTCCATGGACCGGGATACTTTGGAAGCAGCCTGGAGTATTCTGACCCTGGAGCTGCCCTAATATCCTCCTCTTACCTGGGGCCCTCTATTGCGATGCTGTGCTGGCTGGTGCTGAGTCAGCAAGTTGCTCACTCTGACACATGGCCCAATTTCCAGTTTTCGTGTAAATAGTCCACACAATGCACTCCCTCCTTTAGAATGGTTTTAAAAAACTCACTATTTGTTCCAGATTTCCCCAGAATATCCGAAGCCTTCTGTTGTGACACCAAGCAGCTATTTACAATGCCTCTCACTGTGCTACCTGGTGTGGCATTAGCAAGCCACTAGCCTTGAGGTTAAAATGAAGGAACACCTCTATTGCGATGCTGGGTGGCTGTTCACATGCATGTCTTGCTGTGCTGCCTGGCATGGACCTGGCAAGTTGATCACTCTTGGGTCAAAACAAGGCAGCAAGCATCAATCACATGGCTGGACCCTTAGTTTTTACCTCAGAGCAAGTGACTTGCTGCTGCTACACTGAGTATGTATTGTAAACAGCTGCCTGGTATCACAATGGATTTTCCCTAGGGAGTCCCCAGAAAGGCACTGCACATGTTAAACTCTCACCTAGGTCAGCTGGAGGGAAAAATCTATTTGATTCTTTCTGCCAGGATAGTGGGTCTTCTAATTCTTATTCTCCCTCCCTTTACTCAGGCATTTGTCTCCATTGAAGTAAGCCAGTTTCCATAAAGATAAAAAGATAAGTCTAGGTCTGCAGGTCAGATTTTGCTGTGGTACAGTAAACAATTTGCACCATTGCAACCTGTCTTGTCACAGTTCAGATCTAGTCAGTGGCCAAACCTGCCCTTCTTGCAAGGTTAGGTTTCATTGGGAGCTCTGATGCACTGAGGTGGACCTTAAAATGCCACACAACAAGTGCTGGATGAGCTTCGGTTTCCTTCTTATATCTATGATGTAAAGTTCCTTGTGCAGCCCAGCTGTCTATTTTAGCCTCAGCTGAAACAGGTAATAGCAACAGTGTGAACTGGCGCTTACAGCACGTGGTGATATGTTTGGGCCACAAATATATCTAGGAACCATCAAAGGATAGAGCAAGGATGAAGGCCAAGATGGAATAACTCTGATCTATTACACTAAAATCTAAAAGATACATTATGGCCTCTTACAGACTGCCAAAATAAAGCTGCTTCGGGTCTCTTTGGAGGTATGCTATTTAAATGATGCATGCATCCTAAGAATCCGGAAGCTGTACCAAAAGCTGCACTCCAGTGCTTAGGAACTGAGTGTGGCTTTGGTGCGACCTCCAGACTCTTAGGATGCATGCATCATTTAAATAGCATACCTCCAAAGAGACCTGAAGCAGCTTTATTTTGGCAGTCTGTAACAGGCCAAAGCTATCTTTTTTAAAATTACTTTTGAAAAGAAAAATTGTAGAAATTTCTAGAGATGCAGATAGGTTAGCTATCAAAGGAGTTTATCACACAGGAGGAATTTCTCTTAATTTTGAATGAAAAGAAAGTGGGGCCAGAACGCATTTACGTGAATTCTCTAGTTCAGTGAATTTACGTGAATTTGAATTGCATTCAGACTGACTTCCCATTGCCCGAAAATAGCTTGCCATTGTCCAAAATTGCATGTGAGCACCTCTCACACAATAATGTTAAACCCCATGATTGCGTTCAGACTGACTTCCCATTGCCCGAAATTGCGTGTGGTGGTCTATCACGCAGTAACATCAAACCCCATGATTGCGTTCGGATTGCCATTGGATTATAGTTCCAATTTCCCTTGTCTGATAAACTCCAAAGGGTCATGTTGCACTTTAAAAACTATATTTATTATGGCTCCAGCTTTCAAAGACTGAAATTTACTTCATCAGATGCAGGAAGCGTTATCCCCAATTGCAGGTATATCACAATTTGTTGTTCTTGTGGAATTGTAAGAAATCATATAAGATGGAAATGATGTACCTTCAGTACTTGAATGGCATTTGAGACGTTCCACCAGGACTTCAAAAATCAAGTTTCAGCAACATTTATCCACCTTGGAGGGAGCAGCTGGTGAACCCACTGCGAGTGTGGCTGTGAATGTAGTCTTGATTTTATTGCCACTCCTTTTGCAGCTGCTCTGAGCTGTATGGAAGCTCTCCTAGTGCCTTCATAGGTTTACCCAATTATTTCAGAAGCCCAGCCCTGTAAGAAGCCCTGTACAACTCAGAGCAGCTTCAGGAGGAGTGAAGCCAACCACGAGTACAGCCAACCGGTGTACTTTATGGAGACTACATGTACCCACATAATGGACATATAGGCACACCGATCAGCAGTCTACTGATTGCTACACATCTTGAAATGCTGCCTCCTGCCATCTAGAACACACCACAAAATCCACTTTCTACAGCTTAACCCAAATGTACAACCACATCTGTTCTGATTTTCTGGACAATGACTCATAACTTGAGGATTTACATTAGACTTTTCTTAGACTACAGCAATCATTCAATTCAATTTTTTAAAGCAGATCAACAAAGCCACACTGGTACCAAGAACAATCTACTATAGGACAATTCTAGAAGAGAACGTGACAGAATATCAGTTGTAGCTCTCTATAGCTCTCCAGTATCTAATCAAGAATCTACAGCACATTCTGGACTATGATAATTTCCTGTCACAGGCCTTGGCTGATAGGTCATTCCTTGCTTAAAGGCAACCACCTAGCCTAAAATAGGTCCTGCCAGCAACAACAGGGCACAAAATGGGCACCAAAAAAACAGGGACCAGATCAAGTAATAGAACCAGATGCCAGTTCGGTCCCCCTATCTGCTCAGGTTTTTGTTGTAACTAACAAAAACATCAACCACAGCATCAAGGTTTGTGCACCTACTCATATGCCAGCATGAAGTATGACATTATCTCACAGAATGCCAAGAATGAGAATATGTGGAAACTATATCAAGCTTTACTGCTGATCTACAGGTGGTCATCCTTGAACAAAGGACTTTCAAAGGGGGACTGCAATTTAAAACCACTAAATTACAAATTTTTAGTAAACTCCCCTCATCTAGGTCTAAATAGAGACATTTTTCCCTGTCCCACTGAAGCAATTATTTAACTCTGCTACTAAATTGACTGGGGTGCATCTACACTGTAGAAATAATGCAGTTTGACACCACTTTAAGTGCTTTACTTCCATCCTATGACATCCTAGGATTTCTAGTTTACAAGGTCTTTAGCCTTCTCTGCCAAATCCTGAATTCTGTAGAATGGAGCAATGGCAGTTAAAATGGTGTCAAAATGCATTATTATCACCAGGCAGGGCCAGCTCCATCAGGGCCAGCCTGAAGGAAGGAGACTCCACTCTCCATAACTGCCATCCGCCGGCCTGAGAGGGAGTTCACCAGGCAGGTCCAGCTCCATCAGGACTAGCCTGGAAGAAGGAAGAGCCCTCCCTTCAATCCATCTGCCTTGCTCCAGGCCTCAGAGGGAGAGAAGAACCACTGGACCTCATCCCCTTTCCCTCCACCATTCCCTTCTCCTTTTGTGTCGTGTCTTTTAGATTGTAAGCCTGAGGGCAGGGAACTGTCTGATTAAAAATAATTGTAAGCCGCCCTGAGAGCCATTAGGGCTGAAGGGCGGGATATAAATACCTAAATAAATAAAAAATATTTCTACAGTGTAGATGCACCCTGGGTTATCGGTTGTCTCTGCCAACGGACTGTGCTTTTATTTTACATGAATTCAATTTATTTTTTAATTTAATTCCCTCTGGCCTCACTGCTTACAATTCTTCCTCTCATCCTACCTAATAATCTGATGTATGCCTGCAGATGAGGATCACGCTTCATGCATCAGATGAAGCAGACTTGAAATCCACAAATGCTTATGCCAATTTATTCATTATAAAACAACCCTTTAAAACTGAAATCAGTCTGTCTTAAAACAAACAAATAAACAAGCCAATGTACCTGTAATTGTGTATGGGTAGTAATTCCACGCCTTCTCTGTAACATAAAATATTTTGGGGACAACAGCTCTTGCCCAGCTTGGAAGTTTGCTGTAAAAAGAAACAAAAAGTCATTTAAATTTTCCCGTAAGAATCAACAGATGGAAGATACAGTGACTTTACACCAGGATATGAGTAAGAGAAGAGAAAATTTATGTTCAGATTGCCAAACATAGCTTTGAGAATTCATATATTGCTTGTGTAGCAACAGCCTGTACTGTAACATGCTTTGCATATTTTATACTATTCTGAGCCTCAAAGTAAGTGATGGCTGTCAAAGAATTCTATCCCCCTCCTCCCGTCTGCTACTCAGTCTTTTAAAGCACAAGTATGATCAGTGATGGCTGTTGCCTTCCATACCAGCAGGGCAGTGAATCCATTATGGCAGTGGGGCTGCCAGCGTTGCTCATGGGGGCGGGGATGCGAGACATGGAGGCCCTGATAACAACAACTCTGCCTCCTCTTCTTCTCAAACCTTTTATGTCTTGGAGGGGAAGAGAATGGCCAGGAGAGCATTTGAAGCCTCTGCCTGAGGAAGGAGGAAGAGAGCTATTTCCTTACAAGAAGTTAAAATATGAATATACATGAATAAAAATATGCACACTAAACAAACAAAATATTTTTATTGATAGACTACATCAAGAGCCAGGGGGCATAACGTCAATATGTAGATGTGAAGGGGGGTCACAAAGGCAAAGGTTTTGAGAACCATTGCATTATGGGTTTTAGTCAAGAATCTGAGCAACCTATCCAAGGTGCTAAACTGATTGGGGATAGGATCCAATACCATGGATAGGTTTCTTTGAGGATGTAGGAGCAAGTAAATTTTAATCCCTTATTCCAAATATCCTCCCCATTGCTTTATCTATCTATTTTCCCCAGATTTGTTGACCATTTAACTTTAATTTATTCTTCTTCAGTACTAAACCTCAGCAATAGTTCATATGTTTGACTAATCAAACACAATTGTTTTTCAAATTCAGACGTTTCTCCCTCATATTGTAATTTTCTAAGGTCTTCCTTTACTCTCTCTTAGTTGATAACATCCTAAATAACTTTTTTAAAAGTTCAGACTGAAACCCAGAGTAGATCCAGTGGTGTGACTTGGCTAAAGATTACACAGACAGTCACAACCCATTTTATCTGCAAGAGATTTCACTGACTCCCATATGTTCATGTTTTAGAACCAGTTTAATATTCCTATCACACACACTTTTATGAAGCATGATTGATTTAATTTGGTTTAACAAAATTATTGCACATGACTCCACCAAGGAGAGCACTTTTCTCATAGTTCTCGAGAGTGAATTTGTAAAGAATTACAACATGGAATATCCCCCTCCCCACTTAGTAGCCAGGCATCAATAATGTTATATTCAGGCATCAATAATTTATTATAATATAGAAAAAAGCACAAAATTGTCTGTACTATGAAAGTGTTCTTCAGAATAAATGTTTTAAGTAGTAACTTGGAAATGATAGAAGCCTAGTTCTATGTCTCATTTTAATGAGTCTAAATGGCCATACCAGTGTTTCTAGTGCCTAATCAACTTTGAGAGGTGGGATAAATACTAAAAAATTAATTACAATAATAACAGTATCTCAGTATCTCTCTGTTAGAGATCCAAAATGTTATATTCACATTGCCATTCACATTGCAATGGACATTTTTAACATCTGTCTCATTCTCTCAGTTGTAGAATTGTTTTCTTTTGCGTCCCACATCCCACATGGATGCTAAAATAGCAAAATTAAAATACCACTATGGGGGAAAGTGCTGCTTGACTTGTGAGTACACAGATATAAGTTCCCCTCTTCTGCTGGAAAGAATTGATTGAAGAACTGAAAATTAAAATGGGCTGTTGGAAAATGTTGAAAGAATTGAATATGTTTAGCCTAAAAGTGAAGAGTATTAAGGGTGCAGTTCAAGAGTGGTTCTTGTCCAAACAGTTAACTTTGCAGAAACATTTTCTACATTTACCTGGGGGGTGCATACTGATTGTTTTCAAATATATAAAATGGTGAACATTTATTAATGAATTTATTGAAACTAAGGGGGGAAAGCAATACTTTTTTTTAAAGTTGGTAAATGTAAGAGAAAGACAAAATAGGCAGTGGTACTACTAGTAGTTAGCAACAGAATATGCTGCCTGAGTATGTTGTGTAAAATCCTTAGTGGTGGATTTTAATGTAAAGGCTTGCAAGGCATTTGTTAGGAATGCTTCAAACATAGTACACTCTGTCTTTGGACTAAAGATTGGACAAATTAATCTACTGCAATGCTTTCAGTCCTGTGAATTTACAACAGAAGTGGTTTTCTTCCACAGGGTGTTTTTATGGCATTTGAGTTTTCCACTGGTTTCAATAAAACGATGACTGCTGGATTTTAGATGTTCAATGCTTGTTCTATTTACATATTAAAAATGTGAATCAGGGATCTTTTTAAAAAAATATTTCTTAACCCCTTAAGGATTAAATAAAAGACATATTTTAAGTAATCAAAACTGGCATTTATAAGTGAAGAGCTCTCTCTCACACACATCCAATTATGGAGATGTGATTTCTTTTTGAAGGTGAAGAAACAGGGTACATCAAACAAATTTCAGAAATTTGCACACTGTTCTTTCACTCCAAATCAGTGAATATGTAATTGTTTTGTGTGATGTGAATGAGCTGGAATGAGTACTGCACACCTCAGGCTTATGCTCTTCCTTCTCCAGCCTTCTTAGGAGAAGGGTACAGAAACTTCCACTTGGCCAAATCATGGTGTATAATGTTATCCACGAGGACTGAAATGCATTAGATCCCATCTTATCTTGGAATCTAAGAAGGGCCAGTCCTGGTTAGTACTTGGATGTGAGAGTGCCAACGAATACCAGATGCTGTAGGCTATCTTTCAGAGGAAGGAATTGGCAAAATCACCTCAGAGCATTCCTTGCCTAAGAAAACCCTATGAAATTCATGGGGTTGCCATAAATCAACAGTCAATTTGAAGGCACATACACAGATAGTTTTATCCAGACTGATGACATAAGCTGTGGTTCACTAAAAATGGAAACAAAAGCTTTCAAATTCCACTTTTAAGCCAAAAAAGAAGTGAAAGGAAGAAAAGTATGGGAGCCCAAGCCTTACTATAGATAATTCTGGCTTGTTTATTCCAAGCTTAACCATGGTCAGATTTTCAATAGGGAAGAGAAGGTAAGTCCTTATCCACCAAATATAATTTTCAACATTCTTACATACAGAGGCTGGGGTGGGAATCTGGAGAGGTGTTCAGGAAGACTGCTGGAAAACACATGCTTTCCCAGTGCAAAGTATAACAAAATCCAAAATACCTTTATTAGACCAACCAAAGGCTTCTAAATCCAACATGTCTTTTGTTGACATAATAAAGGTCTTACTGTAACATGCATTTTTAGATTTTGTAATATTTTGCTGCTCGGACAGCATGGAGACCCATAGATATGATTTTTTTTTTATTTGCCATTGTAGAGTCTCTAAAGATCTCCCATGTTGTGGAAGATGGTCTGAGGAAACACAGACCCACCCTGACATTTTCTCCTTATCTTTGAAGTCAAAGTCTGGTTCTCCCAAATGGCTTGATCTTTTTATCCCACATGTTGCTAGAGCTCTGTTTAGCTACACATCCCAGCTTCTTCTGTTCCCCACAATATCCTGGATGTCTTGCCTCTACATATTCATTGGGGATGACTCCAACAAGTGTAACCATTCCCTCATCCAAGGGGAAATCAATAGAAAAAGATGCCCAAAACAGCATTTCTTGGAACTAGGGTAACTTATCATGGCACTACATTTCTGTGGTGGTGGGAGTGCATGTTCCTTTAAGGCAAGAGACTATGGTGACAGTAGCAGTGCTGCTGGTAGGGCCTCCCATGTCAGACAGGTTTTTGCTGAAGAGCCAGACTAAAAGTGCAAAACAGTTGTAGTGGCAATAGATTAGCTTTAACTTTGAAAGTTAATCAACATCCATATTGTTTGTTTTGTCCCACTTAAGTCTTTGTGTTAAGTGCATCGGTGTGGACCTGAGGTTCATTCTGGGAAGTTTGTTTCATACAGAATTCCATGCCATTATTACATTTTTTATTCCACTCTTTGTCTGAGAAGCTACAGGCAGTGAAAGGGGCACTTCCCTCTCTATTCTCTCGACAAGTCTGTATGTTAGGCTGAGAGACAATGATCTTGCTTGGCAATACTGACCCTTCATTAACCTACATGTCTAAACAGTCATCTGAACCCAGGTCTTCCAGACCACAATCTGATACTAAGCAATATATCATGCTGGCTTTCAGTGGGCCCTTTATATAGCAAAGAGCTATGCTCCAAGAACAATTCATACTCTTGTTTCCACTGATGCAAATCTTAATCATGTGTTTTATGTCAAGTAATTGTTTTATGTAGAACACCATCTTTCAAACTTGCTGCCTTCAGGGAACACTTTCTATAGCAACTTATTGCAGAGGATAAGAGACCAAGTGAATGCCAACAGCTAGTTGGGACTATACCATATCTGTCCCTATCTTTTCGATCATCCGATCCCCCTATATCAAAAGAACGTATGTCTGAGAAACAGAGTAGTGTTGGAGTAGTGGTTTGAATGTTGGACTAATACTATGGGAGGCCAGAGTTAGTCATGTCTCTTGTCTCAATCTCTCTCATACAAAGTCCATCAATTTTAATGGTGCACTTCTGAGTTGCAATACATCTACAGTGCATGAGTTGAGGCCAAATTGTGTGTTTGTACAACATAGACATTATAACAATATATATGAGAGGAACATGTATCCAGGTTTGCTCAAGTGAAGGAAAGACAATCTAGAAATCTCTTTTATAGATGAAAAAGAGCTTCCCTAAAGTCCTGAAAAGAAATATCAACAAAAACCCCTTAATTCTGGAAAATTAAATGTTATTACAGGAGCCAGTGTGATTTAGTAGTTTGAGTGTTGGACAAGGGAGATCAGGGTTCAAATCCCTGCTTGGCCATGGAAAACCACTGGGTGACTTTGAGCTAGCCATACTCACTCAGCCTTAGCAAGGACGTAGCCGGGGGGGGGGGGGGGTGGGGGGTCGGAACCCCCCCATCAGGTCCTGGGGGCATTCAAGCTCCTTCCTCCCCCCTCCCCTCCATTAAAACCACGGCGAGGGAACAGAGGAAAGACAAAACAAAAGTTCCTCTTTTCCCTCTCCGTGGCTTTAATGGAGGGGGGAGGGAGGAGGAAGGAGGAAGAGAGGGAGGGGGAGAGAGACAGACAGAGAGAGAGAGAGAGAGAGAGAGGGAGTCCCTATGACTCGCTTTCCTTTCCTTCAGAGTCCTGCTTCCTCCTCCTCCTCCCCCCCCCC
>NC_056523.1:156994295-157010334 GCF_019175285.1 Sceloporus undulatus | reverse complement strand
ATAATAATAATAATAATAATAATAATAATAATAATAATAATAATATCCCTTACCCAAAGTGTTGAGGATTAGATGTATTTTGGATTTTGGAGTTTTTCAGATTTGGGTATATTTATATACAGTATTATGTCTAATGGGATATTATACTGGGAGATGGGATCCATGTATGTTTCATATGCATCTCATAGACATAGACTGAAGGTAATTTAATGCACAATATTTTTAAAATAATGTTGTGCTGCTGCATACTGAGCTTCAGCAAAACCCTGAGACCACTATGCCTTGTATAATTCAATAATTCAGTCATTGATCTAAACCTTCAGGATTTCCAAGTTTCCTTGAGTTGGGGGTCAGACCAGATGCTCTCAGGGTCAGTTTGGGGTTTTGGAAGTCCAGAGAAAGGAGACTCAGGCTCTACTCTGGACATTTCTCCTGAGAATGGACTCAGGTTTTCAAAAACAGTCATTTCTGGATTTTTGCAACAACAAAAAAGAGGTGGGTCTGTGTCTGTGATGCAGAAAGGCAAGAGGCTTCCTTCCAGCCTTGTTTTTTCTCTTTTTTAAAAGACAAATAGAATAAAATACAGTTAGCTGGCCCTTTTTCAGCATGTCAATGGGGATGCTTTGATGGAGAGTTCCTGCATGGCAGAATGGGGTTGGACTGGATGGCCCTTCGTGGGGTCTCTTCTAACTCTATGTTTTTATGATTAATTAATATATGGAATCAATCTAAGATGATGAATCGTGGCTGTGGAGTCCTATGGCCCTGCTCCAGGCAATGCTAGACTGCAGGCCCCATCATCCAGCAGCACCACAGACTGATGGGAACTGCAGTCTAATAAGGCTGCACACTGCAGAAATAATCCAGTTCGACACTGCTTTAATGCTATGGAAAATCCTGCGATTTCCTGACAAAGAATGCTAAATGTCTCACAAAACTACAATATCCAGATATTGTTGTTGTTATTTTCTTATATCCCGCCTTTCTCCCAATATACAGACTCAAGGTGGTGATTTTTCCATAGCATTAATCTATAGTATATCTTTCTACAATGCAGATGGACACCTCCATTACATAATTTGTTGAGGATGCTTTGACTGGGAGTTCCTGCATGGCAGAATGGGGTTGGACTGGATCAGGGCCCTTCTAGGGGTCTCTTCTAACTCTATGATTCCATGATTCTGTAGCACTCTGAGCCTACTGTGATTTTAATTGTTTTTAAATGTATAAAGGTATAAAGTCTTATAATGTAAGCCATGCACTGATGGACTATTGCACTATAATTTTGTATTGATTGATTTTATACCCTGCCTTTCTCCCAAAATAGGATTCTCTTAAAGGGGTTTGTTTAATATAAAAAGAAAGGAACGTATAATGGCTTGGAATTAAAAATTATGATAGATAGATAGATAGATAGATAGATAGATAGATAGATAGATAGATAGGTCTTGGAATTAAAAGGTGTGTGTGTGTGTGTGTCTCAAAATTAAAAATCCCTCTTGGAAGTGGGAATGAAATGTGTGGATGCAGCCTGGGTTCGTAGCTCAGCTCAGATGTTGGAATACAGTGTCTCAAAGCATGAGCAGAGTGCCTCTGAGCATGAACAGAGTGGCTGCCGCTCATTGCTTGAGCAGCTGCACTTTGCTTTATCGAGCTGAATTTATCTGATGTAAACACCCTCAGAGGAAGGACTCAGTTTGCATCTGCACTGAAAAAATAATCCAGTTTGATGCCACTTTAATTGCCCTTGGCTCCATGTTGTGAAATGCTGGGATTTGTAGTTTGTTGTGGCACCTGACAGATGACTCAACTACAGTTCCCAAGATTCCATTGCACGAAGCCATAACGGAAGTTAAAGTGGTGCCATCAAGGTGTCGCGGGTAAACGCTCGACCCTGTTTTTGTGTCTTGGGGGGGGGACTCTTAGCCTCTCAAAATGGTGGCACTTAGTCTTGACCCCCCCTTCCCAAAATCCTGGCTACGTCCTTGGCCTTAGGGAAAGGCAATGGCAAACCTCCTCTGAATAAATCTTGCCAAGACAACCCTGTGTTAGGGTCACTGTAAGGTGGAGTCTTCTTAAAGGCATATAACAAAAAACTTGAGCTACACATGATCCATCACTCTTTCCTATGGAAATGTATAGCAGGAGGAGACTGATAGTAATCAGGACTTCACTGAATAATCCTCAGTGTAGATTTGCAGCAGAAGAAATCCTTTTGGGATGCCATCCCTCCCTTCAAGCTACTCAGCATTAACTAGTTTTTGCATTCATTGGTTATTCATCTCTAGAGCCCCTCCTTGCTCCTGGGACTGTGATCCCAGCCAGTTAGGATTCAGGTTGTAAATGTAATGATTTCAGTTGTAGTCAAATTTTGGACCTTATCGCACGACAGGTTTTGCAGCTCCAATCCAAAGTCACTCCTGGTCCAACCATGAGAATTCACGTTAAAACATGATAGATTATCACACATAATTGCTTTCTATGGGGAGCAGTTCCAAGCCAGATCCAAAGTCAGTCCTGATGTAGGTGAATTAGGTAACAAGCAAATTCACAAAAATTGTTTCCAAGCTCACTTTGATTGCAATCCGAGTTGGTCTGGGGTGGAAGGTCACCCCGATCTCACCTCCAGTGACCCCCTGCATCCCACTGCTGCATCCTCCTCCTCTGAAGACTAAGAACGGGTGAATAATGATGATCCAACTGGACTTAGAATGGCTTTCAGCTCATAAATAAATGTCAAGTTTCTCAGAAATTGTATAAGCTTAATTTCAACCTGAATCGAAGCCACATGCAATAATAAACTGTGATAGGTTTGGAGGTTCACCAAAAGGTAGAATGAAACCTCAAGGAAAAGGTTCCCCTCTTTGGATATACTGAATACCCTTGAAATTAGTAAACAGGGTCCATCTTCAGAACACACTGGTGGTAACTCACATATTAAGCAATTTCATTGATTGAAAGAGAACAGTGCATTTAGCACAACACTTTCAATATCAACTTGTAACTGAAACTGTATTGGATAGTGAAATATAATTAGCACCCCATAGGCATCTGAAAGGATGGCACAGAGGGCAAAAAATGAGCATTCTGCAGGAGATAGCTTAAAATTGCTTGAATTTCCTAATAATGAGTCATCGGTCATGTGAATCATCCTGATGTGAAATTTCTGGCCAGGATAATTTTTATCTTCATTTTTAAAATATATGATTTTTGAAGTTCTTCTATGTGCAGAAAAACACACACAATTCATCTTGCATTTTTAGCAAGGATATCACTTTTACATTTATATGTATTGGACCAAATCAAAGGGAACTTGCTCTGAAGATGCCAGCCACAGATGTTGGCGAAACATCAGGAAGAAACTCTTCTAGAATATGGCCACATAGCCCGAAAAACCCACAAAAAACTATGGATCCCGGCCATGAAAGCCTTCGACTTCACATTGCTAAGAATTGCCCTGAAAGAGAAACAATAAGGGAGAGTTCTTCTTAACAATCATGTTAGAAATAATGTACAGGAAGCTTTCATGGATGAAATATTATATTATAGACAGATTTTAAATAAGTAGCCATGTTAGTCTCTTGCAAGATAAAAAGGAGGAAGGGAAGAGTAGAAGACAAAAAGAATCCTAAGAACTGGGTTTATATCTATAAAAGCTCATGCAAAAATAAAAACCAATTCATCTTAAAGGTGCTGCTACATTCCTCCCTGCTCCCTTCTCCTCCCTTCCTCCTTTTTTATATTATAGACAGGAGTACTTGTTCTTCAGCACAGGGCAAAACATTTTTTTTAAGCAATGCAACAGTTTACTCCAAAGAAGGATAAAAATGAGGAAGTAAATACATGTTACTTCACCATCAGATTTGCTCAGGGCGTCATGCATAGTTAAAAGAACTGGCACTTGCCCAAGGGCAATGCCCTGCAGAAAGAAAACAAATGTGATGCCAGAATAGTTTGTTGCTATGAATGTGAACACTGCAAAAGAGACAGAAAAACTGCAAAAGGGAATATTTCCTCCTCTTTGCTAAATGTGACCTGAGGGCAAACAAGAAGGAGATGGATTGGGAAAACTCTTATGGCTATCATCAGGCTCTACATGCAGGTACCATTTTTCCTTTCCAGAGTGAAGGAAACATTCTTTCCTTGAACAGGATTAAGATAAAGCTGACCGCAAAGGCATTTCTGGTCTTGAGTCTTATGCCAGCTGGAACATGTATATTGGATTTCACAGGGTTTAAAAGTGTTCTCTGCGTTCATTCTGTACAGGCGCATGGGAAATACACACACACACACACACACACACACACACACACACATTTAAAGTATAAATTTCTGTAAGTTATAGGTCTAGCATTATCTATATGCCATTTATTTAATGCCAGGTATTAAAAATATATATGCAAGATATATGTATCTTGCACTTTAGAAACATTGTCTGTTTAGACATTTCTCCACTAGAAAGGGGAACTAAAGCCATTTAACTACCTTTTGTCAGTATACATTCTAATCCAACATGTTTTAAATACATATCCTGTTTCACTATTTTTTAAAAAAAGAACTAAACATACAGCCTCAAGGTTTATACCTATCTATATAAAGATATGTTGTAGTTGTTGTGCATCTTCAAGTTGTTTCTGACTTATGGTGACCCTAAGTGAACCTATCATGAGGTTTTCTTGGCAAGTTTTTTCAGAGGGGGGGTTACCATTGACATCATTTGGGGATGAAAGAGTGTAACTTGTCCAAGGTCACCCAGCAGTTTCCATGGCTGAGCTGGGATTTGAACCCTGGTCACTAGAGTCATAGTTAAACTTTATATATATATATATATAAATGTACACATTTTTACATATATGAGTGAATATATAACATCATGCAGTGTTGGCTGAAGAGGAAATTTTGTACATGAGGAATGGTTACAGATATATCTCTGTATGCATATTGATTTTGGCATTTATCTCAATCAAAGTCAAGCCACTTTTTGTGATGTTGGAGATCAAATTTTAATTTAGAGCTGTCATACTTAGCTTATATTTTGTTTGTTATAAGCAGGATGCTTATCCAGCTACAGTTAACTCTCACTGATAGAAGTAAGAGAGATATGGAGTCCAACACTTTCTAGAATTAGAGGAATGCATAAACAGTCCTTTCCTGCTTTGGCAGCTTTGGGGGATAATGCGGGTTATAGTACAGCACATTGGTTTGTGGGGCACCAGGTCAGTGAAAGATGGCCTGTTAAAAATAAATTTGTTTCAGTATGCCGAATTCTGCTGAACACTGCATTTTCTAAACTTTTTTTCTCTGAGCTCAATGGAAATTAAAAGAGCTTAATATTGTACTCCAGGTAGGTATATCTTCCTGGACATAAATATGCAGTCAAGTGGTGACAGAGACTTGGAATGAGGTGTGGTAATTCTGTGGAGGCTGATTCAAACATTCCAGCTCTTATCTGTTGGAAATTAACCCTCACAGAGCCTCAGGGAGCATATTGGCTTAACAAAATTTTCAAATGGAACATGGAGGCTAATGGTAGGAAAGAAAAGAGTCAGAGATGTCAGGATGCAAAACAAGCCACACAGCAGTGATGTAATGGGCACACTATTGTTGTGCCTACTTCCAAGGGGTATAGGCACATCAGAGTTCAATAACTGTAAATAGGAGTGGGAGCAAATGGGTTATCCAATAATCTCCAGCTAGACTGGAGCGGGTAACTGCTGGGACTCTCCCTGTAAGCCAAGATGACTAAATTGAAATTGCCATACTGTGGCCATATCATGGAAAGGCATGACTCACTAGAAAAGATAATAATTCATGGTAAGGTAGGCAGCAGGAAAAGAGGACCATCTCATTCTAGATGGATGGACTCAAGCAAGTAAACTGGGGCATGGGACAGACCGCCAAGGAAGGGCAGTCTGCTGGTGCCCATTTTTGCTCCTCAGGGACGTCACAACCCACAAACGGTGCACTGCCACTGCGGAGCAAAAAGAACCTGGAATTTCTGGGTTGCAAGTACGCCATTGGCACACCTGTGCCGTAAGTGACATGTGGCGCTGTGCAGACACCGCACGGTGCTTACATCACAATGGCGGTGCCCATTTCCATGGGGCACTGCCATTGTTACGCCACCGCCACATAGTAGGGTTGCAGGACGTGCGGTCGCTCTGCCCTCGGGCAACCCTACTACATGTCCAGGCTGGCACAAAGCACTGTTCTGGATCAGGCCTAAGTAAACTACAGCTCTGAGTTTGCAAAATCTGAGCAGGGCTGTTGAGAGCTGACTATGGAGATCTCTCATGTATAAGGTCATCATGAGTCAAAGTGAACCTGATGGCAGTTAACAGCAAGGCATAATATGGCCGAACAAGGGCACACAGCATGGCAATATTTCCCCATGCCTTCTAGGCAGCATTGTAGGAATTGGGAGCAAAATAATATTTTTTTTGGGGGGGGGGATATGGCAAAGGAAATATGGGTGTCAGGGGTACTTTGATTGTGCATTCCTGCATAGCACAGGATTGGACTGGATAGCCTTTGAGGTCTCTTCCAATTCTATGATTTTATGAGTCTATGAACAACAACAATGGGAATGCTGTAGGTCTGGAGGCCAATTTACTGCCCCTTGAACTCTCCAGGGGTTTCATGGGCTGTCAAAAAGTCCAAAGCAAAAGCAGAAACCAAAAACCTGAAAGTGGCCAGAAGACTATTTCTGGCCTTGAAAAAACAATTGCTTTTTTAAAAAAATATATTAAATTGTGCAGCAGTCCCCCATAAACTATTTTAAAGCTGAACTCTTCTCAGAGAGGTACTTCATCCTTTTTTTGGCCAGAAAAAAAGGTTGTTCAAGGAATCCTGATAAGCCCAGAGCCATAAAAACTGCATTCAAGGTCCACACTTTGCCCACCTATGCAATATTTAGGGGGGAAAGCAATAGAGGACTTACAAATTGAACCAGTCAAAGCATCAGCCCCCATACATCACCAAGTCAATCCTGGAAGATACATATCCTGTAGTTTAACAAAGGATAGAGCAACAAGGGAGTGGAATCCCCACATCACAATCTTAACCATATTTCTGCAAGCAATTCTCTCTGTGTTGGAAGCCAGGCTGACTGGATGCACTCACAGTGTATATTGAGGAAATCGAGACAAATACAATCCTTGTGTCAGACAAGCTTTAATACCTAAAGCAAACATTCTCACTGAAAAGGCTGCAGCTGCTAATTTGGGAGTTTGGAGCAATTAATCTGCTTTACAGATTCCACTCTTTTTAAAGAAGTAATTTAGCTTCAAAGATGACACCTTTTCTCTTCCATTTTACAGTACAGTACACATCAGGAAACCTGAAAGACTGTGAGAAACATTAATTAATTAGCTGTCTTACATCTTTTGACTGAACGTTGAGAATGATCTTCCTCAACTTGGGTAGGGATCCTTCAACTTTGAAGATTTCCTTAGGGCTGAACACAAGTGCAATCCTGACTTGAGCCCCCCATATTGCAAGTGTTTCCCCAGGTAATAAATCCTCATCATTCCAGGCATGCACTGATGTGAACAAATAATGGCAGCAGTCCAACAACCCTTCAGCATAGCGTAAATATCCATATGCTGAGATACACTGCACCAGAACTACAGAACCCTCATGGCAGAATAGGACCATTGCACAACACATGTCAACGAATGGGAATTATCCTGAACACAGGTCAGCAAGTGCCCAAGGAAGTAAATAGGAGATGTTGATTGGTTGGTCCAGTCCACATCAATTATGGGTTATTTGAGCAGGATGCAGGGAGAATAACAAGAGTTGTCATTAGCCAGTCCAGAAGTTCAAGTACATGAAGCAGTAAGGAGTAAACAGAGCAATCTAAAATCTATTCAGTCCAGGGTTAAGAGAAAACAGGAACACATGCCAACAACCAGATAAAACAGCTGTCAGAACTCAGGCTGGGAGAGAACTGCCAGGATATTTAAGGGTAGTTCTGTCAAGATCACTAGTGTCTAATTAGTTTGCCATCTAGTATTTAACTTGTGCTGGGCAATAAGCCTCTCCCTCTTGAATTTACTGAAGGACAGGGGCTTGTCTTCTGAGTCTGCAGCCTATGCCATCTCTTCAGACTCTTGGAGAGTGTCATCATCAGGAGTTGCAGCTTCCTGGCACTCTACCCTTTCCGCCAGGGGATGAGTTATGACATCTTCATCCTCTTCATCTGAGTCCAGGGAGTGAGTTATGACCAATGATGTTGTACAACTCAGAACTGCAATCTGCAATGTTGAGTGCATAAACTTGATGTGGTAACTTGTTGCATTTGCAACTCTGCTTCTTCCACTAGCAGCCAAATATGGGTGTTGATCTGTGGCATATGTGCATGTCACTAACACAGTGGCCACAACAGTGTGTGAGGTGGACCTTTACAGGTTGACAGAAATGATCACCGATTGCCAAGCTTACTCAGAATTCATTCACATGAAGACATACTTTTATTTGTGTATTTTCTCAGTAGCTTTTTCAGTAAACATGCACAAGAATTTGTACAACTCATAATTATCAGTAACTCTATATGAATTCAAAGTGATCAACTGGAATTCCACAGCCTTCTATGAACTCTGGAGCTGTCTGCCCCCAGCACTGTTCAGTCCACCCCCACTTCACATATATGTCTGGCTCATAAGTTGGTTTCTGTCCTATGCATTCCAAGCATTCTTGGCACTTATGATTGCATAAGCATCAAGATCTGTAAATGAGATGGATGAGTACCTAGCCTTTATTTACACTCACTAGTTTCCCTTGTCCTTTCCAGAGTGCTCCTGGTATATGGGTCAGAACTCAACATTGTCATTCTCTTGACATCTCTGATAACTCAGTTATGTAGCCCAAAACTCTGTTGGTGTTTTAACTCTGCTAGTTTGTATAACCATATGAAGATGAACCCCCAAATTTTAAAAAGTGAGGTCAAAGCTGCAATTGTGTCATATTTTGGACACATCATGAGAAGAGAGGACTCATAAAAAACAATAATGTTGGGAAAGATGGAGTAAAGGAGAAAGAGAGGAAGACCACATGCTAGATGGATAGACTCTATTAAGGAGTATGAATTTGCAGGAACTAAGCAGAGCAGTGGAAGACAGGGAGTCTTAGAGACTGCTGCGCGCATTATTACATCCGCTCGCTGCTTTGATCACGTTTCTCCTCTATTATCATCCCTTCACTGGCTCCCTTCCATATCCAGTGTAAGCTTCTGTTGTTGATTTTTAAAGCCCTGCATGGGCTGGCCCCTCCTTATTTATCAAACCTTCTTTCTCCTCACCTCCCACTCGTGCCCCCTGTTCTGGTAATCAAGGTCTGCTGTCTCAGCCTAGAATTTCCACTGCCCCATCGCGGATTCATCCCTTCTTGCTTGCTGCCCCTCATTCCTAGAACCTCCTTCCCCCATGAACATGGCTCATCACTTCTTTAACCAGTTTCAAAATGGAGTTGAAGACAATATTATTCAGGGATGCATTCCCAGGCAATTTGTGGTTGTTATCAAATTGTTATTTGCTATCTGCTTTGATATGTGAGAGTAGATGTTTTTAATTTGTTGTTTGCTTATTTTATCTAATGCAATATTGTATTATATATATATATAGTTATTATCCTGTAAAATGTATGCCATTGGCAGGTTTAATTTTTCTCAATTTTTTAATTGTATGTTCATCGCTGTGTAAATCTTCAGTGCTATATAAATAAAGTTTAATAATAATACAGTGCGCCCTTGCTTTACGCGTTCCAGACTTCCCTGCATAAAGCAAATTCCACCTATGCTTGAGCCCCATTTAAATGAATGGGGCTCATGCCCATGGCAGTGCAGTGGCGTGGCGGCACGTGAGCGCCATAGGTGCACACCCCATTAATCCCTATGGAATGCACTTCCTCTTCTCCCTGTGCAGTTTTCAGCATATGCTGAAAGCTGCATAAAGTGCACCCGCGTATGACGCAGGCACACTGTAATAATAATCCACAGGGTCATCAGGGGTTAAGATTGAGTCAAAGGCGGTTAACAACAAACAACAAAGTTTGTACATCATATTAACTTGCCTTGCACTGTGTGTCTATTTTATTATTTTAATTTTCTTATGATATCAGTGTGTTGTGTGTTTTGAGTTTACATGGTTCATGTTGCTCTTACACTTCCTTTGGATGTTTAAAAGCAGGTGGCATAGAACCAATACATGTAGGTTAATTAGTGATGAACTTTGAACCAGGTGGAAAGAGGAGGGCTTTTTATGTACTTCTCTGGCCCATTCCATATTCCAGTACAAGGGAGATCACCAACTCACCCAGTCTTCAACAACTGGAAGACGAAGTGGTAAAACATTCAATGGTAAAATGGTCTCAAGACTTACAATGTTCGATAGACTTAGAATTGTGGGAAAAGTCTTGGAAAGATACTAAAAAATTTACTGTCTGTCAAAATTATAAAGAAAAATATACAAAGTTGCTATACAGATGGTATATGACTCCTGTTATGATTAAGAAATTGTATAATACTGCAAACAATGTGTGTTGGAAATGTGAAAAGCATGAAGGATCCTTTTTCCATCTTTGGTGGGAATGTAAGATGGCAAAAGAATTTTGGGGAAACATACATAGATTAATGGGGAATATTTTACAAATAGAATTACCACTGGACCCTCGTTTAGTTTTGCTAAATATGACTGGTACTTTAGAAACCTTAAAGCTAAAAGAAAAATCATCGCTGATCTTGTATATGGTCACACTGGGACGTATTATTTATGCACATTTTTGGAAAAAGAAAGAAATACCTTGTGAAGAAGAATGGATAGCCAAATTGAGGGAAGCAAAAGAAATGGATATTTTGACTGAGATGATGAGGAATAAGGATGTGGAAAAGATCTATAAGAAATGGGAATGTTTAGATGTATATTGTGGATTCATAATGCCATAGATTTGTAAGGCTTGGTGAATTTCAACCTGTTGTTATTACAGTTTATTTGTCTTATTTTATCTTCAAGAATTATCAACAGATTTGTAGATATAACTGATTTTGTTTTTTTTGCGTTTATTTTAGATGTATAACATTGGTGAACTTTTTTTGAACTGCAGATATGGGAATATAGTCTTCTAAATTATATTTACAAAGTATCATATTATGTGTGGAAGTACTTTTAAGTGGAACAAAGACCGACATGGTCACATAGTATTCGATGCATTTATTTGTTATGTTTGTATGTTTTTCTTGTTTGTAGAATGTATTGTGAATTTGTATTTGTGTATGTTATAATAAATTTTCTAATTAAAAAAAAAAACCTCACCCAGTCTTCTGCACCATCAATGTAACCCTAGATCCTGGGGAGCACTAATGGCAGCAGTTCCTGGACACCACTGGGTGGGATGGATATCTGCATTCATGAAACGGTGTGCTTCTCTAGGTACAGACTATCACTGTATTCAGTTCCCCTGGCAACTAGATTTATGGAGACTTGCTTACAAATAATCCCCATTTTAAAGTCACTTCAAGGCATCTGCATATCTTGAGTCCTAGCTGGTCTTTTACATAACTGATTTGTCATAGGTGTCATTCTGTAAATTATTAATCTATATGGAAAGTTGAAAAGGTCCTACTCTTCCACCTCATGGTGCCATGGAGGGGACCTTGGGCTCTCAAAAGTTTTGCCAGTGGAATGCAAGCTCTGTCTACCAGCTGGTTAGGCTATGAACACAAACTTAGTTGCACATTGTATGTCTACCATTTAAGGAAGTAAGTACAAAAATGCTTATCGCAGAAAGTTTGCCACAAGGTGATCAGTTGGCCAGAGCTGTAAACACAATGGTATGGAATAACTGTGATCTGCTGCACTGGAGATCTTACCCACACTAATGAAATTACAGACCTTCAAGTTATTCAAATTATGAGATAGTTAATTTTTGCTGACTTCTGCCTCACATGCAAATTGCTGAATTAATGAGTTATGGAAGCTCAAATTAACATGCACTGTATATGTGAAACACAACCAATAAATACTGTCTTAGTGATAAATGGAAAAGAAGAAGGAAAATTTATTATTTTCAAATGCACTACTCTTTTTCTGTACCAAAATTTCCACTGACAAATATTGGATACTAACACACTAAATTTGATTTCAGTGACACTGGTCTTCCATCTCTATCTTGTTTGCCAAACTGTAGAATAATGTTTTACTTCCAAAATACATATGTACGTTTAACAGTGATGCAATGGATGTAGAATGGATGGATATAGAAACACTTGCCTGTTCAGATAAACTCTTTTTTCTGTCAGTTGACCATTGCCATAATTTGGATCTTCATAGGGTTCATTCTGCACCACTTCTACACCTTCTCCACGATCACTCTGCTCATGGCTGTGCTTGCTGATCATATACAGCTGTCCAATTCTGTACTGCAATGCAAAAGAGAAGCAAATGAATTAGCTTTCTGCTAAAGCTTCCAAACTCATGAAGTACTCACTATGATAGTAACCAGCATAACTGGAAGTAACTGATGAGGAAAATTACTAACACCAGTGAGATTATGGTAAGTAAGATGTGTTTATAAAACATTTTTTACACAAACCTTTGAAAAGTATTTAAATTGCAGTATCATAAACACTTTAAATTATTCAACATGGAGCAGTTTCCCAAACATGGGGAAATTACATTTGATTTGGCAGAGGCACAGGCGCAGCTTCTGAAATTTGACAGTAATTCACAAGTGCAGTGGGCTAAAATATGCCACCATGATCATACAAATTGGTTGTAGATGTGCCCAGTTGCATCTCTGGATGAGATCTGACAATTCTTTTTATGTGCAGCTGTGTCCCTCTGGCCCATATTCCATAGGCTACTCTACAATATCAATCAATCAAGAATATTTCTTGATTATCTGAAAAAATTAAAAGTGTTAAATGGATAGGTTCCAGCATTGCAACCTACATAACACATATTTCTTCTTTTTTTTAAAAAGGAAGAATTAAATGACTAAATTATTATAAAGGTATCTTGAAAGGACCTTGAAATGCCTCTGACTGTTTTGGTAAATACTCTGTTTTTGGTTCAGGTCCCTCAAAAGATGCATAAGCAGAATTGTTACAGCAACTGAACTAGTTTTAATGATATAAAGCCTAACATAGTTTAATAGAGGATTCTAATTGTAAACTACCCACCTGAAGATTAGATAAGTGCAGAAATTCAGTATTTACTTACTTTCAGAATAGGCTATCATTTCAATTTAACTAAGTTAAATACATTTTTAGTGGAATTTTTACAGGTCTGTAAGAATTTCAGAAGAAAATCAGCTTGTGTGTTACAGATTATAGCAAAGCCTTTGATTGTATAGATCATGAAAAACTATGATGCATTGTTCTTAAAGAAATGGGTATACCACAACATTTGATTACCCTAATGCAGTGGTCCCTCAAACTTTTTTCAGCTACCTTCCCCTTTCATCTTGGGTGACAACCCTAGTGCCCCCATCCATATTTCTCAATAGTATGTCTATTGTTCTACTGCAAATTCAAAACAACCAATCTTGGCTGCTGCTTCCTTTGGACCCAGTCACCCTGAGAGAAGCAACTGAGCAGCTGGCTGAACAGCAACTGAGAAGCCTCTTGCTTATGCCACCCCTTCAGCAAAGGCCAGTGTGGGTAAGTAGCCTCTTGGTCATTGCTCAGCCTGCTGCTCCAAAGGTGACCGGGTGAAAAGGAGAAGCTTGTTCCTGGTGAGGAAGGACTCTCAAGCATTCTTCATTGGAATGGAGAGAGATGCAGTAAGCATGTGTGTAGGGAGTTATAGAGGCCACATGCTCTGGACTGGACACTGGTGTGGACTGGGAAAGGGAGATATTTTAACTACAGGAGCCACTCCAAAGTGAAGGAGTCTTTCCAAGAACCGACCCCAGAAACTCCTCCCTCTCCTTCCCCAGAGACATGTCTTCTCTACAAAGCTTCAAGTTTTCCCTGCACACAGACTTACACAATCATTATTTCTTCTGTTACCTCTTCTCTCAGTCTATCTGATGAAAGAAAGCATGAGAGCAGCTCTCCACCATAATTCTAAAGGCTTCTGTTTCTCTTGTCTTCCTTGCACACTAATACTTTGACTGAAGCCTCCCCCCCTGCCACCCCATTTTCCCTCACTGCTGCCCCTTTCCAATCACTGCCCCCCAGTATCTTTCCACCACCCCCTAGGAGGGCATACAGCCCACTTTGGGAATCACTGCTCTAATGTATAACCTGTATTCAGGACAAGTGGATGTCATCAGGACAGAATACAGAGAAAGAGAACGGTTTCCAATTGGCAAAGGGGTCGGGCAAGGCTGTAAACAAACTCTATTGTATGCTGAATGTATCATATGTAAAACTGGACTAGACTATGATATGCAGATGCCATCATGACCCAAGGACAGCTGTTTAACATAAGGTGATTTGGACCATAAGTTGAAGTTGACTTGATGGCAGTTAACAACAACATGACTAGAAGTAACTGAAATTAAACATTAACCAGCTATTTCTGCAACTTAAGTGATTTTTAATTGTTCCTTTCCTGTAATTCTAAAAGTAAATGAAATTGCAAAAACCAAGTCCTTCTGTATTTCATGCATAATCCAGTGTAAAAGGGGGGGGGGGGTTGGGGGGGGGGGGGATGTAACTTAACACAATAACACCTTAACAACACTAGAAGCTGTAGATCAAGTTTATATGACACTTAATGTTTGGAACACACATTTCAGAAGTATTCTGTCAATTTACAACTGAGATGATGTAATTACAAATAACAAAGAGCCTGCAGCACAGTCCTTGTACTCAAAAGTGCTACCTAAGAAGCTGGCACTTATACAGTGGCATTAACCCAGTAAACTGTTAGATTATTATTTTAAACTCTGCCTACCAAGATCACATAGGATTTTATTATATCATGAATGTAATCATCATAGGCAATTTGTCACAGCAGAATACTTAAGAGTTTGTGAATCCTTTCACCTGAGAAGATGTTTTTCTCTGCTAAATTGCACAACAAAGATTAACCCTAGTACTGAGCCTCAACCTCTGTGGAAGCCAAGGACAATTCCATGACTGACTGCCAAACATATTTTGTTAGTATACCACACAAAACAGCACTAGTATGGAATTTTTTCAAATTCCAGGAAAGTGAAGACAGGCAGAAAGATTAGAAGTTTGCCTTCCTAACAAACCCTCAACAGAAGGTTTCTAAATGCAAGTTGCTCTAGCTGTAATATGTTAGATTAAAATGTTAATCAAAGAAGAAGGCCAGGTAGAAATGAAAAAAGACAGTTTCCTGGGCCATTAATATTAATTCCCCAAATGTCCTAATTCATTAGCATCTTTCAAATGCCACACATATAAATAAGAGGTGAATAAAGTGCATTCCGTCTACCATATATGGACACTGGCAATGCACAATTCTGATCCACTTCACCCCCCTTCATCCTTTGCCCCTATTGGACTGCCATTGGAGGTGTCACACTTTCCCTTTTTTGCATTGCCACCCCAGCCTCTATGTTTTAAATGCCCACCTGCACTGGTGCATTTATATGCCAGGTTAGGGTTAGGATGAAGAGCTCCTTTGGGACCAGTCTTGCATCGGGGCATTTATATGCACTGTCAAAAGTGCGCACTTTCCTGCCTAGTGAGGATTATTTCTGCTTCTTTTTAGTTCAGCTTTTCTCCCCTTAAAGCAGCTGCAGTGCTGCTCCCAGCCGCTTCTGGGGCATGCATGATCTAAATGCCCCATCCCCCAAATGGCCTGAAACTGCTTCTTTTGACCCATCTGTTTGAGACCAATATTTCTAAGGCACAGGTGGCTACAGTTTTGGATGATATGGGAATTATGACTCTACTTGGTGCTCATGTTCATTCACTTCCCTTGTATTGTTTCAATGTGTTATATGTAGGATTCTCTTTGAAAACATTTAGAACCTCTAGTTAATCTAGCATAAGACAACTAGATGGCTACCTGAGAGTGGACAATATAATCATAGAATCACAGAGTTGGAAGAGACCACATGA
>NC_056523.1:156835911-156994285 GCF_019175285.1 Sceloporus undulatus | reverse complement strand
GCCATCCAGTCCAACCCCCTACCATGCAGGAATACACAATCAAAGCACTCCTGACAGATTGCAATCTAGCCTCTCCTTGAAAACCTCCAAAGAAGGAAAACTCAACCACTGTCTGAGGCAGTGTATTCCACTGCCAAATAGCTCTTACCCTCAGAAAACTCTTCCCAATGTTTAGGTGGAATAGCTTATCCTGTAGTTTGAACCCATTGCTTGGTGTCCTGGTCTCTGGCCTGGCTCCATCCTCAATATGACATATGTTTAAATGTTTAAACATGGCTAGAATCATAGAGTTGGAAGAGACTGCAAGGGCCATCCAGTCCAACCCCCTACCATGCAGGAATACACAATCAAAGCACTCCTGACAGATTGCAATCTAGCCTCTCCTTGAAAACCTCCAAAGAAGGAAAACTCAACCACTGTCTGAGGCAGTGTATTCCACTGCCAAATAGCTCTTACCCTCAGAAAACTCTTCCCAATGTTTAGGTGGAATAGCTTATCCTGTAGTTTGAACCCATTGCTTGGTGTCCTGGTCTCTGGCCTGGCTCCATCCTCAATATGACATATGTTTAAATGTTTAAACATGGCTAGAATCATAGAGTTGGAAGAGACTGCAAGGGCCATCCAGTCCAACCCCCTGCCATGCAGGAATCCAAATCAAATCATCTTCGACAGATGGCCATCTAGCCTCTGTTTAAAGATCTCCAAGGAAGGAGACTCCACTACACTCCGAAGGAGTTTGTTCCACTGTCGGACAGCCCTATCATGTCACCTCTTAACCTTCTCTTCTCCAGGCTAAAAATACCCAGCTCCCTATGTCTCTCCTCATAGGGCATTGTTTCTAGATCTTCTACCATTTCAGTCATGTTTCTTTCAACACATTCCAGCTTGTCAATATCCTTCTTGAATTATGCCACCCAGAACTGGACACAGTAGTCCAGGGAAGGTTTGTTTAAAGCAGAATAGAATGGTACTATTACTTTTTTTTGAGCCAGATACCATACTCTATTGATGCAGCCTAGAACTGCATTGGCTTTTTTAGCTACCACATCACACTGTCATATTAATGTCAGTACTTTGAATTAAGTATAGAAATGGACTAGCAGCCAATGCAGATTGTAGAGTACTGGCATTAATATGGTTGTGCTGAGATTGCAATTTCTAAAGTCATAAATGGCCCAGGAAACCTTGGTTAACCAACAGTCTAAAATAAAAAATAAAAATGAATATACTACATTGTAGGATAGTCTGGTCTTCATATTGGCAGCCAGTGCAGTTCTTTTAGAACTTGTGTCATGGAGTTCCTGTATGTAAACTAGCTACTGCCTACTTCCATGTTACCTTCAAGGGCAGCTTCAAATTCCATGCATTCCAGTAGCTCGGAAATGGGGCGGGGAGCGAATTAATTAATTTATTAATTAGGCAATTCATTACATTTCCCCCTTAGATTTAGGGCAGCTTTTCTCAACCTGAGAGTTTCCAGACATGTTGGTTCTCCATTATCCCTCGGCAACAATGGTAGTTTTTTTGTCCCTCTTGGGGGGGAAAATCAAGCTAGGAGAGTCAACTTTAAAATGACAAAAAGAGCTGATAACAAAATGTGTCCCTAGGGTTAAATGGTGAAAACTACCATGACCTGTGTAAATCTCATGGTCCGTTCTAAACTAATATTTTAAGTATTGTAATGTTAGTTTAAGAAATTTAATTTTCAAATGTAATGTCTTAAACTCTGCAATAGCCTAAAAAGGAAGTTAGTACATTATCTACTATAATCATGTTATTACTCTCCAGAAACTGTTGCTGGTGAGCCAACCAAAGATATGAACCATGGATCCCACTTAAGTCTCTAGTGAGAGGTAGAGATCCAGGAATACTCACAGACTACACAACTGTTTCCTCAAGGGAGTGTAGCCCCATCCAGGGCAGGTCATCCATCAAATTCTTAGATCCAGTTGAGAACCACCACTCCATCTTGTCAGCATTCAGCTCAAGCTTATTGGATCGCTAGTCTGTTTCAAGCATCAATACTTTACACTGATAACAAGGAGAAATAAGAGCTAGGTGTCACAACATAATGATCTCACCCAACTCAGTACACTGGATAGACTCTTTCA
Organism: Sceloporus undulatus; assembly: GCF_019175285.1. Taxonomy (NCBI): domain Eukaryota; kingdom Metazoa; phylum Chordata; class Lepidosauria; order Squamata; family Phrynosomatidae; genus Sceloporus; species Sceloporus undulatus. The sequence goes on along the minus strand of NC_056523.1, from coordinate 156,992,174 downwards.
ATGGTTTCATAAGATATTAAGCAGCATGAAGGATAGATAAGCCACATGAAGAACAGAATGGAACTCTGTAGCTCTCACAACGTAATTGGCTCACCAGCAACAGCAACTCAACAAAAATCCCCCCTGTGCCACCCTCCCTTGACAGATTACATGTTGGGGGTACTTAGAAACAGAACTGAAAATAATAATGCCAATATCACAGTGTCAGCATGACTCTTCTATCTTACATTTTATCTGGATAACGTTTTACAATTGTATTGTATAATTTTATAGCTTTATTATTCCTTCCTTCCTCCTGTGACTGTGTAACACATATGTGTGCCTCTGGCAGGACCCATTTTTTTTTGTTTGTAAAGCATTATGTACACTGACGGTGCTATATAAATAAATAAATGGTGATATATAATGTACATGATCCTATCAATAAACAGACCTGATACTACCCTGTTATGATCTAAATGTGTCATGGACATAAGTGATTTTTCACTCATTGTTTATCCTTTGAGTCCTATTTGACACTACAAAATATTACTCAATTACTGTAGAACACCTTTTTATTTAGCACCTCTTTTCTGTATTTTGCAATGGTGACAGACTGTAGTGAATGCTACTGTTCAGAGGTATGTGCACCTTATTCATGTTTCACTGTGGCACAGTTAAGGCTGCTTTGTAATGGTGGATGCAAACTGCCTTTGAAGTTCAGCTCTGCATTCACAAATGTGCCACAGAGATTCCTCAGAAATGAAGATTTTAAAAGACGTGGGGAGGGGGGGGTGCTGAAAGCATTCTGTCATTCTGTTGTTTACTTTGTTATTCAAATTTCCAAGCTCAGCATTCTTAATAAAATGTTATGGTCCTTTATATCTTCATTTTATAATATTTGTAATTTTCTGAATTATTACATTTTGAAAATAGCCAAAAATTAAATATATGGTGCTGCACAGACAGGCCGTATGGGGCGCCGTTGTTACGTGTGAGGGGTGGCGCTTCCAGACGTGACTCGCCCCTTGCACATGACGAGGGCGTCAAAATGGCGGTGCCCTGTACATATGGGCGCTGACATTTTGATGTGACGGACGCCTAGCCATTGGCACCTTGCGGCGTCACAACCGTGCCGCAGAAAGAACCCGCTTTTTGTGGGTTCTTTTTGCTGTACGAGGGAGCTGCGTGGTTTGTCCGCTGCGGCTCCCTCGTGCAGCAAACCAGGGCGGCGGGAGACCACCCTTTTTTGGGCGGTCTGTATCCCGGCTATGTTTGACTAAGTGCCTGTTTGTGTATGTGTCTGCATTCTCTCTCTCTCTCTCTCTCTCTCTCTTTCTTTCTTTCCCTTTTCAGCCACCCATGCTTAAATACCAAATACAGGAGGGGAAATAGGTATTGGAATACCGATAAGGAACATCAATATTAAACATACTTTTATATGCAACACACCCGATGTAACACTGGGCATTGTGCCCTGATTTTAAGGCAAGTCCTTGCCAATGAGGTAAACTATAAAAATGAGGCAAAACAGAAATAGAATGGGAGGCCCGCATCAGCTCTATGTACGATCTGTTGAGGTTTTCCTACTGCCCTGTTCTGTGGCTGTATGTGCCTGACAGGGCTGGAGAGTTAACTGAACAAATGACCAGTGCAGGAGAAAAAGAGGAGGAGACAGAAAACATATCCAGGGGTAGCTGTGTTGGGCATACAGCAAAATACAATAACATCCAAAATCTACAGCAATGCCTTTATGGGGCCAACCAAGTCAGAGTCAGCCCTGGACTGGTTTATAGAGATCACAAGAGTATCATTTTCAGAAGGAGGAAAAAAAGAGAGTAATTCATAAATTGGACAGCATTTTGTAATACAAAGCAGGGTGCATGCCGAGGGGCAAAGAAGTCAAAAAGTCCCAATAATAAGCAGGAATGCCTGAAGCTGGGATCAAAGCAGGCAAAGGCAAACACTGAAACTCAACAACTGGGTGGCTAGAAATGAACTGTTTTAATATTATTATTATATGCTGCTGCCTCTGGAGCCAGATACATTTAATGTGGTCAAGGATTACTGCATTTGTCCTTGACAAGGCTAGATGATTTGACAAAGGAGAACTTTATCATCATGAACTAGGGTATGGCACCTTGATGTTGTTAACAATCTTTGAGTTGATCCCGATTTATTGTGACATTTCTAAGACTCCCAATCTTCCATTGCTTTGCTTTAGTCCTATAAATTCATGTCCATGACCTCCTTAATTGAGTCTATCCATCTAGCATGCGATCTTCTCTTTCTACATCCCTCCACCTTTCCTAGCATTATGGTCTTTTCAAATGAGTCAGGTCTTCTCATGATGTGGCCAAAGTACAAAAACCTCAGCTTTATCATCTTGGCTTACAGAGAGATTTCAGGGTTGATCTGTTCTAGCACCCATTTGTTTGTCTTTTTGGCTGTCCACAATATCCTCAGCACTCTTCTCCAGCACCACATTTCAAATGAATTGATTTTCCTCTTATGCACTTTCCTCACTGTCCATCTCTCACATCCATACATGGTAATAGGGAAAACAATGGCCTGTATGAATCTAATTTTCATGCTCAGTTACATTTTAGAATCGTTTCTAGTTCTTTCATAGCTGCCAGCCCCATTTCTAGCCTTTTTCTGATCTCTTAACTGCAGCCTCCATTGTGATCAAGGTTTGATCCAAGCTACAGGAACTATTTTATTATTTTGATTTCCTCAGTGTCTATGTTGAAAGGATGCAGCCTTGCCTGACCCCTTTGCCAACTGGGAACAATTCTGCTTCTCCATATTCTGTTCTAGCAGTTGACATATGTTGGTCAGCACAAGAGTTGATTCTGTCAATGTGAATTGTAGCAGGTCTAATGGATTATCAACCGTTATGGATTATCAATTTTACCCAAGTTCTCTTATTGCAGCTTCCACCTCACTTTTTGAAATTTTGGGCTTATCTTCATATGGTTCTTCTTTCCACGTGTCTTTCATTTGCTCATCTCTTTTATATAACTGTTCTGTATATTGCATCCAATATCTTTTTATTTCTTCCTAGTTTTGAATTATGCTCTTTTTACTGTTATAGAGCTTCCGAAACCTTGGTTTGAACTTCCCTTTGATTTCTCAGATTTTGTGAAGAGGTCTCTTGTTCTTCCTTTTTTGTTGTTGTTGTCTTCTATTTCTCTATACTGATCATTATAGTAATTGTCTTTATCTTTTCACATTCATTGTTGTAAAGTTACATTCATGTTCTGATTTTGCCGTCATCTCCCTTTTGTTTTGTTTCTCTTCTTTCCTTTACTGTTTGAAGTGTTTTATCTGTCATCCACATTTCTTCTCCTTCTTTGTAGCCACTGAAAGTGTGTATTTGCATTCTTCCTTTATTGTGTCCCAGACTTCCAAGCATAGTTCTTCTCATTCCCAATTGATTATGCTTAATAGTGCAAATCTGTTTCTTATATTGTCAGTAAATTATGTTGAGATGTTGTTCAGATCATATTTTTGTGTAATTACTGATTTTGGTTTCTTCTTGAGCTTCACTTTTATTTTTCATACAAGTAGTTTGTAGTCTGTGCCACAGTCAGCACCTTGTCCATCATAATGGAATTTATTTTTGGAGGGGTTCTTATTATATATTATTATATATTCCTATTATATAATCTATTTGGCATTTGTGTTGTCCATTAGGTGATGTCCATGTGTATAGTCTTCTCTCTGGCTGTATGAAAAAAGTGTTTGCAATGAATAAATTGTTAGTCTCACAAAAATCTACCAGATGCTTACCTGCTTTGTTTCCTATGCCTAATCTGAATCTTCTCACTGTTTCTGATTCTTCTTTGCTTCCTATGTTGGTGTTCCAGTCGTCTAGGATCAGCCTGAGGCCCTATGTTGGTGTGTTGTCAGTTTCTTCCTGGACTTCTTCATATAATCTCTCAATCTTTTCTTTTGCCTCTGTGGTTGGTGCATATACTTGGATTATGGTGATATTTATCAGTTTCCTATGCAGATTTATTGACATGATTTGGACTTAGTATTGTATCCTTTGACTGTTTTTGCCACATCTTTCCTTAGTATGAAGGCCACCCCATTTCCTCTTGTGTTTTTGTTTCCTGAATAGAATACTGTGTAGTTATCTAAGTCAAAATGACCCATTCCTGTCCCTTTTAGCTTACTCACTCCTAGTATTGCTATTTTTATGTGTTCCATTTCTTCTTTTACTATGGGCCCTGAACTGACAGGCCAAAATAAAGCTGCTCCAGGTTACTTTGGAGGTATGCTGTTTAAGTGACACACGTATCTTAGGAGGCCAGAAGCTGTGTCAAAGCCAAGCTCCAGTCCTTAGGACTGGAGCATGGCTTTGGCGCAGCTTCCGGCCTCTTAGGGCACATGCATAATTTAAAAAGCATACCTCCAAAGTGACCCAAAGCAGCTTTATTTTGGCCTGTCTGTTTGGGCCCTATCGCTAGCTTTCCCTGGCTCATGCTTCTCACATTCCATGTTCCTATAATATGTGTGGTGATGCTTCGGACAGTGTTTGTGTTGTAGAATGTTTCTGCTACTTGCTTTCCTATCGTTTGAGTTTTTCTATGTGTTTGGCTCATTTGTCTATTGTGACTTCTTTGTTGTTCCTACTAATATAAAAATAATTGTACTACACCTAAAACAGAGAGTCTTGTGATGACTCAGTGACTACTTATTTAGTTGTAAGTTTTTAGTGAGGTATAGCATACTTCAACAGATACATGAAGTGTTACCTCAATTAGCAGATTATTACACACATGCTTGGGTGGGTAGTTATAGAGGGAATTGAAATTCAAATAGTATGAACAGTTAGTGACCTTAGTAGTCATGAGTGAAAGAATACTTGGGTGATAATACAAATATTTTTGCATTGATGAGGAGACTGAAGTGTGGTGGGGGGAAATCCTTTGCCCTTCTCAAGCCACAGAAGATAAGAGCTGAATTTACTGCTAAATTCTTGTTTGGGTATTTTCCACTATAATGTATCTTTTAAGGTTTTCTGAAGTCAGACATAGAACATCATGGGAACATAGAGCATTGTGAGAACCCCGAATTGGTTTTTGAATGCTGCAATTTCTGATGTCAGATTTAGTCCATGCATAGAAACTGTCCACAGAAACTACAGAATGTAGCAACATATTGTTGTCAAATCATGGAATATATTATGTTGAATTCCTCATGTTGCATGTGATCTTATACAACAGGTCATGCAACAGCTTTTCCAGGGTAGGCAAAGAGATAGTGTCAGCATCTGGGTCTGCCTCAGTGTGGTCTTTGTGTCTGCATCTCTGTGTGAGGTCTTTTGGTAGTAAATAACATTTTAAAGCTGTGTGGCTGTCCACAAGCAAGTACAGGCCTACTGCCTGGGCAATTAGAAGGAAGTGTCATTGTCCAGGATAAGCCTATAGAGTACAGATAAATCAGAGTAGTTTTAACACAGAACTACATATGGAGTTGTGTTGTTTTCTATTATGTGTTTGGCAAGCAGTAGATTATTCCTGGGAGACCACCATATTCTGGGAAATAACTGATGTAAATCCTTAAATTGCAGCTCTCTGACTAGTTTGGGCAGATTTGCCTCTACTTTAGACTGTATCTATAGACAATGGATTTTGCAGTGTGTTCTGAGTGAAAGCTGGAATTATATTGGATACTACCCTTGTGCTAACTCTGAAAATAACCATTGATGCTAGGGGCTTTCTGCTGATACAATTATATTATTTGATGCAGGCAATGATGTCTCTGATGTCATTGTACAGTAGTGTCTAGAAATATATTTGTTGCATGGATGCCGATTTTGACATTTTGAACCTGCTGTAAGGAGATACATAAGTGGAACTTTGTGAAAGCAACAGAGGAAATAATGCCTTTCCCACTGTCTTCTGTTTAGTTTTTTTAATACTTACCATGTAATCTAATGATTAAAAGTCAACATCATTGCCAGTATAGTACTATTCATATTGTTGTCTTTAAACATTGAAAAGAAAAGTGAAAATGCACCCCACAGTTTTTGTTGCTGGGTCCCATCAAATCACTTCTGACTTGTGGAGCCCCTAAGGCAAACCAATCATGGGGGTTTCTTGGCAAGATTTGTTCAGATGAGGTTTGGCATTGCCTTCCCCTGAGGCTGAGAGCATATGACTTGCTCAAGGTCACCTAGTGGGTTTCCATGGCTGAGGAGGGGATTCAAACCCGGTCTCCCTATCGCCCTAGTCCAACACTCAAACAACTACACCACATTGGTTCTGTGCTGCATATACATAAGCACATGTGTATGCAACTCCAGTTTCCCAATTTGTCAGGGAATGTTTCAGTTAATCCCTTCTTGTCCTACTTATTCAACTGCTTTTAAAATGTCCCAGTTTCTCTCTCCTCCTCCCACTTTCTCCTTTTGTCCTCAGCTTATTTCAGTTGCTGCAAACAGAGTTAAAACTGCAAAAGTAATCTGCACTCTCTTAACTCAGCCAGGGGCAGAGGAGTGAAGGGCACAGAATCTTGCCCTTCTCAGCAAGCTAGAATAAAAGAAAACTACTGAAGACTCCCTTGCCTTTTGTGTTCTTCCTCATTAATCACTTTTGCCATCTTGATCACACTCTAATTTTGCTTGGCCACATGTGTCCCAGGGCATGTCTGCACATACATGGTAAATAAAAGGGTCTCACCTAGTTTTCACAGCAAGCTATCCAAACGACATATGATCGGAGCCAAATCCAGGGCTTTTCATTGTTTTACGGCTTTAATTTCTGTTCAGCATTCAGCTGCACGCATTATTTCACTCGCTCACCGTTATGATCATGTCTCCCCTCTGTTGTCCTCCCTTCACTGGCTCCCTTTTCCTTTCCGCATCAGGTACAAACTTTTGCTATTCGCCTTTAAAGCCCTGCATGGGCTGGCCCCTCTTTATTTAACCGATCGTCTCTCTCCCTACATCCCTACTCGCACTCTCCGCTCTGGTAGCCAAAGTCTCCTCTTTCAACCCAGGATCTCCTCTGCCCCGTCCCGGATCTGTCCCTTCTCTCTTGCTGCCCCTCGTTCCTGGAACCTTCTTCCTCTGCATGCACGGCTCATCACTTCCCTAACCAGCTTTAAGGCTGAGCTGAAAACCATATTGTTTAGAGAAGCGTTCTCAGGGAATTTGTGATTATCATCTGGCTGTCTGACAATATCTGATGTGATGTGATTTGTTTGATATTTGATGTTTTTAATTTGTTTTTTCTTTTCTATATGGTAATTTTATCTGTTCCTCTTTTAATTGTTATTATTTTAGAATGTACGCCTTGGGCAGGCTTTTATATTCTCTTTAATCTTACCGACTTTGTACAGCACTGTGTATAATTACAGCGCTTTAGAAATAAAGTTTAATAATAATAATAATAATAATAATAATAATCCAGAGGGAAAAAAGTGGGGATTTATTTCATTTTTGAATGAAAAATCCATGTATTAGCATGTGTCTCTATCAGGGGTAGGCAACCTTTTTGAGCTGGGGGCCGGGTTGCTGTCCCTCAGACAACTGGGGGGCCGAAGCCAAAAAATAAATAAGTAAATAAATTTTTTAAAAATTAAATATATAAATAAACCAGGACAAATGTAGGACAAAATTTTCAAATGGAAGACACTTTTTAAAAAAAAAATGGAGGACACGTGAAAAAATTTGCTGATTTTTTTTAAAAAATTGTTAATATAAATGCATGTTTCTGAGGCTTCTATAGACAATTGCCCCCCAAAGGCCCTGGTGGCAATCGGCGGCAGGACTGGGCTGGGGCCGGTCCCAAGGCCTTGCCGGGCCGCATCCGGCCCGCGGGCCGCAGGTTGCCTACCCCTGGTCTCTATGGACAAATTCCATAGTGATGTAATGTGAGGCTGAAGGGGAGGAGTTCATAAATACAGACATTTGCACACATGGGGGGGGGGGGGGGATGGAGAAATGAACCCTGGAACAGCCATCACCATGTACCCACACATATTGCAATTTATCTGATCAGGGGGTGTTCAAAGGGGAGAACTGTGTAGAAAGTTCTCCAAAACCCATCTCAGTGTATGTAGACAAGCCCATGTTCACTGCACATCTGGATAACCCAAAGGTAAGTTAGATTTCCTGTCAGTGCTGATGTACCCCCAGTTTTCTTCTGTGAAATGCTGAAGGAGATGATGTGTGCATGCATATATTCCCACACACTCACAGTCTAGAACAAGAGTTCATTTTAAAAATGTTATTAATATTTATTTCTACCTATGTCACAAAGCAACACAAAATAACAGATAATTTCATTTTATGTAGCCAAGCTTCTCTCAGTAAAGGCTCATACACTTATTTCTCACAAACTACAGAGGAAGAGATAAACCTGTTTCTTGTTTATGTTCTTCCAGAAACTCCCCGTCCACAAAACCTTGCAATTTCAGTATAAACACTTAATAATAAAGGAGAAAACACACAAGGTTCCCCTTGCCTTTCTAAGTAAGACTGGGATTGTATTTGCCCCTGTTTCTCATAAATGTAGTACTCTTGACTTTTAAAAGAACAAAATTATAGTACTCATGACTATTTGTGCAATATGGCTTTCTTGTGCATTGGAATATTTCTCTAATCACCAGACTAGATAATCTTTAATCTAAATAACCCTGTTTCTACTGGATTAATCCCCCTGATGTATTTACAGTGCTATCAGAACCTCTCAGCTCTGCTTTAGCTAGGTCAAACAGACCCATCCTTTAACTTCTTCCTCTTGTAAAAAAAGGTGCTTCTATATTTTAAGCAGATTTAGAAGAAAATCTCCTATCAATGCCATTGGGGGCTTCCCCCACCCAGCAAAATTGCTATATAGAGCAAGAGTCCTGCTTGGATCAGAATATTCCCCTTCCAGTGATCCTGCCAAGAATTGCCCTGGCCAAGAATTCAGTGGAGCAAGGATTCAATAGCTAAGAGTGATGCAGGCCTGATGTACATAAACAGGGATTCGAAGGAAAGGCTGACAGGCTGGATTGAGAGGCCCTGACAGTTTTTCAGTCGCTGAACTAATTAGACTGAAGTTAGAGAAGGTTTGAAATTCGGGCATATATAGGCTAGTCCTCAACAAGACTGTTTGTGCCATCTCAGGATGGGGAGAGGAAAGAGAGAGAGACTTTGAAATTTGGTCACATATTGAAAATCTCCTTACATGTACAACATGCATATGAACAAGACAAGATGAGATTTTAAAGACACTTTAAAATACATGTTCTCTACAAATTGAAAGGTTTATAGCTGGAATGAAACTAAATACTATTTTCTCTCTCTCTCTCTCTCTCTCTTTGGAGGATTCAGTTAGGATTGCTAAACTAACTAGTTATTTGAAAGGCCCACTTTGCACAAGTCATCTCCATTTCAGTATATGATCTCAGTTGAATGGATACAGATTGTTCAGGGGAGCATGGACCATGGTCAGTTGAAATGTAAACTAATCATTTAATAAGTTTTTAAAATTAATAGCAATGGCAATAGCAAATTCATTTATATACAGCACATCCGCATTTTATGCGGGTGTGCCATATGCGGCTTTCAGCATACACTGAAAGCCGCACCAGAAGAGCTCGTCACGTGCCCCGGAAGAACTAATGGGGTGTGCCCATTACTTCCTATGGGGCTTCAGCATACACTGATTTCCCCTTACGTGGAGGGATCCGGAATGGATCCCCATGTAAGGGGAGGGTGCACTATACTGCTACACACTGCACTAAGTAGTCTACAGTTGTAAGCTAATTGCCCCCATCAAGCTGGGTACTGTACTCATTTTAGTGACCTAAGAAAGATATCAAGCTGAGTCGACCATGAGCCCCTGACTGGGATTGAACTCACAACCTTGTGGTTTGTGAGAGGCTGCAGTACAGTGAGTCCACACTATACACAGTCTTCACTTACACGGCTTTCAGCATGCGCTGAAGCCACAGAATACTCTAGTGAATGGCGCATGCACCCTTGGCGCACGCGCCTCATGGCGCTGTGTGCACATAGCCAATTATTTTCAATGGAGCGTGAACATACACGATTTCCCCTTTGTGTGTCTGGAATGGCTCCCCCGCAGAAGGGAAGGAAGCACTGTACCAGCATTTAACCACTGCACCACCAGGGCTCCTATTAACCAATTTTTTGACCTGTATGCTTGTGAAGAAAGACCAGAAAAGGTTGGTATCATGGGTTGTACCAGTCAGTAGGACTCCATTGACTGCCGAGTTGGGGCCGCAGCAACCACACACAGCGGTCCCACCCCAGCTGTTTGTCAGTGCAAAAAAAAAACAAAAAAAAAAAAAAACAAAAAAAAGTGGCAGAAAGGAGCGGCTTTCCACCACTTCTTTTTGCACCAGCATAATGCCAGTTTTTCTGCTGCCGCTGTGGCTTTATAACACTCCTGCAGCATGTGCCATGTAAAAGCCACACTGATGGAGTGCTGCAAAGCTGCCCCCCGTGTAGTCAGGCAGGCGCCTTCACAGTGGCTTCCTGTCAGCTTGAGGGCATGCATTGTCTAAACTACATGCCCCCAAGCCTCTGGGAAGCCACCGCAAAGGGGTCTGTTATGCCCCTAAGAAAACAAAAATAATGGCCACGAAAGAGCTACTGGAATTAATTATAGATTAAGAAGAAATTGAAATAGCTACAGATTTCCCATACCTTGGATCAGTTATTACAGTCAAGAAATCAGAAGACTGGGATTGGGAAGGGCTGCTATGAAAGAACTAGACAAACTCTTAAAATGGAAAGATATTAAATTGAATACCAAAGTTAGGATGCCATCAAATTTTCCATCACCATGTACAGATATGAGAGCTGGACAATGAAGAAAGCTGATAGAAAGAAAATCAATTCATTTAAGATGTGGTGTTTGGGAAGAGTGCTGAGAATACTGTGCATGGCCAAAAAGACAAGCAAATGGATCTTAGAACAGATCAAGTCAGAATTCTCCATGGAAGCCAAGATGAATAAACTGAGACTGCCATATTTTGGCCACATCATGGGAAGGCATGAATTAATTGAGTATAAATTACTTTTACACTTTGTACTCAGTTGCAGCAAATGAAATAAGCCAAGGACATAAGGGAGCAATGGAGGAGGAGACAGAAACTGGAATATTTTAAAAGTATCTGGGAAAGTGGGACAACAGAAGAACAATTCAGACTATCCCTGCCTGATTGAGACAGTTGGAAGGTGTGCATTGGAATTAGCCCAAGGTTAGACCAGTCATGTATGATTTAAGTACGTAACCCATGTATATAAACTACTGTATATGCAAAAAGAAGACTTTACTGTAGATAAAAGTCTAGTAATATGACCTGCAAACAGGGCATTTTGCACTTTTGAAAAATTATTCATATATAGTATCAAAATAAAACCTTGTCTTTCAAACAGTTTTGCTCCTGGTTTTGCTAATCAATCTGTGCTTCTAATAGCTGGTAAGATGAGGCCTTCTTCCTTCCTGGTTCACAGAAACAAAATAAAATGTGTCCTTTATGTACCTGCTGCCCTTTAATGTATTTTGCCTGGAGAAGAGGAGTGGGTAGGACAACAGCATCCCATTTTTTGGGATGACAGAGTCAAACACTGAGACCAGGGAACTGGGTCTCTGTCATGTTACAGGGATGAGGCAGACAAGGATTAACAGATGGGCTTGAACTGCTTCTGGGTCATCTGACTGTGGAAATGAGCACAAGGGCAATCTAGGTTAAAAAAAAAAGGGTCCAGAATCTGCATAAAACCCAGCAAAGCAAATCCTACTAGCAACACACACTGGCCATTTCCCCAAGTTTTACATTGCTGCTGGGGCATGGGGAAGGCTCACTACCAGCTCTTGGAGAGTTCCCTCTACCACTAGGCCCTGCACTTCTGCTACTAGTGCTGGTACAATAAGATGGTCCCCAAGTTACAGTGGAGGCACTCTTCTCCCTGCCCTTCTAGAAATGGCACGTTGAGCCCAAGTGCACACAGCCATCTGAGTCTCTCCACATTCCCTTCCATCATCTGTTTTTGGTGCATCTGTGTCACAAAGGACAACATACCTATAAACACATTTGTACTGTGCCAGAGAAGGATGTGATGGCTTAGTGGTGAAGATGCCAGTTCTGACGAATGGAAGATCAAAATGTTGGCAGTTCGAGACCCAAGTGCTGCATGATGGGATGTGCTCCTGTCACTAGTCCTAGCTTCTGCCAACTTAGCAGTTTGAAAGCATGTAAATGCAAGTAGATAAATGGGTACCACTTGGTGGGAAGATCATAGCTTTTGGTGTAGTCATGCTTGCCACATGACCAACAGAGTCGTCTTTGGACAATGCTGGCTCTTTGGCTTAGTAATGGAGATGAGCACTGCCCCCTACAGGCGGTTACAACCAGACATTTATGTCAAGGGACTACCTTTACATTTTACCTTTACTGAGCCAGAGAGCCCTGGCATCAATTGGGAATGAGTTGAGATGGAAATCTAGGCATCCATTCAAAAATAAGACTTCTCCTCTTTTACCATTCCTCTTTTACTATTATCATCCTGAGTGATAGGGCCAGATTAAGACCAGATGAGGCCATAAGATACATTAAGTTTAAGAGACCACATAGCATTCTGTAACACATGCAGTAATTATAAATGTGGATATGTATATGTGTAGGTGTGTGAGGCTCTAAGCTCTTAGCTTGTGCATAACTTTGGCATTTGATGGTGAGTATGCTTGTAGCTTAACTTCTCCAACCCAACTTGAGCGTGAAAACCTAGCAGCAATTTGAAAGAGGTGCTCCTTTTCTACCTGTGTTGCTTGCACCTTTTAAAATTCATACGACACCTCTGATGGGACATGCTAAAAGCTTTCCCTGCTGATCCACAGAATTAAATTTATGAGCACCTGTGGTAGTTGTATTTGTGCACCTCAGCTTTGAACTATATATTACATTTTATCTTTTCTGATCAAGAGAAAAGAGAAACCTGTCTGCTTTGAAAAGAACAAAACACTTATTTTATATAACCTAAAAAGCAAAAAAGTAAGATTTACATTGCATTTACAAGCCAATTTTTGCAGTCTATTGTTATGAATTGTGCTGAAGGTAATCAATTTAAAATAATTATACTTTAAAACATGTTTACTGAAGCTCAGTTTTACTCTAAGCAAATGGCAAAATACTTACTGGTGAAAAAGCAGCAAATAACAGTTGTGCAATGTCATTTCAAGGTCAGAAAATGAGCCTCGAATTTGAGGGGGAGGATCATTACACAAGAAAGAAAAATAACACAAATTGTTTTCAATGTATCTGTAAAGTTTACATGATTTTGGGGGCAAATCTTCCTAAATTGTTTAGATTTTCCTATTTGTGTGTATAGTATGAGTTGTTCTATCCATTTCAAAATGCCACTTTCATTACAGTGATATTTTTAATGAATCTATAACACATCAGGGAAGCTGCCCATATTTGGATAATATTGAAGAGTAGGGCTGTGTCTACTGGCCCAGGCCTTCAACCTCTGCATATTCACAATGAAACCACACACACCTTCCTATGTGCCTATCTATAATCAGGATGGGGGTCAGGAGCATGGCTCAGCATCTTGCAGGGTTCCCATTTTACACAGACAGAGCATTTGGCTCATTCTTGAGACAGGGCAGGCTGATCCAGTATGTGGATGAATAATACAAGGGAGGTTGGATCAGGTTTACAGTGCTGGTCTTTCTTGGATGTTGTATTGCTAATAAAACTTGTGGCCTGCTTTACTCCAATACAGCTCTCTCTAGATGCAAACACACTTTTGCCCTTCATAAGTACGTAGGAGGAGTTGTAGGGTGTGTGTGCATGTGTGTATCATATGCCTGCCAGTCATTTCCAACTTCTAGCACCCTATCATAGGGTTTACTTCATGAGATTTGTTCCAAGGAGATTTGCAATTGCCTTCCCCTGAGGCTGAGAGCATGTGGGATTTGCCAAAGATCACTCAGTGATTATGGCTGAGCAGGGAATCAAATCCAGGGTCTCCAGAGTCATAATCCAGCACTCAAACCACTATGCCACACTGGCTCCTGTATGTGTATATATACATGTGTATATATTATATGCAATTAAAACTGAATTTTATCCACAGTAAAAGAGATTCCACCTAAACATTAGGAAAAACTTCCTGACAGTAAGAGCTGTTTGGTAGTGGAATGCACTCCCTCAGAGAGTGGTGGAGTCTCCTTCTTTGGAGGTCTTTAAACAGAGGCTGGATCGTCATCTATTGGGAGTGCTTTCATTTTATATTTCTACATGGCAGGGAGTTGGACTGGATGGTCTTTGGGCTTTCTTCCAAGACACAGGCCTTGTACAACTCCTCCTGGAGGCTATCTGAATCTATATATTACATATCCTGACACAGGCACACTGATGTGTGACCATTTTCCTGATTTTTCCCTGCTAATAGCTAATAGTCCCTTTTTCCTACCGGCAATTACGCGTATGTGTATGGGGGTGGAACATAAAAGGTAACTGATACTCCTCGCCTTGTTGCTTGTAACTGGGAACAGAATCTTGTTTTATCTTCATTTTTATGTTATAAATAAATTCAGATTAAAGAAAGGAACTGGCTGTGCTTTGCTTTGACAATGCTTTATGTGACATTTAACAATTTATGCAGCTGTTTCATCCCTGCTGTTTAAAGGTTACTTTTGCTAGCCGTGTGTTTCACTGTGACACATAGTGAATGTACAATTAGAAGCCACATCCACACATGCTAAATTCAGTCTGCCCATTGTGTGCATCTCACAGTTGATTCTGCTTAATGCCAAGCAAGAGGTAAGTGTTTGGAGTATCCATCCTGAGTTTCATTTCTATTGGCATTCAACACAATAAGCCAAAACATAGATATTATGACCTGTTACTTATCCATCTTCTGGACTATATTTTCTAACAGAACTAGTACAAAGTGAAATAGAGCTTCCATTCAGAAAGAAATGCTGCAGTTTTCTTGCTGCCTGAAGACCAACAGAATTTACTATATATTATTTTATGCTGTGAATTACACTTGAGGCCATGCTATTGAGGATGCAGCTGTGCTGGGCAGGACACGTTTCTAGGATAAAGGACCATCACCTCCCAAAAATAGTATTCTATGGTGAACTTGCCACAGGTCAGCGTAAGAGGGGCGCCCCAAAGAAGAGATACAAGGACTCCCTGAAACAACATCTCAGGCTTGGCCAAATTGATCACCAACAATGGTCCGCCCTGGCCTCACATCGGGAGGCATGGAGACGCACTATCCACGATGCTGCAGCCTTTTTCGAAAGCTCACGGCGAACACGTCTCAAAGAGAAACGACAACGCAGAAAGAACCACAACCCAGAAACATCACCCGATGAGACTTTCCACTGTGCTTTCTGCAACCGGACCTGTTTGTCCCAGATTGGCCTTTTTAGTCACCAACGCGCTTGTACAATGCGCGGGATGAGTCCTTCCTGAATCTTCGTTCGCAAAGCAAAGCCAGAGAGAGAGAGAGAGAGAGAGAGAGAGAGAGAGAGAGACTTAGCACTGAGCAGGGCTCTAATAAGCATTATTATTTATTGGTTATAATTATTTTCTCTTTCCATAAAATGCTGGCTCAGCCAAGGAGGTACTGTAATTTTCTTGCATAATGCCAAAGTGGTCAAAGAGACAACCTATTCAGTTAATTAAACAGGGTAATGAAAGATTCAGAGATCAGGGATAAGAACTGTCTACCCTTCCAGATGTTAGTTTTTTGTGAGTTTTTCTTTGACTTCACAACTTTTCCTTTGACTTCACAAGTTCCAGATGTTGTTGAACTGTAGTTCTCATTAGACATAGCATAGGCAATGTTGAAGGATGCTGGGAAATGCACTTCTACGTGTCAATTTTTAACAATTTAATTGGGATCATGGAATGACAACAGTATGTTTTTTTTTAAATTAAAGGAACTCTCTAAGCACTGAATCCCAAAGATGGTTACAGCACCCAAGAAACACAATGGCCCTGTAATATTTACATTATGATTACTAGGAATCAGCTAGTACAATCCAGGGAAGAAGCCCCAATATAATCCAAGGAAGTTGGTATGTCATAATTGATAGATGGAAGAAATGCTAATGCTGGATTGGCTGGACTGACTGAATAGACAAAGAACAGAGCAGCGGTTTCTTCATATATTGAGAGTTGGCAAATATTAGGTTTATATTAGGCCACAGTATGTGACTATTTTATCTCATGTTGGAGGCTCCATTTATTTATCTCATGTTGACACTAAATTGTACAGAAGGGGGCTTCCAATAGAAATGGCATGATACAGTTCCAGCAGTGGCTGGAGGCTGCCATGTCAGTGTGGTGGTGAGTCCTCCCTGGGTCTCACTCTGGAAGGAGCTGTCTAATGTGTTCAACCCTCTAGCCACAATAGGTTCAGCATCTTTGATAGCAGGCTAAAACCCAGAGTATGTCCATTGCTCCACTGACCCAGAAGCTACCAGCCACCATGTATAGACAAAAATAATAACCCAGTGATAAACCAATGATAACACATAAAAAGCAGTGGTTAAAACATCAAAAGGCCAGATTAGAAGGAAATGTGCTAGAATAACGTAATTTCCATTGCCTGTGGATAAACCAGGAATATGTTCTCAGAGAAGATGTTCTACCATATGAATGCCACCATTGAGCAAATCTAAACTGTGATTTTGCAGCCTCCATCAGGATTGTTATCAGTTCTTTATGATATCTTCCACATATGTTACCAGGTAAGTGGTCTGTTTCTGCAGAAGTCTATGCAGTGGCAGAGGAAACAGTAGGTAGGCTAGTGTGGGGACTTTTCTCCACTTACCCTCCAGCTTTAAAGTTGTATGCAAAGAGGTATTACTCTTTAATGTTTGAACGATGCTTTTCTAAATGATCTTCTTCAACAGGAAAACCTCCCATTGACCTCTCCCATACCACACCATACAGAATCCTTAGTAATGTTTTTTATGCTAATGTACTCATGCATTGTAATTTCTGTATATCACTGAATGCAATGGTAATAGCTGTGATATAAGCAACTAACAAAATCAAAAATATACCTTTAAATTACAATATCATACACACAGCCTAAATGTATTTACATGTACATTAATTTGTCTGAAATGAAAACTTGGTAAGATGTGACATTTTAATTTTTTAGAAAAAGAATAAAATTGTAAAAACTTTTTTTATTATTTTAAAAAAAACTAGGGCCTCTCCTTTCTCTTCCCACTGAGCCTTCACACAATCTCTTCAGCATTTTAAAGGGCTACAGGCAAATGCCACAGTCCATTTCTGTCAAAAGACAAAAGTTTGGGTATCATGCCCCCCTTAGGGTGTTACCTGGTGTGGTCCACACCACACTAATGACATTCCTGATCAAGTTAATTCTCTGCTACTGACCTACACAATTTTCTCTCCCAATTTTATAACAGGTTTTGGGATATTGTGTTGTACTGTCTGGGTGAAAAGAAGAATTGATACATTTTTGACCGGTTGCACGTAATAAATTTAGATTTGTTTGCATTACTTTCTATCTCCTTTAAAAGCACTGATTAATGGTATATAATTACTACAACTACAACATTGTCTTGATCTTACAAAACAATATTCCAAAGTGGCAAGATAACATACAGTATTATTCTTTTAATACCAAAATAAAACTGAGGCAGAAGGAAGGGACAGAGATTGGAGCAAGACAGGGGCAAAAATGTTCAGGAAGATTTGCATAGGAGACAGATATACAGTGACTGATTGATCTTATGACAAAATCCTAAAACAGATGGTGTATCTGCCTCATTTCCCCCCTCTCTTTTGTAACTCTATTTTTAGCTGACCATAAATTTGGACTTGAACAAGGATGACAGTTTTCAGCCTCATTGCCCAGGAAGATACAGAGAGAGAGAGAGAGAGAGAGAAGGGGAAAGCCTTATTTCATATAAATAGAAACATAAAAATAAATTTAAAGTATGAATGCAAATTGTCAGACCAATAACATATAGTTAACTAGGTATGTGTATTCTAATAGATTCAAAAACTTGTACAAGGTGCAATAAGCGGCTGCGAATAAAGAATTATTATTTAAATACCTAGTTTTAGAGCATTTAATAGTGACTAATTCAGAGAATGAGAGATTGTTTTTAATAAGCTAGGCTGGTTTCTTTTTTATAATTCCTTGAAAGCAACAATGCAATGTCTTTGATAATGAATACTTAACTTGGCAGTCAACTTATTATTATTATTATTATTATTATTATTAACCTTTATTTATAAAGCGCTGTAAATTTACACAGCGCTGTACATACAATCTTCACTTACAAATTAACAAAGTCAATGCTCTAATTCTTTATTTTTAAAAAACATTTTTTTAAACATTAATTCTTCTATATATCAAATATATCTTCACATCAGATTAAAATCCAACTACCTCAGTGTTCTCTGCAGTCTTCAAGTTTATAATAAATTGTAACAGTGGGGCTGAAGTAGGGAAGAGTTAAGAATAATGCCGTTTACTGTCCCACTGCATGATTTTTTAATCCTTAAAATATTCTTCTGCAACTGTGAGCAATATTCTCACATTTACATTTGAGTTTGCTACACAAATGTACATTATTTCACACCTTGACGCGGAATGAAGACATACACAGTCAAGCAACAAACATCATCTCTCCTTAACATTCATTAAGGCTTCTTATAAATTATTTCTATGTCAACATCTAAGTGTCGGTTACAGTGTTAATCTGTTTGTTGTTAGGCAACCTATGTTTATTACTAGTGTTCCTTATTCAGTATAAACACTCCTAAAGCAAAGACAACTTGTGCATCCCACAACAGCCAGACATGTGAACATTCTGTTTCAGCCATGAATGGAGGAGGACCAGGAACAGCAAACATGAGGGGAGCTGGATCACTTCCTGCCCTTGTCTCCTCCAAATCGCTGATCGCTAACAGCTATGAAATGATATGATATATGATATAATCACTATCTCATTCATCATGCTGTTTAGAAGTAACTTTGTTTGTGGAAGCTCATTACTGTTCGCTTGTCCAGCTCTAATGTATGCTGCATGAAATAAGAGCTTCTGTTAAGGTTTCTCAAAGGTCCTGCTTGACATTATAATGTGCCAATACATATAGATATGGCAATAGAAAATCTATGGTCAAGACACCAGCAACTAGGCCTTTTCGTTAGCAATATTTTTCTGTTGGTATTTCTGTGTCCAGAAACCTCACACACTCATGGAAAATTTCACTGAAATCCATGAAGTTGTTCAGAACTTAAAATACAAAACTTTACAATTGAAAACCTGTCTGCAAAACACAGTGTTTAATTCTTCATGATCATATAATTTCAATAAATGACTTTGGAAGACTAACTCTGTCTTCATCAAGAGAAAAATTGCAACACCCCCTTCCTCTGTATTTTAAAATGACATCACATATTTAAAACAGATTACCAGTTTTCCATCCCAAAGGTTCAGATTAATGATATTTTGAGAAGGTTGGTATGCAGTCTCATATATTCTTCATTGCTTCCAGTCCTTGAAGTCTCAGCTTACAAAGGTTCTTCAGCATGAGCTGGCTGCACAGTGGTCCACCTGGCAGACAGTAGCAGCCCAGGCCACAGTCTATCCAAAAGTCTGGATTCAGGTGATGAATGAAGAGGGGAAGAAGCATATATAAACCCTCCAAGGGCTTAGAAAGCTATTTTCCAAAAAGGCTGGATATAATGGGCATGCTGAAGCCACCCATAACTGAGTAGGGGTAGGATGATACTTTGCATTCTAGATCATCATCTTGCCAGTGGTCAGCTATGGATGGCTTCAGCATGTCATTACACTCATTCTTCTCAGTCTTTCATGGACATGCTTCCCACTTTCTCTGATGCACTCTTAAAATGCTCAAAGTCTAAGCACAAGAAAACTCATATCTGGATGGGCCCCCTCATTCCCAGCCTGATTTATTTAGTCTATTTACTCTCTTTCCAAGATCCACAAAATTATTTTCCTTTGCCCTTCCATCTCAGGATTTTAACTTGCAACTCAGAATTATTTCCAATCAACTGCCCAGGGTAGGGGTAGGATGATACTTTGCATTCTGCAAAGACTGTTCCAGCCCTTTGAGGACAAAGAATGATGTCATCAATGCTATACACATATACTTTATTGCTGTCACTGTTGGGTGCCTTCATGACATTTCTGGCTTATGGCAACCCTAAGGTGAACCTATCATGCGTTTTTCCTGGAAGAACTTGTTCAGAGGGGGTTTGTCTTTGCTTTCCTGTAAGGCTGAGAGAGTGTGACTTGTCTAAAGTCACCTAGTGGGTTTCCCTGGCTGAGTGGGGATTCGAACCCTGCTCTCTCAGTGTCCTAGTCCAACACTCAAACCATCCGTTGTTATGTACTTTCAAGTCATTTCTGACTTATGTTGACCCTCAAGGTGACCATCACGGGGTTTTCTGGGGCTAAGAGTGTTTAACTCATCCAAGGTCACCTAGTGGTTTCCATTGCCAAGCAAGAAATCAAACCCTGGTCTCCAGAGTCATAACCCAACACCCAAACCACTACACCATGCTTTATTACTGATTCATAAAAACAATTGTCCAATAAAACAGATGGCAAGGCAGTGTAAAGCAATTACTCTCATTCTGTTTTTTAAATGTGTTAGGGATATTAAATGTTTTAAATTTGAGCTAAGTTATGAAACAAGAAACTATGGAGCCCTGGTGGCGCAGTGGGTAAATGCCTGTACTGCAGCCATTCACTCGAAACCACAAGGTTGCGAGTTCAAGACCAGCAAAAGGGCCCAAGCTCGACTCAGGCTTGCATCCTTCCGAGGTCGCTAAAATGAGTACCCAGACTGTTGGGGCAAATTAGCTTACTTGCTAATTAGCTTACTTGCTGTTCACCGCTATGATCTTTGGAATAGCGGTATATAAGTAAAACAAATTATTATTATTATTAAGAACACATTTTAAAAAAACAACAGCAGTGCACAATGCATCTTTAGAATATACTTTCAAAACATCATGTATAGACGCCATTGTTCCTCTGTGCACTAGTTTATTTTCTCTCTACAGCAACTTAATTATTCTTGTGCTATGGAGAAACTAATCAGTCTGATCTCAGCTGTCTCCTTAAAGAAGATAACTTTCTGATTAAGCTAGTAGATTAGTACATTTGGCGAAACTGCAGTATCTTGACCCATGAAGAGGTAAATGGAGAGATTTAATGAGAGACCGACCTTTGAAATCCTTTCTTAATTCTTGCAGTTAATATGGAAGGTAAATAGCGATTCTATCACAAAATAAAGCAAAACGAAAACAATGAATAATATAGGGGAAATATAAAAGTTATGTCTTACAGTATTGTAAGGTAATCACACACATCATTACAAAATTGGTGCAAAACTAGCTTTCTCAGATAGAGGCATGCCTTTCAGGAGGTGAATACAGTAACTGTAGATGACTTTAATAACTGATACTTTTAAATAAAGGGACAGACTTTACTGAAAGTAGCTTTGCAGTCTTTGATCTCTGGCAGTTTTAAACAGGGAAGTTGGTATCGCCTTTCTTCAACTTCATCCAGACACAAATTTATTTTAGAGGGCAGGGCTAGATTTTAATTTGTACCAAGAGAACTTAAAATGCACTCAGTTTATTACTTTTATAGCTCATATTTTTCCCACCACAGGAAAATTTGGAGAATACCGTATATGTCAGGATTCTGGGGAAAAAAAACCCTGCTTTTTGTGAATTATATATATCACAGAACATCTATCTGTGTTTTCTTTACTGTGACATTTGAACTTGGCTTGTCTCTCCATTACTAAAAAAATCAATGAATTGTTCTAGATTTAGTTTTCTGCTTTGTCACAGGAGAAGCAAATCAGAGTGATGCATGTAGTCAGGTTTCAAGAACATGATAAGCAAACACAGAAAAAATTCCAAGAAGATTAAGAACTTGGAAGAAATAACAGAACTGGGGCATACCAAAGGTAGAAATTGTTTTCAAAATTTGTTAACTTGAACAAAAAATAAGGAAACGAAAAGGTAAGCTAGAGCTGTTCTAAGATCAGCAGAGGACAATGACAGAGAGACTGGACGATCAGTGAATTTCAGTGATGTGACTTCCCTGAGTTGAGATTCCTCCAGTAAGTGCTGGTTTTGCTAGTGAAGACTACCAAAGGATTTGTCTCTGTTATACAAAGAGTTCACTTGCATGTGTCAATAATCCAGATTTCTAAAGAATTCTGGTTTATGGTACTTGATCAATATGCTAGCACAGGCTGCTCAATTACTCCCGCTATATTTGTTCAGTACTGTGAGTAATTACACAAACTGCAGACCTTTTGTCTGCTCTTTGTTCAATATGCTGTGTGAACCAGGAACTCAGTTTGTTCTTGGCGTATGACTCTGACTTGTCACTGAGGAAAGAAACCAGAGTTCCTCATCTGCAGGTAACAATAAACAAACCAAAAACAGAAGGTTTGCAATTTGTTTCATTGCTCCTGCTTGCAGCAGAAGGGATCAGGTACCATGCACACAGTGTTTGTAAATGGTAACCTAGGGTTCCCTTGGAACCATTGCTTATCATGCTATGTGAACTTAGCCAAAGGGTCATTTTGCTAAGAGAAATGTAGCAAAGCTCTTCTTGTTCCCACTATACCTCAATGACAAGACCATGACAACTTCAAGATGCTGGAGGAGGATCTTGAATCAGGCCTTCCGTCAGACAGTATCCACCATGTTACCTCAGCTAAATCCCTAGCTTTGGATGATGATATGCTTGCACAGAAAACAATACATCTTAAACAGCTGTCAAATCACAACGGATTGTAGTATTCTGTTACACACACCTGGATGTTAAATATCCATCCAAGGTCCAGAAACCCAAGATGATGCTCATACCTGCAAAGCATTGGGTGGAGAATGTGTTCGCAATACAGAGATGGCATTTGGGAGGTGAAGTACTTAACTATTGCCCCACTATCATTTCTGCTACATCCTTTGCAGCAGTTCAGCACTGATCATGTCCAAGCAGATTACATTTGGGTGGTGTAACTACATTATGAATCAGATGTGTCAACTAATAATAAAACTTAGGTACTACCAGCATTGTATCATTATTTCTTTGCCATCAACATATGCTTAGATTGAGTCTTAAAGCTGCATATCATATCTAAAACAACAACAACAACAACACAGAAGTGATGGCCAATGTATTTGTCCATAGCAAACTGAAAAGTGAATCATACTTAATAATGAACTGCAGAATTTATTAGATAAAAAAGCTTAATTGTTTCAGGTAAAGGATCTATTAATATTATGTATACAAATCCACAATGCAGTATGTTAACGGTCAGATTTAAATCAAACAAGGGCAAATTCAGTTCTTCTCTCTTTAGTTTGGGGGCAAATTAATTTAGTTTTGGGGGAAATTGCTCTGTGGGATGTGAAGGAAGAGACTATGTTGAGAACGAATCAGAAGACATGCCTGGTTAACTTGTTAAATTGTTTTAAACTGCTTTTAGTTATTTTAATTGTCTTGTTTTAACTTGTCACATTTTATTCTGTTTAAATTATTTCTTACTGCTTATATTTTAAATTGGTTTACCGTATATACACATGTACAAGTCGAGGGCAAGTTTTGGAGCCAAAATTTTGGATTTCGATATGACCCGTGGATAAGTTGAAGGTACAATTTAGGGACATGTAACAAAGAATATAATTACAAAGCCCCCACCCCCTATGCATGTACTCTCTCCTTGCAAAGCAACCAGATCCTTACCTGTCCTTGGGACATGGGGGAAAGAGGGAGACAGACACACATGCATGCCTGCCTTGCAAAGCAACTGGGGCTCTTCCCCTGCTTTTTGACACTCACAAACTCTTCTTGGCTGAGCAGCAAGTGCTGAGGTAAGGGGAATGAAGGTGTTAGGACTTCTTTCTGAGCAGTATTACCATATTGACCTATATATAAGTTGAGCCAGGATTCTGGGATCAGTTTTTTTGGCAAAATAATTTTGATTTATAGACGAGTATATACAGTAAATGATTTTATTGTATGCTGCCCTGAGATCATGTGATAAAGACCTGAATATACATATTTATATAACTTAATAAATCATGGCAAAAGGAGACGAAAAGATTTACAAGTCTGTAGAAAATAATTCATTCATTATATATTTATAAGTCAGAATCAGTGAGCATACCATATTTTAACAGCACTCTTATCCATATATCATATACATATATGAAAAAACCCTAGATAGTTGTACTGAGTCTCTGTGTGCCATATTGCTTGTTCATTTCCTCCTCAATTTTTTTTTTAAACACATACACATACCCTAACAATTTGAACAACATTCTGTCTAATCTGGTCCTCAGTTGAAGGCTTCCCCACATGTATGCCTGTTATCCTTGCTGGTCCTCTTTCCATAGTCCCTTTTCCCTGCCAAATAACATGGGCCAGGGATGATGGTGGTGGGGGACTAGAGGCAAGACCACCCCAGCAGTTTCCTAATTCTTGTAGTACTTTCTCAAAAGTAGCCTCCCAATACTCAGTGCTATCTCAAAGTCAGTTAAGGTTGTTTTTTTTAAAAAAATGAGCTTTCAAACAGGCCAACTTCTACTGGTACCTTGTGTTTTTAGTCCCCCCACCCCCAGATTACATGTTTTCTTCTATTTATAAGATGTTTTGATTTTAACCAAAGAAAGGAGGCTAGCAACACAACAATTATACAAAGTCAGAGGGATATCACATATGCAGTCTAGTGCTGCTTATATGTACAGCTGCAACAAACATTTCTAAGACAGACTGTAGTGGATATTTTATTGGATTCACTGGTATGAAAATGTAATGCAGGAAAATCCACTTTTGATAAATATCATAACATATCTGAGTGGAGTCTAAACTTTTTTAAAAAAATCTTTCATTTCAATACTTCTAAAACATTAGAAATCGAATAATTAAATAAGAACTAGCAATTTCAAGGTTAGATTTGTAGTAATTTTTTTTAGATCTTGATGATCTAAACCAGAAGTAGAGAAATTATTTTTCCAGCCCAACCCTTCAACATTCTAAATCTGACACATGGGGGAAAGAACGGATTGAAGAAATTACTAAAAATAGTTGCGCTGGGACAAAAGAGGGGTTAGACGCTGTTGTATGGGTTTTTAATTGCTCAAATAATTATTAATTGAGTTCTCTGAAATTTGACATTTTGAAAACAGGCAAGTATAAAAATTAACAAAAATCTGCATAATTTCGCTTTGCTTATAATATGAGTTTCCATTATGCTTTATCCTTAAGATCTGTTTTTTATGTAACTGATTTCTTAGCTTGTATGCTAACAGTTTGCCTGGTTTATTAGCTGACTCAAAATATCTTTGCTTTATTAATCTCATTTTTTTGTTTATCTGATCCACTAATAATAGAGAGATTTGGTTCTGTATAATTTTGATATCTTTCAATATTTCCTTATCCGCACCTTTGTTCCGTAGCTGTTTCTCCTTACTCCTTAATTGGTCTTGTAATTCTTCTATTTTTCTATTTCGGTCCTTTCTTTTTTCTATTCCTTTTTTTATAAAGAAGCCTCTTAGTACCGCCTTCATTGCATCCCACACTATGTGGGGTGGTACCTCCTTATTTAGATTATCTTTAAAATAATTTTTTAATGCCTGTTTTGCTTCAAGAATTATGTTTTCGTCCTTTAATAATAACTCATTTAATGTATGGGTTTTTAAGATAGCCTCAATTTTAATACACATACAGAGCTCATAAATCAGTCAAAACATAATTGTAAATCAATCATAAATAAGGTCATCCATCAATCATAAAGTGGTCATAAATCATTCACAAGGGTTATGGTAATCAATCATACTGCTGTCAATCAATCATCATGGGGTCATGAATCAATCAAGTTGTCATCACAATCAATCACAGTCAAGATAACGCAATGCCCATTAAGGATGAATGTATCTTCAGGCATGATGTTTCTATGCATGGGGCAAATACAGCACGGGCATCCCTTGCTCTCAGTGTGGTAACTATCCCCTGTATAGGGATTACACCAAGGCCTGCTAGTATGCTTAATTCCCTGGGGAAGGTGGAGGGGTAGCCTGCATTGGCCCCAATTACTGGCTGTCCCCCAGTAGTTCACTCTGCTAGCTCTGTGCTACCTCCATGCTACCTGCACCCTCAGTATTCATCTCATGCCTGATGACCCCATTCCTTTCTGATAACAGTCAGTTGTGACAGTGCAGCTAGTATCTTAGAGGTCCAATGTGCAGAGGTACAGTTGCCTCATAAAAGTGAGCCATTAGCTAAACATCAAACTAGTAAGTGAATACAAGTTCAAAACAAACAAAATTCCCAATACCCATGGTCCAATAACATAGAAAAATTACTTCCCACCTCCTGAAGGTGACTAGCTGGAGCCTGGAGATATGACAAAGGCACCAGTATGAACAGAGGGCGGGTGGATGGGATGCTCAGAATGGTTAGCCTCCATGGACCTGGGCCTTTATAGGCCTGGAAGATCTTGCTCCAAATATTGTGCAACTTGGATGAGATCTGTAGTGAGATCTTGCCAGATCTCGTCCCAAAGTCTTGCGATGTTGCAATTGTAATTGACTTCTGATTGTGATTTCTTGATTATCAATGGTGAAGGGATAAACACTGACCTACTCCTGTACCAGCTGTCATGGGTCTAAGTGATAGATTCCAAGAGATCTATACTGAGTAGTTCTTATGCTGATACTAAAAATGTCTGAATGCTGGGAATCAGCACCACCAATCCCATTCTTCTCACTGTGCCTTGCCTCCACATGTAAACTCCACACACAAATAATGTGCAGGTTTATTTGCATGATACTTCCCCACTATTTTTTGAGGATCATAAATTGTGTTAACCCTGTCAACATTAATTTCAATACTAATATCATGTAGTAATTATAAATTGCCATCTTTTGAAATTATTGATGCTTCAAATGATTATGTTCTAATCCCTTGCATGGAACTATGGGAATTGTCTTCTGTTTGTGCCCAGTGTGAATATGACTTTGAAAAAAAATTGACTGTTATTTGATTAGTTGTAGAGTGCGTAATTCCATAAGGGCATAATTTGTTCTAGAGGAAAAGGTACTTCTGGCTTTCGCATGTTATTCCCCCAGTACACTTACAAATACTGTAGTATTCTAAACAAGAAGATATTAATTAAAGGAATAAACATCTACAACAGAAATGGAAACTGCCCTTATTTAACAAGTTGTAATGTACACAGAGCTATTAAAAAGCAGTTGGGAATCCCTAAGGCAAATAATAGTCCAACACTCAGACCTATTATTAGGGTTACTATGGAATAAATAATCAAGAGGTTAGTATGCATTTCTGTACACTCATGTTTGTGGCTGACACGGTCTCATACTTTCATGTGACTGGGAATTTCAGTAACAGCAGCACATAGGTGGGGCCAAACTCTAAGGATCATCCTTGCAGAACTGACACGGCACTGTGAAGAGGTCCATATGGTTTCCACCCAAGTCCACATGGAAAGGCCTGCTCCATGTTTGAGAAGGGTCATGACAAAATGCCTTTGCTTGTCCCCAGATGAGTTAGCAGGAGATGTTCCCAGTACAGCTATCACAGGGTTTGTGTGTGATGCTTTCAAAGGGGCAAGGGATCCACTTTGAATTTTAGTGCAAACCTTAAAGAAGCTATCCAGTGTTCTGAACCTAATTTGAGGATAGGGTTCTTTAACCCCTTGGATAGCTCCTTTAATAGTCCAATTCTACCTGGAGTAGATTCACTGACACAGAGCACTTTGGCTGCAATAAGAGAGATGCTACTTTAACTCTCTTGTCAACTTTTGGCAAGGATTAAACCAGTGGTTCCTTTACTCTGAAGCCACTCACCTGCAGCTAGGTTGTCGTCCCCCCCACCCACCCATTTTTTTCCTATTTATTTCCATCACTGAAAAGAACTTCCAGTGGTTGCAGCAAGCAAACGAAGCACTTGTTTAAATTCCTGACAGTCTTGCTGCAGGACATGATATATTAAGGTTCACTGGGAAGAGATTAGACAGACAGACAGCCCCCACCCTTGTTGTTGCTTGGAGTTCCTTTCAGTGCTACCTTTAAATGGCTTTCATGCAAAACAGTGACACTGGGTTGGGTGCAACATTTAAAATGTTCCTGCTCCTCCTTGGTGTTGGGTGATGAAAGGATAGTAGGCAATTTCAGAAAAGTGACAGAGCCGATTTTAACCCCATCCCCCAACATGTCCTCAGTGTATATTTGTTCCAGCATGGTTTATTTGAAATATTTCTGTATCATCTCCCAGCCAAGAAGGGTTCCTGAGTCATAAGAAAGGCTCCTGAGTCCTGCTTAGCTCCTCCTGCAAGTAGGACAAACTAGTAGTAACTAAGAATTTAACTTAGCATTAGAAATGCTAAGTTAAACTTATGCTAAGAAAATTTAGCATTACAGTACATTTCAATACACACTCTTTCCTCCTATTTTCTGTAACAGGCCAGAGTTTGAAGACATGGGTTCTAGCCTTGGTTTCCAGATCATTCTATTTGTCTTTTGCCTAAAGGCAGCAAGTGCCAGGAAGTCAAACACTAGTAGAGGAATAAGTCATAATGAGCCAAACCAGTCTAGGTTATACATGTGGGGTCTAAAGGATTCACCAAAAATGAGTGGAAGTTCAGTAGCAGATTATCAACCATTCCAAAATTAATTAACAGAAGCCAGCAAAAACCAAAGTGGAAAGACAACAAAATGTACAACTTAAAGCCAGGTCAGGGATCAGGAATTTAAGAACATATGAGTAAACACCAATTTGATGGACTGTTGTCTGCAACAAGATCTCCCCCCAACTGCTGGGGATTTACATATGCTTGACTTTGGTACACCGGGTGGATAACTGCTCAATATTTTCTGTTTTAGTCTTTACAAGCTCTTTCTGTACTTCTGCTGGTCTAAGCGTTGTTCTGCAAATAAAGGTGGCCTCTCCTTGGCATCCATCTGCTCTGGCTGAGGAAGGTTCTTTTCCTCCAGAGGGCCTGCAACTGGGCAGGAGTCATAATACAGAGGCAGAGACCCTCCAAATATGAATCCTCTGAGTCCAAACACTCAGTGTGAGTTATAACACTATTTTAGTTTTCTCTCTATATTTCCCCGAGTCTCCAAGCTATCTTGTACTATAGAACAACACAACAATTCCACTAAAGATCTTTTTTAAAAAAAAACCAGCTGAAAAGGTACTGGGAAGGAGAGAAGTTTTATCCATTACTGGAGGTGGAGACAGATTGTTGTGCAAGATTCCATTGACTGTAGCAGCAATGAAAATCTTGAAACAATTATGTCCTATAGCTCAATTGATTCCAGTTCTTGGCAAGAACACTGAGCTCACATTGAGGAGGAAAATAAAACAAAGAAGACGGCAAGAAAAACAATTCCTTGTAAATATTGATTTAACTTCCACTGTGAAATAGATAACTAAAGTCATTTTCACCTATCTTATGTGCTGTGTTAACACTGGTGCCTGTCCTGTTTTACTGACATTGCTTTTATCTCAGCACATTTTGGTCTTATATGTATGTCAGATATAAAAGTAAAGAATTTGTAGTAGAGAATATGCTACAGTCTGGACTTCAGTGTGGCTTAGTACATTGGGAATGATCTTATCGCAGCTGCCTCTGGACCTATCCCAAGGGTCCCTGCCATCTGCCCATTGCCCCATTCCCCAAAGGAGGTACTCAAACACTGTAATGCTCCAAGCAAATAAATGGAAGCCCACTATACTTTCTTTTGCAATTCTCCTTGCTTATTTCTTATTACAGAAGTATTAAGTTTAATTAACTAAAAGTTTTCTACTATAATCTTGTCACCCCACTTGTCTTTGAGTATTTTATTAGCACTTCCTAACCCTGGTCTACTCCACCACAGTAATGTTAGGACTTTGCCTGATATTATTATTATTATTAACCTTTATTTATAAAGTGCTGTAAATTTACACATATCTTAGGGAATGTATGCTGCTGAACTGGAAAACCTCATAACAGTCAACAATATTAATTTATAATACCACTATAATGATGTTACTATTATTTTAATATTGATATAGGATTATTAGAGTTAGTGTAGTGTAGTTGTTGTAGTAGGATTCCAGACAGCACGTGTTCAGATCTCTACTCTAAGGTGATCCGGTGGTGCAGTGGTTAAATGCTGGTACTATAGCCATAAGGTTGTGAGTTCAATCCCAGGGGCTCCAAGGTTGACTCGGCCTTCCCTCCTTTCATAGCTTGGCAAAATGAGTACCCAGCTTGTTGGAGGCAATTACCTTACAGATTGTAAACCACTTAGAGAGTGCTGAGTTCACTGATAAGCACTACAGAAATGTACATGCTATTTCTATTTCTATTTCTATTGCTATTACTGGTCCAGAAACAACTTAAAGGCGAACATAAAATTTATATAAATTAATTTTACTATAGAATCCTTGTGCTACTATTATCCTATAATTGAGAGATGAGCAAGCTTGGAGAGACGGGGAGTCACAGTGTTATCTCCCTCCATCACTCACATCTGGCCACAAAATGGCAATAAAGAAAGAAAATAAAACTAGAAGTGACTGGACATCCAGTTCTGTTTTTCCTTGGGATGTGTGTGTGTGGGGGGGGGGGGGGGTAAGTAGCCCTGTCCCTCTCCCAACTGTTTAAGCCTAGAACCACTGCATCTGAACATCATCAGGAACATGAAAATATTTTTGATGAAGTAGTGCTGGGGGCAACAAGGGCTGCATGTGACTCATGGGCTGCACTTTGTGTTTGCTGTTGTTTTGTGCCATCAAGTCATTTTCAACTTATAGCAACCCTAAAGTGAACCTATCATGATGTTTTCTTGGCAATATTTGTTCAGAGGAGGTTTACCATTGCCTTCCCCTGAGGCTGACTTGCCCAAGGTAACCCAGTGGGTTTCATGGCCCAGCTGGGAATATTGAGAAATATAGTCCAGTTTTGTGAGTTTGCATCTGAAGGAGAGTACTACAGCTCATTTCATGTGGGAGGTTGCTTAAAAAATGAGTACAGTATTTTCCAAGACTTAAACCTACAAGGGTGAGGACAAGAGAAAGTGAGAGATGACATTCAAAGATTTCAACTACTAAAAAGTATTTATGTCAACGCATAACTGTGGAGAAATCTTGAATATTTAACAGTATACAGTGGTATGTACTGATGCCAGAGTAAAGGTCAAAAAGCCTCCAGGATATGTCAAAATATTGAGAGAGTGGTACAGCCCTTGGTCTACTGGATATTAAATAGCAAATATATATACTTTCAACCTTGGAAAAATCTTTGAAGCTATGGATGCTTGAAAAACCAGTATCTGTTAGCTCTCTATTAACTTCCATGGCATGGGGATATAATTTGAACATGTATGAATGCCTAAAATGTCACCGAATTTTTGAAAACAAAATCAGTGTCCAAGATAGTTTCCAGTCAAAGAGGAGCAAGACAGGATGCACATGTATCATATAAACCAGTGCAGCACTGTCAACACACCATCACCAGCATTTTGCCAAAATTAATGCAGTCTTTTCTTAAAAGGCATTGAGATAACCAGTAGAGATAAAATATTTTTGTTGTTGAATTTTGGCATTGGATCTAAAGAAGCAGTGCCTATGGAAACCTGAATGACATTTACTGGTGTGAATGTAAAGGGCATTTCAATGCCTTGTTCACCAAACTCTCAAGTATCTAATTTACTGCAGCACAACCACTTCTTAGCTGTAGAAATTCATTTCATTAATATGTCTCCTTCTGTGTGCATGGGAATACTACATATAGTGGGAAAGTACACTTTGGACTTCTTTTCGTCTAAGAACACAATAAAGGGTTGATACAGAACCTACTGTCTTTTTGTTGTTTTTAACATTCCTAAAATGGCTTTAGGACCAACAATGTGTTTAAAGCCCCATTATTCACAGAAAATTACATTATTTCCCTACAGATCTGTTCAATGTCCCATTGCAACCCTAAAGCTCCCACTCTCTTTTTATCTGTAACCTCTTCCCCACCTCTCCCTTAGGAGAGCCAGAGGAGACACAGTGTTAAGCACATGTCTGGCCACTGTGTTCTTGGCTTTTGTTTACTAAACAGTAGCTTCCCCTTCTACCTCAATCCTGGATTATTGGGGGTTGGGGTGTTGCATCTGTTGCTCCTACTATGATGCTGATTTGGGTTACCTCTTCCCACCCCCATTACAAAATGGCTTCTATTTTGTAAACAAAACACAAGGGCCAGTCATGTGAGTATCATGTTTACTGTGGCCTTAATCATGCATTTCCCTTGGGGACTGAGTCCCTGGGGTCACTGTTTGCTGTAGAAGACAAACTACAAGAGTGTAGCCAAACTATTTATATCTAAGTGGGGAAGACATAATTGCATAACTGTTGAGGATCTAAGAATTTCTTTTGAGTCCTTGGAGGCTGGTGTGCTCCCCAGCTTAAAAACTAGATGTCCAAGTGCATCTGAGCAGAAAAGCCATCATTATCTCAGAAGATGAGATGCAAGATCACCCTAAGACATTTAACTGCTTGAGGCAAAAAAGCAACAACAACAGGGTATCGCTCCATTACATTTACAAAAGTCAATGGGAGTAGTAAATGAACCTCTTTTCAGTAATGGCCATAATAGGACAGTGTCTTCCACTTCACTAGAGAGAAAAAGTCTAGATGGCAGACTGCTTCCTCATCCACTTTATTCTTGCCTCCCATGATCTACATAATTTTCTCTAAAACCAGTCTGCTTATATACAGTACCTTTGATGCCAAGGGTTTGCTACCAGTCCCTGTGATTACTGGAGACCAAATAATCCTTCCCCTTATTTTAGCCATAGTTAAAGACTGAGGTCCGAAACAGATGGGCCACATAAACTGGTTTCAGTCTGTGTTCGGGGCATAGCGTTTAGATGACGCACAGCCTGAGCATGGCTGGAATCTGTATCGAGGCTGCATCTTTTACAAAGAACTGTGCCAAAAAGGAGCAGACAAAAACTGCTCCATTTTCTGGCCCAGTTCAAAACCACGATGATAGCCCAGATCAGGGCTGGGTGTGTGTGGCTGCTGCAGCCCCGGCATGAACAGCACAAGCACAATTTCAATGTACTTTTTTCAACCTGTCTGTTTGAAAATGGCCTGCATTAGCCAACATCCCATTCGTAATCAAGGTTTGCAACTCATTTGTAAACCACAGTAAATACAGAAGGTGGATATTAACAGTGTTTATGATTGATAACTAGGGTTTAAGCAGACACAAACTTTTGCGATGGTCAAGACCAGTAGTGTCACTGGGGGGGGGGGGGGGGTTCGGGGATGGGCTACACTGGGTGACACCCCAGGATGGGGGGTGACACCCAGTTGTCTTCCCGCCCCATACGGGCATTGTTTTGGCTCGCCCAGGGGCTCCTCCATTCCCCATGGGAGCTGCTTGGACGCATGCTGGCTCTCACCAGGCTTGGGTGGGCTCTCCATGGGCCCACGGGGGCACGGCTGCAGCCCTCATGGACATCCTTCTGGCCTTGGGCCTTCAAAAACCCCACCAGAAGTCCAGAGTCAGAAGTCCCACCTACCCCAGATTTTCCATCCCCCACACCGAGTGTCACCCTTTGCAGGGACATGACTGGTCAAGACCACTGGCAGAATAGTGAGGAGCTCATAGGAGGAAGCCCATGAAATAGTGGCCTGCTACTTTTTTTCCGTTAACTTGGCTCCGAGCCCCTCTTGGAGAACAACAGAGGCTCTTATCAAAACAAACAAAACAAACACCACCCTGGTGGCAAGCAGATTTGTTGATTTCTGGTTTAAACTTTTCTTACATGTAATTGTAAGTAATTCATTCAAATATTTACACACCACTTTTCCTTTACTATTCAGATAGCACCTGACATTGCTTATAAAGCAGAATTCCAATTGAGGGCATGACAATTCTTTAATATAAGAGCTAATAAAAATTAGGTAATTTAAAACAATGGGGCCATGTACAAGCACATCAAGTCAAGATCTACACACTGCCTTACATAGGTAGCATGCAACTAAACGTTACCTTTTTTACTTTTAAGTAAACACCCAGGTATCGTGATTAAAATTGGATACACCACAGTGGATGGAAACCTTCTTTTAGTCATGGGGGTTAACTTCTGAAAAATCCTGTTTCCCCCCCCAATTTTAAAAAGACAAAAAAACTGGGCTTTAACTTTCATTCATTCTTTTAAATAAAGTTAATTTTTATTCATCTTTAACACAAACAATCTTGCATGGATAACCCAGGGGGTTTCCATGGTCAAGCAGAGATTAAAATGCTCTTCAAAGTCATAGTCCAACATTCAAACCACTACAAAAATATTTCTGATATTACAAAATCTAAATTTTTTTGATTAAGGTATAAAGCACAGACCAAGTCCTTAATTTTTAAAAACTACTGTGTAGTTTAAAAACATGGATTAGTGGGTAGGGGAATGTTAAATGAGGCCGCTCGCCTTGGCGGGAAGCCCCGGTTGCCACTGGGGGATGGCCCCCCCCCGCGGCGGGCAGCGAGCCCTTCCCGGCTCGAGCGGCCCCAGAAGCCCCTGCGCGTGGCCGTTCGAGCCGCGATTGGCCCAGAGGGAGGGCGGGAGGCGGGATTTCCGCCCAGAAGGTGGCCCATGCCTTTATTTCAGAGTAAGAAAGTAAGTCAAATTGGTTATTACCCGTTTAACCCTGCAGCTCCTTCAGTCTTCAGTAATCAGAAACTGTTTTCTAGAATACCGATTTTCATTTGCTTAGGAAATTCACTAGTGGGGCAGCCCACCATGTCTCTAAAAAGACCATTCTATCTCATGGGTGCCCTGATACAAGAAACATAGCCACTTCTTTACCTTTACAGCAAATGTGGGAATCATATGTTTCTGTAGATGTTGTTGGGCTATAACTCCCAGTACCTCTCCTATTTGCTATGCTAGCTAGGGCTTTTGGAAATTGCAGTTCAACACTATAAAAAAGACCACATTTTTAGGGATGTGAATGCATGTAGAAGAAAGTACTGTCTAAAGTACTTTCTAAAGCATTTTGGGCTTTAAAAGCAATGGCCAGCACTATGAAAGGATCTGGAATCAAGCAGCCATTTAGTGATATTCTCCAGAAGGAAACAAGCTGCAGCATTCTGCTGTTTCTTCAAAGACAGCCACACACAGATAAAACTCTAGTAGTCCACAAGGAAAATATAACAGGTCAGAGAGCTTTAGTATCTCCCTTGTAAAGATACTGACTGAGACCAAAATGCTATCTGAAAGAAGCAGCTGTAGTTTGCTGACCAGACTAAGCTGATAAAAAAAGATATTTTTCAGCATGTCTGTCACATAAGAAACAAAGAGCAACCATGGTTCAAGAATACCTTCGAGCTGCAAACCTAGGCTGTGTAAGCCATTCTAACCTCTTTCTTTTACTTAACACTTTCATCTTGCCTTAATTCAAATTCAAAAAGTATTTGTCATACTGGTTATGTTCTGACTCATCAAAAAGTCAGATAAATCAAGTTGGCCTTGTGACAGTTTAATGCGCTCTAGCTCAGAACTGCTATCTGCTTTTCTGAGTACCTCTGAGACTTAATACAATCAGGAGCTGAAACTGGGAAAGCTAAAGGTGATGTCACAGCCAGGACTTCACCTTTCCTTCGTAAAGGAGAACTAGGGTCAGCAGTGAGCAAAATTTGGGCTGCCTGGGGAAAAGCCTGCCAAAATTTGTGAGCCTTTTAAGACTCAGTTGAGGAAACTATTAACAAGCAGAAATCTACACTCACAGGCAGGTTACAGACTGCCCTCAAGCGGCCGTTTTCCCGCCACTGCCATTCGCTGCAGAGGGAAGCCCCAGCGGCCAGACCACGAGGCTTCCCGGCGCAGCGAAAAAAGAGCGCCGAAATGGCACTCCTTTTCAAAACGTGGAAGTGGCGCCACGAGGGGCGAAGTGCACCCTCGTGGCGTCACTTCCGCCGCAACATGTCTGGACGCTGTGCGTCCAAGATGTCAAAATGGCGGTGCCCATGTGGATGGGCGCTGCCATTTACGACGCGCTCTGCACGTACTACGGAGAAGGGCCGTGAGGAAGGTAAGACCCTTCCTAACCCTAATACGGCCCTTCCTAACCCTAGTACGCGCGGAGCGTGTACTTTATGGCGCTCTGTAACCCACCTCAGTGATACACCACAAGAAAGAATATACTTATCCCCAAATCTATCTGTTCCTCAAAAACTTATTCCCCCCTCCCACCAAAAATCAAGATTGAATATACTGCCCAACTCTTCTTGAAAAACCACCTCCATGAAGATTCCTCTATGACACTCCTGGCATACCGCAAGGCTCCTCACATTAGCAACTAGGAAGTACTGTGGACCTCTTCTGACTTTTTCAATTTAATGTATTATTTTCTGTGATAAAGGAAGACAAAAATAGAGGTGTAATAAAAGCTTTTTGCTGTTAATTAAATATACAGAATTTCTGGTTTTCTAGATGCTTGATTCAAGTAATTAGAAGCTATGAAATTTGGCACCTGCTCAACCAAGGTATGAGAAGTTGCAGATACTTCATTTGCAAAAGTAGTAATGAGGTGGGCACCTCAGTGAAAGACTTGATGTTTAGGACTTGTTTTGCTTAGATAATAATAGTAAATTTTAATTTTGCAAGTCTCTGTCAAGGCAATTTGAATTACTCCAATGGGCTGCAAGAGGGGAAGGGGAGAGAGAGGAATTCAGGCCATCGTTCCAGGGAAAGACAGCTGAGTGTTTTATGATGCTCTCCAGTCACCACCAAAAGATCTATTATCACTTCAACTCATAGGAATGTGTGTGTGTGTGTGTATGCATTATTGTTTCATGTACATTTGACACTATACAAAAGCACAGACAGCTGCAGTAGGATCACCTAGATAACTTGATATTCCCCATTTTAATTTTGTTACTATAAGTCAAGACAATTTGAATTACACCACTGGGCTGCAGGAGAGGAGGGGAGGGGGAGCAGGAATTCCACTGTAAACATAAATAGAGTCCATCTTTCCATGTTAGACACTGAGAACAGAGTTTTACAGTTCACACCACTAATTGCAAGAGGAGATAGGGAGGGAAAGACAGCGGAGTGTTTCATAGCCCATATTCTTTGGAAATTTGTCAGGAATGGTTCACTTTTCTGTGAGGAGCAACCAAATTAAAATATCTCATTCTCCACAGGGGAGCAAGAAGTGTAATAAAAATTTCATGCCCTCCTTCATGTATGGGAAGAGTAAAGAGAGCAATTTGCATCACTACACAGAAAGAACAGCAGAAAAGCATGTGAGGGTTTTGAGTGGAGGACAATGTGATTGAAAGGCATAGAATTCAGGAGACAAGCAGAGCACTGGCATGGAGACATCTTTCTCAAGCAGCCATTTAAGGAGGTTATAGCTGAGGGAGATAGGCTGGGATGCAAGGCTTTCCAACTTGCTCTTGGCTCCTCTTTTCTCCCCATCTTTTTTTCTTTTTGTACTATGTGTGCTGTTTGCTTGTAGGCAGGTACTGTCTTGGCTATATGGTTTATATGTCCAACAAGTGGACCCAGGAGCCTTTTTAGATGAAAAGTAAGATAAAAAGTCATTAAACATAATTGTCTCCTATCTTTTACCATTTTTCAGTGGGAACTGAACAACGTATGGTTCTGTTTGCATAATTTCATATAAGAGAAGAAATACTGTCTTTTTTTGGGGGGGAAGGACACCTTCAACAAGGAAGTGGAATATGTGGCTTCCAGATATTGCTGGACTACTACTCTCATATTGGCCAGTTAGAGATAACAGGAGCTGTAGTCTAGCAACATCTGGAAGGCTACATATCTCCCCTCTCTGGACTAACAAACTGAGGAAAGCACTTCCATCCAGAACAATTGTTTCCGAAGGAAACAAACCAACCTCTTTCTCATACAAAAATAATTGCCAAGAAGAGAAAAATGTGTTCAGGAAAGCTCTAAAGATTATCTGTTCTTTTTGACCTCTGCTTGATTTTTGTTGCAATTGGGATTGATTTAGATTTCAGGACTGTGGGCTGTTTATTATGTGTGGGCTGTTATTATGGCTACACTTTATTATTTTATGCTGTTTCCTTATTAGATTTTATTTTATTTTGTAAACCACCTTTGGAGGCTTTTAACCTTAAAGAACTATTCTATACATAAACAAACATGAAAGCAAACAATCTAAATTTATCAATTTCAAAAAATAACCAGAAGAAGCACATTTCCTGAAATTCTGATTATATATTATAAGTTCTAAAAGAAACATGCTGTTGTTAATCTGCTATGAACCTTAATTTCTTATCACATCTCTCTATCCTTTTTATCACTGTTACATTTTATGCTGCTTCTTAATGAGTCCTAAGTGATACAGTATCAGCGACCTAGCAATCTGTGGACTAAAATATCTGCAGATTGCCCCTCCCCAGTATTCTCTGTGGTAACATGTGCACAACATGGCCACACATTGACTATAATGGGCCTTGGGCATACACATTTCTTCTCATCTGAGGGAGGGGGTTAGGGAACTGAACCCTAGTGGATGGGAGGAGCTCACTTTACTTAAAATATTCTGGATAGTTATCTTTGCATCCTGTTATATTGTACATGGGAAAAACAGACAGAGGTTGTCTATATCAGTGTTACTCAACGTAGTGGTCCCTGGGCAGGTACCGGTCCCTGATCCATAGGCCACCAGTCCCTGGCAAGCTTCCAGGAAAGAAAGAAGCAATTTTAGCCAATGGGCACAATTTTAGTGCTAGTTCTTGGCACACTGGAAAACAGTATGTGCTGGTCCCTTACATTAGGTATCCTGATAAGCACTGATCTAAATGGTACTGAGGGCTCAAAGTGTAAAGGATATCTAAATCTAATTAGATATTCATTATACCTTGAGCCCTCAATAGCCTTCACAGCTGTACCGTTAATATATATGGGCATACATATGTATAACTTTTCTTAGCATATCATGTCAGTCTGTTATTGACCTCACTGAAGCCTCTGGAGTCTTTTTTAAAAAGTCTTTTGGATGAATAGATGGATAGAATGGCATAACTTACTTTTAATGACATTCCACCTATCTATTCATCCCAAGGATTTTGTTAATAGATCCTGTTTTTTAGTACAGTAAGTGCGATACCTGACTGACACATTATGCTAAGAAAGATTATACATATCTATGTCCATACATATAAAAAGAACAGCTGTGTACACTTCATGCTACATCCCTAGGACTTTTTAAAACTTGAAAGATTTTTATTTATGGGTACTGCATTGTGTCAACTGCCTTAAACAGAATGGAATTGGGTTGCAAACATTTTAACAATCTCACATAGAAGAACAAGGCCTTGTTGAAGGAAATGTTGTAACATGTAGCTTTTTAGAATTCTTTGCATTTGTCAAGAAAAATATGTGGATAGGAATGATCTGGAACACATCATATTTTTGGACTAAGTTCCAAAGAACTATTTTGGCTCCCCCCCCCCATCAAATTTGGCCATCTTATATCACAAAGTACTTTAAAACAAATCTGTTTTGAAAAGTATTTTATGTGTGTCTATGCGTTGAAGTGCTGAAGCTAAAGAAGCACAAATCCAAAGATACTTTGGGAGGGCAGGACTATCTCATATGTTTTTTTGGATCCGGTCCCTTGTTCAGAATCTTGAAAATGTTATTCATGAACCCCTAATTAAAGGAGCCCAGCTAAATTAACAGTAAAGAGATAACAGACCTTATGAATAAATAATTAATTGGAAAACATGAAAAACCAGGACAGAAATGCATTGACAGTCTTCATAAGGAAGAAACAGAGTCCAGCAGAGAACTCTTTTGGGACCACTGTGCTCAGAAGTTATGTACATAGTTATTTATGAAAAAGTTGCTTATTTTTCTGGATGTCTTGTAACTCCACAGCCTTCTCAGTCATTTCAGGAAAACTATGGCTGGGAAAGTTTGCTAACCCTTTGCTAAATTTGACACAACGATATATTTTTCTTGAAGTGGAAAGTTACATTCAGCACAGTTTTTTCCCACATTACTACAGTTAAGAGCTCTGAACATCCACCCAAATCCAAGTGCTAGTGTTTTAACACTGAATGATAATAGCAGGATTATTACATCAAATGACAACAATATCGGGTTATTAACATCTTAAGATTTATTTAACCTCACATTTTCCAGATTTCATAAACTGTTTATCAAATCTGAATAAAATACAGACAGGCTATGAGACTCGAAAGAAAAACAAAACAAACAAAAGTAGATATAATTTAAAAAGAAAAATAATATTTGAAATAGTTTGGGTATTTGCATAGACTCCAATTATACAGAAATGGGACCAAGCAATAAACCTGAAAACAACCCTGTACTCTCGTTTCATAGGCAGTGTGGATATCTGAGGCCCACAGCTTTACCATCTATATCATACATACACACGCTGAAGAGGAAACTGTTATATATAATAAGGTTCCAATATAACAAAAGCAGGAAAATAAAAATGCAAAAGGAAGAAAAATAACTGCATCTGTTTTAAGTTTCTTTGAAAGGTGACCATAAGTTCAAATACAGTATTATAACATTGTAGAGTGGAAAGACCACAAGGGCGATCCAATCCAATCCCCTGCCGTGCAGGAACTCACAATCAAAGAACCCCTGACAGATGGCCATCCAGCCTCTGTTTAAAGACCTCTAAGCAAGGAGACTCCACTACACTCTGGGGGAATGTGTTCCACTGTTGAACAGCCCTTACTGTCAGGAAGTTCCTCCGAATGTTCAGATAGAATCTCTTTTCTTGTAGCTTGTATCCATTGTTCCAGGTCCTATTCCCTGGAGCAGCAAAAAACAAGCTTGCTCCATCCTCAATATGACACCTCTTCAACTACTTAAACAGGGCTATCATATCACCTCTTAACCATCTCTTCTCATATAACATTCAAATGATTTATGTCATGTTTGATGCAGCTCTTGATAGGAAGCCCAGTTTGAGTGTACTTCAATATACTTCTACCTTACTTCACTCATAAAAGTGTGTTTATTAACATGAGTAAGAGATGACTTTCTGAAGCTTTGTGACTAACCAAAATTAGGTGGTCATCCACAAGCTCTGATTTGCTTCAACCTATTTTTAAATCAGTATGACACATACCATATGGCCTTCAATAATCTATCATAAATAAGATTGACACCTTCCTTGAAGCTGTACATTAGATGTGATTAAATAGAAAATTCCACAGATGAAGCTTTGGATTCAGAAGAATCAATAAGGCATGCACATTTCTAATGAACAAGCACTCTTATATTCATGTCCCAGGCATCCTTTGACTCATGAACTGAAATGAACCCAATTTGACTTTTCGGTTTTTAGTAAGTCCATTATAAACATTGTTG
This sequence comes from Sceloporus undulatus, assembly GCF_019175285.1. Lineage (NCBI taxonomy): Eukaryota > Metazoa > Chordata > Lepidosauria > Squamata > Phrynosomatidae > Sceloporus > Sceloporus undulatus. The sequence goes on along the minus strand of NC_056523.1, from coordinate 156,950,722 downwards.
GTACTCTCAAATTCCACCAAAGAACAAAGCTTCCAAATAAAACAATGAAATTGTACATATTTGGATGTTTAGTAACTATCACATTATATCCTAGCCACTTAATATGTGCTGCTAACAAATCTAATAAAATGAAACAGACCAAGAGTCTGTTTTTCTTTTTAATTTCATATACTGACTGATCTCCGGTTTTATGCCTGCAGCTCCACAGATGGCAATAAATGCTAATGCATATTTGCTGGAAACTTTGAGAGCAAATATGTGAGCAAATACTGTAGAATATTTTGAAACTGGAGAAAGACATTTTAGCAAATCTATTATTCCACAGACTTCATGGGGAAAATTAAACTTAAATATGGCTAGTTAAGTGGTTCAAACAAGTGATCATCAGGCTTGTTCCTGGTTATGATACTGGACAACACCATTTCCAGGAACAATTAAAAGTGCTGGTTATTACCTATAAAGTCCTATATGGTTTACATGTGAAAGAATGTATTCTCCCATATAACCTGGACAGGACAGGTATTTGAAATATTTGAATTCTAAAGAGAGACCTTTCTCTCGTGGGTTATTCAGACAGTGAGAAGAATCCAGGTAGAATCTGTGTTGAATCTCTGTTGATCACATGCATTTCAAATGAATCAGATGAAATTGGGGGGGAGGGGTGCTGATTGATCTTGGATTTTTTCTGAGTTTTTCTAAAAGATTTAGATTCTCAGCTGTGTGAATAATTGATGTAAACTGAACTGACCCAGGATAAAACTCTGCATGTCTTTAACATTCTTTGAATACATTTGCATCATCAACTCCATCTTTATTCAAGTGCTGACACATGTGAACAACTGAATTTGCAGAGATCTTCAGAGATATGATTCCATAGTGTGAACAACAAACCTGAAATGCATGAGTGAGCTTATTCACATAGTTGTACTAAAAACAACAATGTGTCAATGACCCCCTCAGTCCCACCATCTTCAAAACTGTAAGTCTGGTAAAGACAGAAGGCAGAAGAGAAATCTGGTGCCAGTCTCTGGTTTTATGGAACTTCTTTCCGAAGGAGGTTAGGTTTCCCTCTGCTGTTCTTTGGTTGGCACTCCTTGAAATGGTTTGAATTTTTAAAAGGGATGCGATATCCTAGAATTCTAGGATCCTAGAGTTGGGATGCGCTGGATTTTAATTTTTTTTCTCTTTCTTTCTTTCTTTCTTTCTTTTTTTTCTTTTCTTTCCTTTTTTGCTTATTTATAATTAGTATGATATTTGAAAACCATGTTAAATGTTTTTTAATAGTATGAATAGTTTAATTTATATTTTAATGTAAACCTCGTTAAAATGGTAAGCCACCTGCATCTCAGTGTTGGGAGAAAGGCAGGATAAAAATCAACTAACTACAAAATGTTATACAAATGGGTTCTGCCCACACCGCTGAATTCCTCTATTATTTCCTTCCCATATCCTTAAATCTGTCTCAGAGTGTCTCCCAATCTTGCAGAACAGATTTGGCCTGTGGTAGGGAGGCGACTCTAGGGGAAGCATAATCCATTCCTCCAGAATTGTCCTTTCCTTTGGCAGATGAACACAGCTGGAACCAACCAATAGATGCTAAACAAGAGAGCAAATGTCAAAGTCACCACTGTGAGCATGTGAGGAGGATAATAGAACATGAAAACCAAACTAAACCGAATATCCAAATATTTCAATACATAACATGTGAAATCATACTTCATTAGTATTTTCTGACTGTAACCAGGGAATTTAACATGCCATTAAGAACAGCTGAGAAGCCAAATAGTAAGATTTTAAAACATATAGGATTGCACAAGAACTCCAGCCATCACCCAGGACAAAAAAGAAGCACAATAAAAACACTGGTAGACCGGGCAAAACGATATGTGAACCTCACTTCTTGGAAGACGAACTGAAACACCTGGACCAGGCTCTACAGGCCAATGGTTATTCCAGCTCAGACATCAGAAGGGCTGCCAGGCCCTGAAAAACCCAGAGGAGTGAAGACAAGCAACCACCCAAAGGGAAGGTATTTTTTTACCATACATCAAAGGAGTCACAGACAGAATAGGGAAAGTGGTGAGGAAACACAACCTCCAAATGGTTTACAAACTGACCAAGAAAATCCAGCAAATGCTTTGCTCAGCCAAGGACCAGAGAGACCTCTCATAGCTGCAAGAGTTTACCGCATACCATGCAGCTGTGGACAAATCTACATAGGGACCACCAAACGCAGTATCCAAACACAAATCAAGGAACATGAGAGACACTGCAGACTGGGTCAGCCAGAAAAGTCAGCAGTAGCAGAACACACTACAAACTATCCTGGGCACAAAATGTTGTTTGAAAACACTGAAATTCTGGACCATGCCAACAACTATTAGGTCAGAATGCATTGGGAAGCCATTGAAATCCACAAACACTTGGACAACTTCAACAGGAAATAGGAAACCCTTAAAGTGAATAAAGTTTGGCTACCAGTCCTGAAAAATAGCAAAATGAGGACTCAGCAAATGCAAATGAGAAATTACTCAGGGTCAGAGGCTTTCCCAACAGACAATGATCACAATTTTTCAGACATTAATCCTCTTTTGCATATCCTCCCATCCTGAGGTCCTGCTAACAACAACAGAACCATACAAAGATTAACATGGGAATCACTCCTCCTTACCCAGGGTCACACAGTATATATATACCCTACTCTCTTCCATGCCAGCATTCCCTGAAGAAGCCAGCCACAGATGCTGGCAAAACATAAGGAATAAACTCTTCTAGAAATGGCAACATAGCCCGAAAAACCCACAAAAAACTATGGATCCCGGCCATTAAAAGCCTTCAACTTCACATACAGGATTGTATTTTCATTCTTATAAACTGCCTTAAATATCAGTTTTAGGGTAAAGGGAGGATGTTGAATAAATGAAGGCTAAGAAGGAGAGGAACACTTGTACTGTTGTTCATTTATAGGTGTCTTCCCATGTTCTGAAGTAGATGCCCTAACAATACAGTCATTTTCTTCTCTCCCTTTGTGGCAAAGGCAGGCTGAGATTATCTGTTCCAGTTTATTTATGACCCAAATGTCCCAAATGCAGGAAGTGGGTGGAAACAAGTCCTCTGATTCATGGCTAACGATGTCTGTTGTTGCCTATTTAAGTTGATTAGTTTTAACAATTTTATGAGATGTATGGTACAGCAAATAACATATTGTATTTATCTGAAACATTAATTAATTCTCAAGGTCTAAATATAAATTGCCTCCAGCTTGCTTTATTTTTGAAAAAGAGATAAATGTTCTCCCATGCTTTTTACTTTGCCACTTTTCTGATTTACTCCCAGAATAGCCTCCTAAGAGTTTTAGTTGGATATAAGCCTCTGTAGAGGGGCAAATCAGTGGGTAATGGCAAGGAAATAGATTTCTCATTCATTCCTTTTAGATATTCACTCAAATATAAGGCATGGTAGATAAGACTGATATACAGAGCACATGGCTTAAACAGCTACATTTAATCTATTTAGACTATAATCTAAATAAAGCATATAGATAGCTAGAGACTATAATATATTTAAAGGAATGTGGGTTTACAAACATAGTTTTTGGCCAGAAAAAATGGGAACAAACAGCCCAAAGAAAACAAAAAATGGTATCCCCCATCCCCAAAAATGATTGTTTGGATGGCATGATACTATTTCATATTATTTCTACTGATGTTTTGTCTGGCAGACTGAAAACATTGTTTTAGGATGGACACAGCAATCCACCCACTTTCAATGACTCAAAAGGCTAGGCTTTGGACCATATAAAATAATGGAGACAATAATGCAATCTTTCTATGTGTATAGAACTCATAATTTTCACAGCTCCCCTGAGCTCTGGCTCTAAGCAGTTTTCTCAGCTCATTTCCATTACTGTTTCAAAAAAGCATCCTTCAGACCACTTTGGAACATGTCAGCTGTATTGTGAAATTTCCCTCCTAACCAGAATATTTTCACTAGAGCAAGCAGAAATTTCATTGGATGCAAAGCAGCTGCTTTTCATTTTCTTCTTCCTGCCCCTTGCAGCACTCAAAATACAGCTTGATATACATACAGGTCTCAGAGACATCAACTCTCTCTCTCTCTCTCTCTATATATATATATATATGTGTGTGTGTGTGTGTTTCTACTTCATCTTGAAAAACTGAATGATGAAAACTGTGTTCAGAATAGCTTAGTCTGTCAGGCTTCAGCTTCCTTTTCTCTATTTAATGGGGCTCACAGTATGACTGACTGAATACTTCAGAAAAGTATTTGACCACACATCCCATTGTTTGGCTCACACTGTTACTAACTAGTGCAGAATTCATAGTGTCTAAGCTATTTGTTCCAATAGACTTGAGCACACCCAATTTTGTATAGCACAAGGCTGAAAAAATCTTTGTAGGGTGCATCTGCACTGTAGAAATAATGCAAATTGACACCACTTTAAGTGCTGTAGTTCCATCCTATGGAATCCTGGGATTTGTAGTTTTACAAGATCTTTACTCTGCCAAAGAATGGTGGTGCCTCCCAAAACTACAAATCCCATGGGATGGAGCCATGTCAGTTAAAACTGTGTCAAACTGCATTATTTCTACAATGCAGATGCATTCTAAGAGTGCTTGGTAGTGGTGACAAATCTACTCTACCGTTCAGTCTGAATCTTACAGTAACCTATATAAGGTAGAGTCCAGCATCCTAGACTTTAAAGCCTGGACTAAAATTCAGAGCAGAATCACCACCCCCAGCAGTGCTTGAAGATACAAAGAAGAAATGGCCAGAGGTTTAGTGCAAGGCAATCTGTCCTTATTCTATGTCCAAATGAGCACCAATGGCACTACAATGGGCTTGCTGTCCTAGTCACATGGCAAGTACCCAATCCAAGGAGACTCAGCCAGGGGATGACTCAAAGCCAGTCTGGGGTCAAGCACAAGGAGTCATGAGGCCTCATTAGTTAAAGGAACAGACAGAGAGATTTGTTAAGGGGAAGCCCAAAGTCAATTACCAAGAGCTGCCTACTGGTTCCTGAGTAAGTGGAGAATCACTTGGCAGGGTCAAGAAGCCAAAGCATTCAAGGGCCAAAAGCAAAATAACAGATCAGAAGAAGGATATTAAAACCAACTATCTCAAGTCTCCAGATTGGGTTTTTAAAATACCTAGCTGTATGGAAGAGTGAAGCCAATACAAATTAGGGCATCTTCTGTAAATTTAAATTTGCCTGAAGCCTAGAAAACTCCTTAACCTGTTGGTTATGCCAGTATCTCTGTCTCTAGAGAGGAGAGATTTAATATCAGACTTCCTTTCTCTGGAATAGAAGAGAGGTGTCTGCTAGAGGGTCCAGGATCTGCCTCTAATGTTAATACCTCACTATTATCTTTGTCTTTTCATTAATTTAGCTTGCTTCATCTCTGGACACTATTCTCTCTCTCTCTGTCTCACTCATCCAAATTCAAGCAGCTTTCTCTGACCTTTCCTAACTCCCACCTCCCAGCTTTAATGCACTTTCTCATCTCAAACTTGATTCCAGCCATCATTCCATTTTGGCCCCTGCTATCAATCACTTCCCTGCTGATTCCTCTTTTGCACTTGCATTTTTTTCCTGGAAAAGCTCAAGGCAGCGGATGATACATTTAGGGGGGAAAAAAATTAAACATGTTAAGACACATGGGGAGGGGGCGTAAGGACTGCTGCCTTGCCTGCCACTTGCACGGCGTTTGGAAGGGGGAGGAGCCGGTGGGAGCGGCTTCCTCCAAAAGCCGGCCCGCCGGCCCCCAGAGAGACGCCAGCACCAACGCCCCCAGCCACCAGGAGGAGCGCGCTCTGGGCGCGATGACTGCTGCCTTGCCTGCCGCTTGCGCAGCGTTTGGAAGGGGGGGGGAGCCGGTGGGAGTGGCTTCCTCCAAAAGCCAGTCCGCCGGCCCCCAGCCACCAGGAGGAGCACGCTCTGGGCGCGAGGACTGCTGCCTTGCCTGTCGCTTGCGCAGTGTTTGGAAGGGGGGAGGAGACGCCAGCGCAAACGTCCCCAGCCACCGGGAGGAGCTTTTCTCTCTCTCTCTCTCTGCTCTTGGGAACTGAATTAACATCTATCTTGGCATTGGCCTATCGCAGGGGTAGGCAACCTTTTTGAGCCGGGGGCTGGGTTGCTGTCCTTCAGACAACTGGGGGGCCAGAAGCAAAAAATAAATAATTAAATAATTAAATAAATAAATAAACCGGGACAAACGTAGGACAAAATTTTCAAATGGAGGACACTTTTTTTAAAATGGAGGACACGCAAAAAAATTGTTGATTTTTTAAAAAATGTTAATATAAATGCATGTTTCTGAGGCTTCTATAGACAATTGCCCCCCCCTTGCCCCCTCGCGTGAGAGGCCAAAGGCCCCGGCGGCAATCGGCGGCACGACCAGGCTGGGGCCGGTCCCAAGGCCTTGCTGGGCCGGATTCGGCCCGCGGGCCGTAGGTTGCCTACCCCTGGCCTATCGGATTAGTAATAGGGGAATTGAAGGATTGAAGAAAGGGAGAACTTCTGTATCTGTATTGTTAGCTATCAAGGCCTGATACTCCAGTATTTACAGACTATATTAGATGCCCACACAACTGTAACTTGTGTAAATTCAGTCATCTTATGGCATCATTAGGAACTATAATACCAGATTCCCTTTTTATTTTTTGTCTTATACTTGGATGTACCTTGTTATCTGGCCCTATTGAGCTACATTTACAACAACAACAATAATTGGAAGTTCTTATGGAAGAGGTCACTGATAAAAGTATGGAGCCTAATTGTACTAATGTAGAAATCAATAACAACTATGGAGCTCCAATAAGAGTTGTGCGGGGTATGGGGAGGTATGGCATTAACAGGCTGACCAAGACATTTAAAGGAAGTCGAGATCGATACTTGATACCTAATCTGTCTTCCAGTCACCCTGTTAACCTGAAAGAACCAAGGATCGTCCCAAGCATACCACTGACCCTTACCTTGCTCCTTTGTAATGCCAGGTCGGTGAAGAATAAATCCCATATTATATACGATCTATTGGATGAGCAAGCTCCCGACCTGGCAAGTATTACGGAAACCTGTCTGGGGAGGACAGCTCTGTAATCTGGGCCAAAGCCCTCCCAGCTGGGTATGCGTTGAAAGAGCAGGTTAGGGAAAGTGGGCGAGGGGGAGGTGTGGCAGTGGTCCATAAAAGTCACATCACCTTGACTAGGAACTCGGTACTGAAACTGAGACACATCGAGTGCATTTACCTGACTCTGAAAGCCAAGGACAGTCTGGGGATTCTTTTGGTTTATCGTCCACCCTGTAACCTAACAGACTCCCTGGCCGAGCTGACACAGCTGGTCTTGGAGCTGGTGTTGGAGTCCCCCAGTCTGCTTGTCTTGGACCTCAACATCCCCTTTGAGGCTGGCTCGACAGATCTAACAGGTGCGGCTTGGTTGTTCATGGAATCCATGACATCCATGGACCTGTCCCAATTGGTTTCAGGGCCAACACACTGTGCTGGTAATACACTGGATGTAGTCTTCAGTACAGTCCCAGATTGTCCATGGGTGGAAATAAATGCTATCTCCCCCCTGTCATGGACAGATCATTTCCTGGTCAAGTTAGGACTGAAAGCCACTTTCCATAAACCCCTCGGGGGTGGAGGACCCATTACAATGGTCCACCCTCGAAGGCTGATGGAACCCAAAAGGTTCCAAGACGCCCTAGAGGGTATTACGTTTGGGAACAATGGCAACACTGTCGAAACCCTGGTTGACAACTGGGATAGGAACCTTACTGAAGCTATAGACAGTATCGCTCCCAAGCATCCTTGCCGGCCCGCTCCAAAGAAAAGACCCTGGTATACAGAAGACCTTCGCCAGATGAAGTGGGCTGTGCAACGAATAGAGCGCTACTGGCGGAAACATCAGAACTTATCTGACAGAACACTCCATGAGAACATGTTACGTTCCTACGGAGTGGCAATTGATGCAGCTAGGAATTCGTTCTGTGCTGCACAGATTGCATCAGCAGAGTCTCGTCTGGCAGAGCTGTGCAGGGTGGTTAGGGAACTAACTCAAACCCTGGCCACCCAGAACCCTTTATTAGATCCAACGGTTGCCTGCTGTGATGCTTTTAACAACTTCTTTGCTGATAAAGTCTCTCAGATAAGGGCTGATCTTGACGCCAGCCTTCAGACAGAACCTTTAGTAGAGGCATCCAGTGACTCTGGTAACAAGGTTATTCTGGATCATTTTGAGTTTGTGTGTACCGGTAGACAAGCTCCTTGGGTGCGTGAAAAGGACGACTTGCCCTCTTGACCCTTGTCCCTCTTGGTTGACCGTGAAGGGAGGAGATGTTATAAAATCTGCACTCCATCTGATAATAAATACATCTCTTTGGGAAGGTACTGTTCCATCATCCTTGAAACAGGCAATCATAAAGCCTCTTTTGAAGAAACCTTCTCTTGATCCCCTATTAATGAGTAATTATAGGCCGGTCTCCTTATTACCATTCTTGGGCAAGGTGATTTAGAGGGCAGTCGCCTTTCAACTCCAAGCGGTCTTGGATGAAACCGATTATCTTGACCCATTTCAAACTGGCTTCAGAACGGGTTACGGAGTTGAGACTGCCATGGTCACCTTAGTCGATGACCTCTGTCTGGCCACCGACAGGGGTAATATAACTCTGTTGGTGCTCTTGGACATCTCAGCAGCCTTCGATACCATCGACCATGGTATCCTTCTGGAACGCCTGAGAGAATTAGGTATCGGGGGCACTGCACTCCAGTGGTTCCGGTCCTACCTCTCGGGAAGGTTCCAGATGGTGAGGCTGGGGGACAGCTGCTCTCATAAAAGAGAGCTTACATCGGGTGTCCCTCAGGGTGCCATTCTGTCCCCCATGCTTTTTAACATTTACATGAAACCATTGGGAGAGATCATCCAGAGCCATGGAGCGCAGTGTTATCAGTACGCTGATGACACCCAGATCTATCTCTCCATGTCTCTGACTGATACAGTGACTAAGGATGGCATCTCTCCTCTGGATGCCTGCCTGGGGGCAGTAATGGGCTGGATGAGGAAAAACAGACTCAGCCTGAATCCAGAGAAAACAGAGGTACTCATGATAGGTGCCCCAAGTCCAGACAGGGAAATCCTGTCCTGGACGGGGTTAAACTTCCCCTAAAGGACACAGTTCGTAGTTTGGGAGTACTCCTGGATCCATCCCTGCAGTTATCATCTCAAGTAGATGCGATGGCCAGGAGTGCTTGGTACCAGCTTCGGCTGATACGCCAACTACGCCCCTGTCTGGATCGAAAGGACCTAGAAAATGTAGTACATGCACTGGTAACCTCTCGTTTGGATTTCTGTAATGCGCTCTACATGGGGCTACCTTTGTATCAGGTTCGGAAGCTTCAGTTGATTCAAAAAGCTGCAGCCAGATTGATCACAGGGACAGCTAGATCAGATCATATAACACCTGTATTAAAATCTCTTCACTGGCTGCCAATACGTTTCCGGTCCCAGTACAAAGTGTTGGTTATTACCTTTAAAGCCCTAAATGGCTTGAGCCCGGGTTACTTGAGGGAACACCTCTCCCTGCATAATCCACCCTGCACTCTCTGAACAACAGGTAAATTATTACTCGAACACCTTAAGGTGAGACTGGCGACTACCTATCAAAGAGCTTATACAGCAGTAGCGCCTACTCTCTGAAATGCTTTTCCCGAAAAGATCCGCCTCTGTGGAACAGTGGAAGCCTTTAAAAAGGCATTAAAAACTTACCTCTTCCTACAAGCTTATCCTCCCAACTCCCTGTAGTGGAAATATTCCCCAATTGACTATGTTGTATATATATCATCTGATTTTAATATTGTTGAATTGCATATTTTTAGATAATTATGCTGGATTGAAAATTGTATTATTGTTCTTAATTTGCTTTTATTGTATTATGACATTGGTCATATTTTATCTGCTGTTCACTGCTTTGATCTACAAGGAAAAGCGGTATATAAATAATCAATTTATTATTATTATTATTATTATTATTATTATTATTATAAATGATGTAACATTAATTCCCCAAGGCAACATTCATTAACTGGACAGGCCAAACACCAACTGAAAAATGAAATGCTTCACCAGATGGTAGCACGCCATCAAAGAGGACAGAAAACCTTTAACAAAAGACTGGCAAAGACAGGGGCAAAGGCAAAAGGTACAAGAGAAAGAAGCAAGAAGTGTTTATTTATTTAATTTATATCTCACTTTATATCTCACTTTTCTCCCCATCTGGGACCCGAAGTGGCATACAGTGTAGATTAAAGCAAAGTGCAATAGACAAAGTGCAATTGGGGCTACATTACTGTGCAAGATCAGAGGAGTTAATTGTTTTGAAAGCTGTGTGGCTTGTTTCTCAACTTACTCTATTTTCTTCTGATTACTTTATCCTAAATAGCTGTGACTTGACTTGGCCTGTCTGGAGGGTGACTGACAGACAATAGAGTCATTGTTGGGAGCTCAGCATGAAGCTAAGTGGACACAAGGACAAATGAAGGGAAGCTGATGTGCTGAATATGAGACAACCAGTGGTGTCGCTATGGAGTGTGTGTGGTGGTGTTAACTGTAGTGTGCCCCCCACCTCACTGCTGCAGCGCCATTATACATGCCACAGCAGCGAGACTGAGGAAATGCCTTTTTGGCCCTGCCCTCAGAAGCCCCACCTCCCCACCATGGGTAACACCCCAGGAAGGGATGCCACAGATGACAACCACTGCCTTTCAGGCAATGGTGGTTGGTGCCTTCTGTTGTCAGTGGTGTTTGGACTTTAAAAGAGCTGTCCAAATATATTCAGTAGAGCTTACTGACAGGCCAGTTACACCATGTTTGGGGTATCCTGATTTTAAAACTTTTAATTCTGTGATAAGAACTTTGCTTTCAACACTGAAACAAAATGAGAGCGAAAATGGGGTCGATTCATAGTTGCCATCTGACCAACCAGGATCAAAAAGTTTGATCTAGGAATAATTCAGTTGCAAGCTTGAATTTTCAGAAGGAGTGCAACAAAATAATGTTAATTTATTGCATTTCACCCCATAATATAGCCCTTTTGGGGCCTCAGGGCAGTTAAAACACCGGAGCAGATGCATTTATTTGTCAATTTAGATCCAAATATTCTCCCAGCAGGAGGCCCAAAGCAACTTGGGGGATACATGGCATCAATAAGGTTAAAACCAGATGATATAAACATTAAAAAAACTATATTAGATGTCATGTAATGAAATAACAGTAAGGCCAGATAAATAAAATGCTGAATTCCTATTTGCATACTGGCAACACACCTAACTAGCTTTAACCAAGTCTCCTTCCTTGGAGGTGTTTAAGCAGAGGCTAGATGGCATCTGTCGGGGATGCTTTGATTTGGATTTCCTGCATGACAGGGGGTTGGACTGGATGGTCCTTGCAGTCTCTTCCAACTCTACGATTCTATGGCAGGATACAGACGGACAGGGGAAGACATCTTGGAGGTGTATTCTGCTGAATACGGAGCCTCCAGACCGCCCGCCCCGGGGGCGTGGCTCAGGTGTATGGGGCTTCCACATGGGGGGCAGTGAAGACGCCTCACCTGGGGCTGTTTCTGACCCACAGTTTCCATACCGCCACCTCGGAGGACACCGCAAAGAGAGAGGCATCTTCCTCACGGGCGGCCAAAAACGGGCCTTTTTTTTTTCTTTTGCCGGATGGTGGATGCGCAGCTGCGCAGCTGCGGCGCTCAGCACCGGCGGCAGAAAGCATATGTGCACATTTAAAGCACCCAAGCCCCTTTAAACTTTCCCCCCCGCCCTGGCCAAGAACAAAGGTGGTCTCCTGCCAGCTGGTGATCAGCTGGTGTTGGCATCCTTGTCCGCTTGCACATTGCCAATGTCACCAGCATCATGGATGCCTCCTCTCCTTTGGTCCCCGCGCTCTTGCTGAATCTGCAATGCACAGCCACAGCTGTTGCTGCTGCCACCGCTGTCCCCCTGCCATCCCCCATCACCTCCCTTGTTCATATGTAAATATTTAAAGTTTTAGCGTTTTTTTATTGTTAGGTGAAAATGGCGCAGGAATGTGTGTAGGGGTGCACTTTAAATTCCAAACTTTCCACGATTCTAGCAGCGCATGCGTACATGCAGCTCTAGGGTTAGGGTTAGGGTTACGAGTCTTAAAATGTGCTGCAGCTGTGCTGCAGCTTCCACACCTGCATGGCAGCTGACACTGCAATTAAAGCCTGACTGCAAACTGCGCATGTTCCAGGACCCCGACTCATTATGCGACGCAGCAGACACGGAGCTTTTAAATGGGCAACTTAAATTAGCGGCGTAGCAATTCTGGCGTACCGGTGCAGCAGCTTACAGATGGAGATGCGCAGCTGCGCACTATATAGAAAAGAAGCGGGGAAAAGCAGCACCTTTTTAATGCCGCTTCTTCCCGCTTGGGGTGTGCGGGCGGCGTGTTCATGGCGGCATTCAGGTAAGGGCCGTCTGAAGGCTATACCTTCATGACGTCATGAACACACACCTTTTTGCCCGTCTGTATCCCGCCTATGATTCTGTGATTCTATCTTATATGGATTAAGTTTCAGTCTCCCCATCCAGTTCATTATTACTTCAGTTCAGCACATCAAAAGCTTTTCTGGGTTTCTCCTAAAAAGAGAGAGAGTTGAATGACATCAGTGATTAATGGCACTGTGCTTCGAATCCTCAAATGATCACTCCCAGTGGCTTCATATAAACACCACAAGGAGCAAGAGAAAAATCCTATGAGACACCATAAGCCTCTGATCAAGGTGTCAAACAGCAGTTCTGCAATATAATTGCTATAGCCGCCCTCCCAGAAAAGACCAGAAATACTGCAAAATCACAACTAGTGTCAAGTCTGGCACAGCTATATGACACTCAGCTAGCTACTGTTAATTAAGCACCCTTGAGATGTTTGTCTCTGAGGCCTGACCAGAGATTCATAAAAAATACTAGAGAAAAGAAAGAAAACTTGAATGCTGACGCTGAACAGTTTCTATACATCATTTGGGATTTGCTCCTCATGTCACTGAAGTTGTTATTCCAGGACATTTTACGCAAGGAAAAAGACATCCATCATCATGAAAATATGGCGGCAATCATGTGTTTGTGATGGAAGTAATCTTTTCACCACACAATCCTCTGAAGTGACAAAACATGTAGTACACAGGGGCCTGGAGCACTTGGTACTGGAATATTTGGGTGGTGTACCATGTGAAAAAGGGGGGCAGGCCAGACATGGGGGATACATGGCATCAAATCTACTCCTGCATCTCATGCCAGCCAGCAGGATACCATACTGGATGTATGGTAACTGAAGTCCCATACTAAGGTAACTGAAGTCCCATACAATAAACAGGCTTATACTCCTCTTATCCCTGATCCTCTCCAGCTTGTTCTCAAGGCCTGAAGCCATACTAGATAGGAACTAAATCTATTTAGAAATCCCTGGAGTTGAATTGCAATCCTACCGTTATTATTATTATTATTATTATTATTATTATTATTATTATTATTATTAAACTTTATTTCTAAAGCACTGTAATTATAATTAAATGGGTGCAGAGAACTGAACCCTCTGCTGAAATGCAAATTTAGCACAACTGGAGGCAGCACAGCTGTCTAATCCTTATCCCTCTGTCCTGAAATCTAACACTGTGAACAGGCCCAACTGCTGACAGAAAGTAAGTGAAGGTATGCCTGGCTTTCGAAGAACTGTTCCATCACTAACTTTATTTATTATATCTCTCTCCTGTAACATAGCCTATTTAGGCCCTCAAGGTAGATAACAAATAAGAATTGATAATGAAGTAGTGTAATGAAACAGAAGTGTAAGCAACCAACTTCATATATTACGTGTTTATTGTATGTGTTGTTTAAAAAAAACAAACTTGTAAAGTATGTCTTAAAACATGTGCACTATGTTTATTCAACTTTGGGGAATCTCTCATTGGCTTTATCTCAATATGGGGTGCTCTCATATGGAAAAATAGGCATTTTCCTAAAAGAAAGCATAAAAGAACACTTTGCTGTGGAAAACACTGTGCTAGGGCTGCACAAGTTGTGACCTACCAGATACAGACCAGAGAATCAACAATGTTCTTGTTTTTTATTACGTGCCCCGGGCAGCAAAAACAAAACATAGCCAAAGTACTTTGCAGGCCATTTAGAGGGTGGGAGCTCAGTGGTTGGCTTGGGTCACAGATTGTGCATCCTAATTCTATCTAGATTTCCCTGGTTTCAGATAGACTGTGCAACCTAGAGGAGCTAGATGTGTGTTTGCATTCAACTATGTGAATGTAAGAGCTTAAATATCCTAAAGGCACCAGATCCTGTCTGTTCTTGGAAGCTTAGCCGGTTCAACCTGGTTAATGTTGGATGGGAAGTGCTGTAGGATATATTTCAGAGGACAGGTTGTGTGTGTGTGCATGCATGCGTGCATGTCCCTGTCGACTTATGACGACCCCATGAATTTTATAGGGTTTTCTTAGGCAAGGAATACTCTGAAAATTCATGAGGTTGCCATAAATTGATAGGGACATGCACGCATGTTGAAAGGACCTGATCATACAAGATGTTGGGTATCTTCCCTGTTTGGAGAAGTCCAATCTGCCATGAAATGCAGCTGCTTCCAATAATCTTGCTCCAAAATTATATACAACCATGTTATTGTTCTAGCAATGAGCTCAGTCAAACTATATTAGTACCCTGTAAATGTTTTCTGTATCTTAATAGCAGGAGTATTCATATATTTTACAGTGCTGCTGTTATAGTTTCTGGTCATTACATGCAAGATGAAAAAACAAAGTTTATGTTAACACCCATTATTTAAGCATCCATACAGTTCTGTGCAGCTTTTTCAGTTACTATATAGTTGTATGTACAATTTATTGTAGATCGGTTGGTGAAAATACACATACAGCAAAAAGAAACACACAATTCTAATTGTGGTAGAATTCTAACATAGGATTTTATCACACAGGGAAAATCGGGAGTTGAAACAGCAATTATCCCATGAAAATCACGCAATCATGATTAACATTTTCACATGACATCACAATAAAGTGCCATTATCCCAGGAATAAACAGGCAATAAAAAGCCAACAGGAAATCCCATGAATGATTTGTTGCTATTTATTGCCTGTTTATTCCCAGGATAATGGCTCTTTAATCGTGATGTGTATGAAAATATTAATCATGATTGTGCGATTTTTACAGGATAATCGCTGCTTAAACCCACAATTTCCCCCCATGTGATAAAGTTCATAGCCATGTTAGGGTCGGAACAGAAGCTGCCCCTTCTGAAGATGGATTGGGACCATAGCAAATACACACCGTGGCCCTAATCTCCCTTGAAGCAGGGACGTAGCCAGGATTTTGCCAGGAAGGGCGGTTCCAGACTATGTGCCACCATTATATTGGTGCCTGGGTGCAGTGGCACGGCAGCACACACCATTCATTGTATCTAATGGAAGGGGGTCCGGACCCCCCAGGCCCCCCTCCCCCCTCGGCTATGTCCCTGCTTGAAGCCAGCCGAAAAAAGCAGCAAAGATCTGCTTCTTTGTCAGCTGGCAAAGACAGCTTTTCCAGCCCCGCCAAAGACAGCTTCATGTAAAAGCTGCACTGCTGGGGTGTCATGAAACCACCCACATGTAAATAGCCAGGGCAGCTTTCGGATGTACAGAGTCAAAACGACGTGTCCCAAAGCCACCCAGACAGTGGTGTAAAAGGGCTGTCTGTTCAGCCCCTTAGTCTGGAAAATCAGTATGCAGACAGATCTAGTAGCATCTTTGAAACTAAATGAAACAAAGAAGCAGGTAGCATGAGCTTTCCTAGACTTGACCTACTTTCCTATGCATCTGAGGAAGTAGACTCAAGTCTACAACAGCTGATGCTACCAGCTTCTTTTCTTCAGTTATTCTCAAAGGTGCTACTAGATCCCTTAGTATACTGAAAATCCTAATTGTGTTTAAACATACTTTTAACTAAACTTTGAGTATGTAAAATAGCCATTAACTGTGTGAAGTCCCAAAAGCAAAATTTGTAGAAACTAATCTTGCATTTGTAGCTGAAGATTTTTTAAAGAGGAAGTCAAGGAACAACATGCTAATGACTTTATCCCTTAACACAGGTCAGCAGGAAGCAAAGTGTAATCATTATTCTGAGATGTCTATCAAGAATGTGGAAGATTCTATCCAGTTTTGACCAGATAAATGTTGTGCAACTGACATCTTTGCTGAGGTTTCAGTAGCTATCACTGATAAATAATGAACTGCAAAAGTGTTTAAGTATGTCACATGTTACTCCCTGATTTATAATAAAAGAATGATGATATCTGATTAATGTACAGAATAGCTCTACATTGTTCTAAAACACTGCCAGTACATAAAAGACTTGAACATTATACCATTCTTCCAATATCAAGTAGTGGAGTCTCCTTCCTTAGAGGTCTTCAAACAGAGGCTGGATGGCCATCTGTTGGGGATGCTTTGATATGGATTTCCTGCATGGCAGGGGGTTGGACTGGATGGCCCTTGTGGTCTCTTCCAACTCAACAATTCTATGATTCTATAAAAGCAGAGCAATGATTGCTCAAGAGTATACTGCTAATACTCTCTAAATGATAAATAATAACAGGGTTTTGACTGTGTGTGCATGTGTATGTGTGTTAATGAAGTAGTGCTTTGATTCAAAGAACTATGTGTGTTATCTATGAGATAAAAGAGAAATGCCTATTATTCAAATCCAGTTCCTACATGTCTATACATATTGCATATTATTAAATGGTCCCAGCCAGTTGCTGTCTCATGGTCCAAATAATTTTTTTTTGGAAAGCTTGTAATTTTAGTCTGTTCAAACACAGTGCCATCATAGTCGTTAGAGAATAAATACTCTTTTTTGTTAAGCATCATGCCTCCCTAGAATTATCATAGTTATACTGAAGATCATTGCAGTTTAATTCTCATAAGCCCAAAGTAATACCTGCTAGCAACCTCCATGGGTTTGCTCCTCCATTCCCAATTTTCAGAGGATAGAAATAAATATAATAACAATGTATTGTATTACAAGTGATATAACACCCAAGTCCAAACAAATATGAGGAATTTTCAATGTATTTTTTTTTGCAAATGCATCATGATATCACCAAAGTCCCTAGAACACTTTCTTAGTGAGACAGATAAAAATTCTTAACTACCTAGCATAGTTTAATTGAGTTACTTCAGACACAATGGTGACATCTCTCCAACTCTTGTACCTGTCCCTGCTGTATCACCTTCCCTAACAAATAACCACAATCAGTTCCCAAGGATAGAAATATAAGCAAGCTAACAGAATGATAAAGCTCTGAATTGAAAACCTTGCCACTGTATTAAAATTTAATTTAACTATTTAAAAAAAAACAAAAAAAAACCTTTTAGTTTCAAAATATCGTACCACATGTCAATAATACACATTGTTCTTCTCTAGTGTCATCAAATGCAATTGTTAACCTTGATAGCTAAGAATTAAAGTCTTCATTATTAGGGCAAAGGCAAAAGCAAAGAGTTTGTAAACAAAGACTAGGAAGAAAATAATATGTAGTTATGTTGCCTTGGGGGTGATGAACGCTTTTTCATTGAGGAGCTGGATGGTCATCTTTTGGAGGTGCCTTAGTTGTGTATTCCTGCATGGCAGAGTCTTGGACTGGATGAGCTGTACAGTTGTTCCAGTTCTATAATTCTATTATCATCCCACCAAATGGGACATTTTGAAATTTCAGTCATGTTCAGTTGCAGAATTCACACATGACTAGACCTACAAAGCAGGCATGTTACCACACTGTCACTTCAAGAGTTTTAAATAATGCATCTGAGGTTCAGTTACCTGCCATGTAGTTTGTTTATTTGTTTTTTAGATGGACAAAATTCAGCAGAGATTAAAAATATTACATTAGATCTATTGTCCAGTATTTTAATGTTGGGGCATTTTTCCGCCTTACACAATTGTCATATATTGAGACAAAAAAAAATGTCCCATGTTGTTAAGTGGTTGAAGCATGGAGGAATGAATCTGGTGTGCATGCTCTGAATGAGGAACCACCTCTCTCCCTGCTCAAAGGTAAGAGGGAAGCAAATGCAGTCCCACTCCAGGAAGGACAAAACAGAAATACTGATATCACAGGAGTCAATGGAAGGACTAGTTTACGTTAGAATAGCTGGAGATGTCATTCAGAAGCACCAAGAACCAACAAAAGATACTGACAAAGAAACAATGCTAGAACTTTCAGACTAGAAAACATGATTTTACCACAGAATCCATGCAACAAAAAGAGCAACATGCACTTAAGGTATAAAACAAGAGGAACCCTGCCAGACTGAGTGTGGACACTCTTTGTCATCTCTGAGCTAAAGGCATGCTCCTGGCAGAGTGTAACATTGATGTAGCAGAGTGTAAGCCTTGGTAAAACTAAGGCATCCAGTCTAAGGTCACTACACTTCAGGATAACAATGAGCCTGAAGAGATTTTGTGCACTCACAAGGCACTTGAGGTTCAACAACAAGTGTGATGCAATGAGTAACTGGTAAACAGGCTTCTTTTCAGGTCTATTGAGAAGCTTCAAATGTGGCATATATCAAGGATCAATCTAATCACTGGAGAACACCTGGGTTAAGTTCAGAGTAAATGTCCACTGGGGCAGTGAATGAGGAAAATATGTCATTAAAGTGTGGTTGTGATGACATCATATTTTCTGAAAGGAAACATTTGCCTAGGCAGACAGCTTGGTATATCACAGGAAATCCAGACTGGTTACAGTTTGGGGAAAATATAGTTTGAACCAAATTCCTATGCTGAACCAGCTTAGAACTAGCAGAATGTACACTAACCAAAGACTAATGTATGTTTGCAAAATTCAGTAGAACAGACCAAACACATTTCCCTTCACTCCATCTTAATTTCGCAGTTGGGTACAGGATTAGAAAGCCAAACATTATGAAATATATGGGAAATTGTTTTGCAAGGGCTTCTGCAGCACCCTGGTTACATTCTCCATGATCCAATGAAGAATGGCCTTTCATTGGGTGACATATCCCTAGCAGAGATTGGGATAGGAAAGTGTCCCACAGTGCCATTAATGCTTGTTTCCCTCCAATTAATTTAAAACAGTTATTTTCCTTCAGGGTTTACATTTATTTCATAATTCTGAGGGTTTGCAACACATATTTTCCAGCTGGAAATAACAGTGGTAATAATTATTAGGACACAGAAATTATTTTGGTTACATTTTTTCACAGAAAAAGCTGTTTGGCAGCTGTTTGAAACATATGTTCCACCTTGTGTGGGCATGTGTCTTCTGGCTCTGGGAGTTTGGGTACTGTGAAATATCCTCAATTCTGTATCTACTAATATTCCCTGGATTTAAAGCATTTTTATCCCCTTAGATACATAAAGGATCAGAAACTATCCCAGGAATTCATGCAATGCAAGTTTTTTTTTTAATTCACACAGATAAAGCTAAACCTTTAACAATTATTCTAACTACTAGGGCTAAAATTCAATTGATAATGTTAGCTAGAATAGGACTTTTAAGTCAATGGGATTTATGCAAATTTTTGCATTTTCAGGCACTTATCCAAACCCTATCCCTAATTGTGCATATAAATGCCCCATCACAGGAGTGCATTTAGAAGCGACTCTCATACCCAAGTGGTGGGGGTGGCAATGTCCAAAAGAGAAACCATGACACCTCTCATGGAGATAAGTAAAACATACTCAAAGCAGATAATCCAAGAGGGACATGGGGTGAAGGGATGTGTGAAGGGGGGGGGGGCATGATTGTATCTTGCCAGCTTCCGCATGGGCCCACCTCTGCTACGATGCCATCCTGATGGAGCACTGCACATGCGACTGTGTGCAGCTTCACAGGGATGGCCAACATTGTGCAGGGATTGTGGGGGAAATAATTTAAAAAAATACCCAGCACTGTGGCTTGAAGCAATGCCATGCGATCATGATATGCACACTCCAGCTGCCTTAGGAGCTGGTGGTGCAGTTGGTGGGGACTTGGATCACTTTGGAAAAGGCATCTTCAAGCCACTTTTTCCTGCCTGTCTGTTTTGCCCTTTAGTTTCAGTTGTATGGAATCCTACTGTATGGGATCAATTTCAATTAGTGCAGCCCGAAACTCTTCAGAAAACATTTGAAGAGGTTTGTCACATCACTTGTTCTTTTGATCCTTGCCTATCTTGGGTAATTAAAGCTAACAAGAGGAACCCAGAATGGCAGATGCTGCTGTACAGGCATGGATGGGACTGACAATCTTGAGAGAGGAATTGATGTGCCCCTTATCAAGAGACATCCCATAGATTCTGTAGTTTTGGTTAACTACTGCCTGTTAGGTAACATCCTGTTTTGTGGCGCAGCTTCTTATGTGCTTGGATGAAATGGATTGTCTAATTGTAGGCCTGGGTTTGCTATGAAAGCCTCATTAGTGACTTGGTTGAATAATCTGTACTAGAAGAATGACAAGAGGAGTTGAACATTGCCCTGGACCTTTTGATCATGGCATTATCCCAAAGCAGCTTTCTGAAGTGGTGGAACTGGTGGTTCTGTTGCTTTTTGTAGAACTGCTTCCACAGCGCAATATTAGGAGATTTCTGTTTGACTTCATGATGCCAGAGAATTCCATATTGTCTCCCATATATTCAAGTTCAGTGAACTGCTGTGGAAGACCATTAGTTTTTTTCTCCATTCCAGATATGCAGAAGGTGGAATTGAATGAGGGCTGATGCTGAAAATTGACAGAACACAATTGATAGAAAGTTCCTGGCTCCAGGAAGTGGGGAAACACACTCCCCTGAAAGAAAGGTGCACAGGTTAAGCATACTTTTGGATCAAGTTCTATTAATGAAGTAGGAGCTAAGATATCATACTTTCAGTTCTGTCTAGATCACTAACTCTGGCCCTCCCTGGACCAGGTAACAGCAACCTAGCATATGGACTATAGTTCTCTAGGTGGGGCTCCTCTTGAAGCCCTAAACACAATGAGGCCTAAGAAACTGTTAAAATGCATCTCTTTCGGTATGCCCAAGTCGAGATCTTTGGTCTCATAATACCCAGGGAGTGGTGACCCAACATAAGAGGTTCTCAGCTGTGGCACCCTTTGAGACTCCTTGCCTTTGGAGATGTGCCAGAAATATTTAAGAATTCATGTTCATCACTTAATTAAAATGCACCTTTTCACCAGGACTTTTTTTTAATGCTTTTGGAGGAAACCTCTTCGTCTTCCTGTTTCTGTTGATGGTACATATGAGCCTGCTGCTACTTAATAGGTACAATTAACTGTTAGAGTTAATTGTATTCTGATTGTATTATTTTATTAGTGTGTTTTTGTAAATGTTTTTACTTTTTTGCCAACTGTTTTGTGACTTTTTTTTTTTTTAAAAAAAAGAAGACTGATATGCATATTGGATAATAAGGTAACTAAGGCGCGGTACATACCACCTACAAGTGGCATACTGGCACTGATTCTAGGGTTAGGGACCACGCGGCAACCGCACGGTCCCTAACCCTAGTATGTGTGGGCAGCATAACAATGGTGGTGCCCTGTGTACACGTATCCGCACGTTGCCGCACAGCACTTATGTAACAAGTGCGCCAGTGAAGAACCAGTTTTTTCTGGGTTCTTTTTCCTCTGGAGGGCAGCCGTGTGGTTTGGTGGCTGCAGCTTCCCTCCAAAGGAAATTAGGCCATCGGCAGGCCACCCTTTTCGGGCAGTCTGTCCCGAACCTAAATAAATGTTTTAAAAATAAAGCTATACTATACTATACCCACAATTAAATATGCAACTATTTAAAATAATAGCCTCACTACATTATTTCCTTAGAAAAACATTTACTGTGTGTCTAGCAAACCCTCTCCCCCCCCCATTATGTTGCCAGGTATCAAGTAGAACCCTGCCCCTCCAATAGGCAGAATGCTTCAACTAAACATACTGTACTACATGCATAACATGTAACTGTTCTAATTTTGGTTTACAAAACTGCATGGAAATGTCCAAGTCAAGCTGATGTTCAAATTAATGTTTTGAAGTTGGCAGTATATTCAAATGTTTTTAATTTTATTAGTCCAAAACAGCAATAGGCCATCTATGACTGTAAAACCTTTACAGACAGCAGGGGCTATTAAGATTCTCAAACTAGCTGCTAAACCCAAGCGTCTTCATCTTTGTGCCACTTTGGAAGCTTCCAAATGCACCAATGACCACTAATCACTACACATTGGAATTAATACAAACATTAAAAATATACAGTACTACTGATAGTAGCTATCAGTCACAAGAGCCAGTGAGACTTCACTTGGTTTTCAGAGTCAGACCTCTAGCTTTTTTTAGTGAATTCCAAGAGGCTGTCATATTGCTATACCAGCTTTTCTGCCGATCTGCTCACTTGCTTAACAGTACTTACTGTACTTGATGGTTAGTTATTACCTTGCTGTCTCTAACAGATAACCACTCATGTTTTATTATCAGGCTGTTTCCTCAAGGACAAATGCTGTCACATGGCCACAGCCAAAATGTGGCAGTGTAGTAGTGTACATTAAAATAAGTTGCTGAAAAATGAAAGCTAATACTGCGCCAATAGAAACATTGCCATATATAATCCATCACTCTCAGATACAACTGTATAGCTGAAACTAATATAATAGTTAGCCAGCAGCAATTTGGAGACTTGCATCACCTTGTTTGTATTACTTTTCATCTTGAAACAGCCTTGGAAGGTTTTTCCTGCTATTTTGAAACATATATGAATGCTTCAAAGACCAGTGCTTAGCTCAAACTCACCAATTTGCCGAGGACTAAAAACAATAAAAAAATCTTGCTGTTTCAAAATCAGTCCCATACCACGTGCACTACGACCTAGTAGCATGAAAATAAAACATGCACAGTTTTAATCTGGTTATCATCTGATAAACAGTCACCCAGCTGCTACTACAGAGGTTCTTAGATGCGCTCTATCTATCTATCTATCTATCTATCTATCTATCTATCTATCTATCTATCTATCTATCTATCTATCATTAAAAATTATGAACAGAACAATAGACTTGGGACACCTACATCTTGTTTCCATAAATAAATAATGCTAATAAATAAACAAATAAGTAAATAAATAGGATATGTGATTTTGTCATGAACAACAAATTTGCCTCTCATCACAGGGAAGCAGGAATGATAAATTGCTACATATTTGTGAGCTTATAAACTCTGTTCCTTTTAAAAGAAAGAATAATTAACTATACAAGTCAGAAAAGCAATATTGCTGTATTATGTAGATAAACATTCTTATATAGGACTGGTTCAGACAGGGAAAACCATGTTTTCTGTGCTATGAACAACTTCTTGTGTGGCTGTGAGGAGTAGAAACTTTCATTCTTAATTTTAATAAAACCACAATTATTTTTTTACATTTAAAATACTGTAACTGTGGTCTCATGCCCACATTAATATTATCCATTGGCTTACTAGAACAACTCAAAATCAAATCATGATTTCAGATTCTGATATGACCATTAAGGTGCTACCAAGCACAGATGCAGAATGAGTGGCAATCCGTTTCATCTTGTTAAGTGTTGTGTACAATGTTGCTCTAACAAAAAAGGAAAAGACTGGTCACATCTCCAGTGTCCTGACCAAATGCACATAGGATTTAGATATACATGTTTCAGATGCATTGTTACCTCATCTCCACACAGTTTTGTACTCCTATGGACATTTTCACACACAGACTGCTATATAGGTCTGCCCCTGGGCTTTCCACTCCACCACATGCATCTGAAGAAGTAGGCTCAAGTCTATGAAAGCTCATGCTACCAACTTCTATCTTTCAGTTAAGGGTGAAACAGATTATCCCAAAGGGGCAGCTTCAATCGCCCCTGACAAAGCCGGATTGGGCCCGTGGTAACTGCACTCTGCAGCCCCAATCTGACTTTTTGTCAGTCAAAAAAGGAGCAGCAAATAGTTGCTCTTTTTTGCATTGGCAAAAAAGCCAGCTTTTCCATCCCACTGAGGCAGGAAGCTGTGTTTAAGGCATTTTGGCAGTATGCAAAATGTAAACTCTGTGCCATCTGAGTGCTTGGAAGCTGGACCACATGTGAGTGACTGCCTAGCTTGAAATCAGCTTCCGGACATCTTGGAGCGTGCATCATCTGTACACTATGCTCCCAAGATGCCCGGAAGCTGGCTTTTTATGTCAGTCTGTTTCGCCCCTTAGTCTCAAAGGTGCTGCAGTGCAAGAATCATTTACATACATATTTTAGATAATAAATTTCATGGGGGAAATTTTATTTGCCATTCTTGGTCTGTAGGCAAACAAATAAATCACTGGGTTTTGATCAGATTGCTGAGGACATACAAAACCAGTTAAACTGAAATCTTTAGTTTTGAAAAATGCAACTGAAGTTAAATGCAGTATATTTAAACTGGGTTACATCTACATACTGTTGATTAGGAATATTGCAGATTAAATTAAGTATAAACATTCAACTGATTGCTTGAAGGAATTATTTCTCTAAATCAGCTTTTTACTCTGATATAGAAAACTAGTGTTTTATGTTACCTGTTTTACTATAAATTGGATAGGGTGTGTGTGTGAAGGAATCCAGCAGGGCTTTTGGGACTAACAAGTTAATTTCATCATGAGCTTTCATGGCTATCAGTCCACTTCTTCAAATGCTGTGGAGAAACACAGGCAGAACAGATTGTTTGAGGTAGCCAACAGGAATCAGGCTGGGGAAAGATGAGAGGCTGCTCTTAGGAGCGAGTATAAAAGGAGGAGCCAGTGATATGAGCAGAGTGTTTCAGGATCCTGGGGGATTTAGAGCCAGAAAGGCTGGGGGGATGACAAAAACCGCCTGAAGAGTGGATATAAAAGGGAGCTGAGCTGAGAGAGCTGAGCTGTGTGTATTGAGAGTGTGCCAAATAACCTGTGAGATTAACAACTAAGGGTGCTGAGTGTAGGTTCTGTGTGAACTAAGTCAGTTAAGAAATGTAACTAAAGTTGCTAAGGGAAAGTAGTAAATGTACTTGTATTGACGTACTTGTATACTGTGACCACACGCTTGAGAACCATGCACCAAGAAAGATACAATATTAAGTTCTGAATGTAAATAAAGTTGTTTTGTCCTTCAAGTTCAACAAAGAGTGGCCTGAAGTAATTTTATAGATAACTACAAACACATTACCAAGTATTTTAAAACACTACCAAAAGTAATAAGAACAATTATTAATAAAGACATATGAATTTGTGGCTGTGGATAGAAAGCTGTCACATATAATTGGTGCCAAGCATTTGGGATTTAAAAAGACCCATTGTGCTGACATCTGAGAGAGATCAAGTGGAAGGAGGGTCTCCAAAGGTGCACGGAATAAATTGTTATTTCCTTCAAATTAGTCATTTCCATTTTGTAACAACTAGGTAACAAACTATGAAACTTGTTTTATTTTTTTGGAAGCTCTTTTGGAAGCCTCAGGGAGGGTGAGGTATAAATGAAATGAAATAAATATATCACCTCCACTGATTTGAGCAAGGGCATATAGATGTTCAATAAATATCAGTATATGGTATCATGAAATTGATGGGAAAACTCTCCTTCTCTGGAAGGGGTTAGTCAATTACTGATGTCCTTTCCCCCAGAAGTGAACACATTAAAGTCAGCTCCAGCAGTTGTATTCATTGTCGTTCATTTGTACTGTACTACACTAATATTATTTCAGGCTTGTTGAAGCAAAAAGTATTTAGAGAACATTACCAAATAAGTATATGAACTGTAATGATACCTTAGAATAAAACGAAAGCCAAATCATATTAGCCAATTTCATATGAATGGAACCTAAGTTCATCAACATGTAAGCACCTGTTAGGATGTTATTCTGGTGCTGCTGTATCTATTTTCGTTTGCCTTTACCCCCAAGTGTGACATATAATACCATGGTAACATAAACAGATGAAAAAGTTAAGCTATAAATAGTAAGGTACAATCTAGGAGGTTTTGAAAGTAGCTAACCTATAGGGCATATGTTGTATGACATAACACTTCCACTAAAAGGTCTTTGGCTTGACACCATAATCACTGAAATCTGGAATATTTGTGTAGGAGAGTCTGAAGAAAATAGAGGGGAAATAAAACAAGAAGGCACAGATGGAAGGTTGGAGGGAAGCAATCCGTTATTGATGTCAGGTTCTTTTTGTTCTAAACAATTACAAACATATCTATAGATATATCAGCAAATGAACGGGTGCAGATGCTATCAAATTTAATTTTACTACCATGAGTAATCCCACTGGCAGGTTAGGAAAATAAGAGGACGTGCGTGAAGCTAAGATGAGAAGGAGAGAGATAATAAAAAAGTGTATGGAGGCATGTCATCTGAGTAGGACAGAAGGTACTTACACCCAATTTTATATGACCACTCTCTTCCTCCCCAGTCTACTATACCATGGTGCAACGCATTAAACAAGGTTTCATGATTATTTGTGGGAAGCTGTGGTGGACCAGCAGGGGTAACCCTTTCTCCAGATGGATCTCTTAATCCAACTAAAGGTTTACATTTTCTTATATGCAGACATGATGAAGCTGGACTGAGGTCATAAAAGCTTATGCTAAATGAGACTGGATACTCTTTACAAGGTGCTACAGGACATTGTTCTTTTTTCTGCAGGAGATTAGCCTGGAAACAAGTTATAATGGAGGCTTTAGTCCATTCTTAAGATCAAATACAGTGGGCCATTGGCATTTGCTGGGTATTTGCTGGGTTCCACAGATTTAAAATGGAGAATAAAATGGTGAACCTTATATAAAATGGCATATTAAAGTTTGCTTTTTGGAATTTAAATATACAGGTATATTTTAATATTTTCAAGCCATGGATGCTTGAACTTGTGGATAAAGAAACCATGGATATGGAAGGCCAATTGTAAAGCCATTCAGTTCAGCACACAAAATACAATTGCATTGCAAACATACTGAAAATTTATCCAGCTCTCAAAGATATAATACTGAGCCTCATAAGGATTCAATATGAAAAAGAGATAACTATGACTTTGTATATTTAGATAGCATCCCTAAATCCTATTCTTGGGATTGCCAACCTTCACCCCACCAAGCAGTTTCAAGAGATACAGATTCAAATGCCTAGAATCGTCAGTCATCAAAAGAGACTCAAACACCAATAGTAAGTACACAATCTAAGGCCTGTTACAGACAGCCAAAATAAAGCTGCTTTGAGTCACAGTGGAGGTATGGTATTTCAATGATGCATGCATCCTAAGAGTCCAGAATTCGCACCAAAGCCATGCTCCAGGCTGGAGCGTGGCTTTGGTGCGACTTCTGGACTCTTAGGACGCATGCATCATTGAACACCCATACCTCCACTGTGACCTCAAAGCAGCTTTATTTTGGCTGTCTGTAACAGCCTAACTTGCAATCCTTCTGTTTCTTCCAGAGTACTAGTTAGCATTACAGTACTAGAAAGTTCAGCTGATACCACACACCTGTTCTACTTACCCTCCCAACCTATTTCTAAACAAACCTGAGCAAAACAGATTACAAATCTAAAGAACAAATAAGCCAGGCACATTCTTTCTATATTAAAACACAACAGTTCTCCAGGTTCCAAAGGTTTTCAGATCAATTCTAGACACAAATCAGCTATTGTTTATTACACAGCGTGTGGTGGCAATCTAGAAGTAGCCTGCATTCTGATATTAGTCACTAGCTTATAAACTTCAAGGTCAGTTTGAGGTCATGCACTCATGAAGACCTGAGATGTAAGCAGATAGGAGTACTCAAGAAAGATCAGATATCTTGTGTACTTTGCATTTTTGTGGGAGGGGAAGGGGAAACAGACATGAAAGAGCCACAAACATTACAAAACTAGTTTTCGGAGCACATTTACCATGTCAAGAATGCTGTCTAGAACCTTAACAAGATGGATAAAGAACACTTTTAAAAAAGAAAATGTCATGTATGTATGTGTGTGTATTGCTCATTTAATCATTGGTACAGTGTGTTTGCCTTGCTTTAAAATCAGCTAATGATACAGTGGGCCCTTGGAATCCACTGAGGTTTGGTTCCAGAACCCTCCATGGGTAGCAAAATCTGTGGATGCTCACATCCCATTGAATGCAACAGTAAAATTACATAGTAAAATGGGGTTCCTTATATAAAATGGCAACTTCAAAACTTGCTTTTTGGAATGATATATTTTTACAAGCCATGAATGCTTGAATCCGTGGATACAGAAGGCTGACTGTATTTTACGTATTCTGTAAAATGACAGATTGCAGTCCTTGTCCTCCCAAGTCCCAACCACTCTAGGCATGTCTTTATTTAAAACTATATTACTGCAAGGTTATATATACCTTTAAAAAGGGGTCCAAAATGTCAGTTATTCCAATATAGAGCTGAACTGGGACGTACTTGTTTGTCTTCAAATGCTTTGGGTCAAATTACCTGAATTAACATTTCCTCTTATACCTGCTTATAAAGACCCTAAGGTTTGGTCTGAGGTTCTTCCCCAGTTTTTGTGTTATTTACCTTCTGGTTGTCTCAGGTTAATCCTATGCCAGGATTATCTTGACAAGATTGCTTCAGAGAGACTTTGCCTTTTCCTTCTTCTGAGGCTGAGAGGGTCCAGGGTCACTCAGTGGGTTTCCATGATCAAGCAGAGATTTGAATCCTGGTCAAACACTGAAACCACTGCATCATGATGGCTGTCCCTCCTCTAATTTCTCCTAGTAAATGTAATGGTCACTTGAGTGTTGGAAGAGTAGCCTTTTTCAGTGGTGGCAGCTCACCTGTGGAATGACCACCAGATAGAAGCTCCTAATACTTATGTTACAGTCTTTACAGAGCCTATTCTAATCTCCAAACTTAGTTTAGTACTATCAGTATTTTATTTTGCTGCTTTGGATTTATATGCTGTAGTTTTTGTATTCTTTGCCACTGGCTTTACCTTGGTTTTATTGTATCTTCTATAGTTATCGTCCTACTGTTTGTATTTAATATTTCACTGGATTGTATACAACTCAGGGCTATCTGGTTATCAAGTCTAAAAAGCACATTAAAGAAATACATGAAAAAATGAATCTAAAGAAAATTTGTATAAGCAATCCTGGAAACAAAAATTAAAACATTTAAGTTAATGTGAACAATTACCATGTGAGCATACCATAAAACCTTTTCTCTGACCAAAACTACAGTAACTTTTTGCATAATGCACAGTTAGCATGGGAGAATAATTAATATAATAATTATTATATAATTCACTAATAATTAATAAAACTCTGTTTTCCCAAGGTTGGAAGTGTTTGATTAAAGTGGTAGATTTCAGTCAGTTCTGACTGACTTTTGGAGAATTAACCGTAATTATTTCTTTAATGTTTTTGATAGTTGAATGACTTGAAAGCACACAACAACATTAGGAAGGGGAGAGAAAAGTAAATAGCTTTAAATGGGGGGGGGGGGACAGTTATTTACTTTCATGCACTTCATCTGACATACATTGTATTGGGACTACAGAGTAGTTCCAGCTGCTCTTCAGAACAACACGAATTTTGAGAAAGGGTATGAACAGAATAAGTGAGATAACTACAGTTTCAGACACTAAGGGGCACCAAGGAAGAAATAATTCCAGTCAGTGAATGTATTTTCAACAGCTGGAGTTAGAGGAGCATGATAAATGAATGTCATGGGGAAATAAGGATGGACTAAGCAATGGCTCTAAACCTGAATTATTTGTTCAAATTTATCCAGGAAAAGAATTGCTTATTTTAGGCATAATCCGAATAGGCCAACAAAAAACAGTTAACCGCAACCTACAAATATTGCTGTAACATTGACTATACCAGTCAACCAAGAAAAATAAACTATACTAACATGGGCAACATAGCTGTAATCGGCATAATTATCTATAGCTTAACAACAGACTAGAAACATACTAAGTCCTTCTGTAACACTCAAATACATCAGTCTTTGGATTAAGCAGAGAACTGCTGCTTTCCTTAAAAAAAACAAAAAACTTGGAGAGCAACATCTCATTCCCAAGCCTAGAAGAAAAAAGGTCTGAAAAGAAAGGTAGTAGAGAAATCACAAATAGGCACAAAGAGTTCAAACTATGTAGAGAAGAGGGGTGACCCAAGCGGTCATGATGGTGGTATTAAAATGAAGACAGACAGACAGAAAGACAGACAGACAATGGGGTGAAGCAGAAGGGCCAAATGGAGCGATCTCCAGTTACTCCAGCCCCCATTATTTTGGGACTGCGGCAACTGGATGGCATGGTCTTGAAGCTGGCCACTGCCTCTCCTTTCTGGGCCAACTTCAGGCCTCATTAGTCAGTCCCAGAGAGGCTTCTGCTGCTTCTGCGGCATGGGTCATTTGAACGCCATGCCCCCAAAGCACTCAGAAGGCACTTTATTTGGCCTGTCTGCTTTGGGCTAATGACGGGTAATAGAAAATTTAAAGAACACTGTGAAAGAATACTGATGAGTGGGGAAATAGATCCTCATGCCTTTTTATTCCACTCAAATGCACCATTCTTAGGAAACTGCAGAGGATATGACCAAATAAAAGCAACAAGTCAAAACACCATGAATTAAAGATTACACTGAGGTATTTCCAACAAAATGTACTAGGACTAAATAATTTCTGTCAGTAAAAAAGTACTGCATGCAGTAATGCTTTCAATGACATAATACAATAAAGATACCTTAGCTGCACCCATGAGGGAGCAGAGTATATAGTGTTACGGATAGTTAGTTAAGGACAGAGATATTCATCTAAAAGGAAATGTACATCTCAATGCTGGGAAAAAATACTGCTGAAATAAATTTCATTGTCTGTAATGCTTGCCATTCTTCCCCCATAATGGACTAGGTTCTCCTCAGAGAGATCTTTTGAGGGAAGCTTACAAGTTGATAGGATCAATACAGTGCAAGCATCTTGGAAGCCTGCACCCGCCCCTTTTCTTGCCGGCAGCCCAGAGGCCCCAACCAGGCACTTTTTGGGACCATGGAGAAGTGGCATTTTCTATGATTGATGACATAAGCAAGATAAGTACTATTGGTGAGTCTGAGGACAACATATTTCCTAAACCCATGTGAATAACAGTCATCCTACTTAAAAACTAGGCTGCATGTTAACACTGAGGTGGTACAGACGAGAAGAAAGGGACGGCCAGAGGCCGTCCCTTTCTTCTCCAGATTGTTGCCATAGCAATTACACGGCTGCGACAACAATCGGGCTCAAAATGGAGCTCCAAATCCATCATAACGGCTAGAACTGTTTGGGCGCTCTGGCGCCCTTATGTCATGAGGCTGTGTCCCATGTGAACGCTGAGCCACACAGAGCCTTTATATCACCGCCGCCAAGCCCTTTCACGCCAGTATGTACCGGTCCACTATTTCTTTTTTAGAATTCTAGTGACACACTCCGAACTGGGAACTGTGTGCAAACACAGTGAGATTTAGAATTCTTTGACAGAAGAAGCTCGGATGACCCCTTCTTGTATGAAATGCCATCATCTGAAAATAATGCTATATTATTGAGACTTTTAGACTGGATTATAGAATATATTGCCCACTATAAATATATCTTTCATCTTCAGCTGCACTGTTTCCTAACATAAAAGGTTTGCACCACTGTTTTATTTATATCATATTATTTTGTTGATAATGATAGCTGCTTTTAAGGTTCTTTTAAAAAGAAAGAGATTGACACAAACATTTTAACAAATAATCATGAAATAAAGTAAACATTGCATTTACTCAAAGATGGGATAAGCAACATATCTTTTTCTATACTTTATGTACTTGCGTAAATACTAGGAACTATCAAAGCCTTAGGGCAAATATATGTTCAGATGTTTCAGTAAATCCCACAGTAATCAATAGTAAATTATGCCACAGGGAACTGTTACATTGTAAACAAACAGTAATGTTTCCCCCCCCACATCTGGACAGGTATAGAATTCAATATGGTTGTGTAAGGGCTCATGAATACAATTTGCAACTGTTTCAGCATTAAGTGCACTACTCTGTGAACATGAGTGAAGTCCATCTGTCAGGGTGGCTGAACTGATCCCAGAACATTTTTTGCAAGACAAAATGAATAGGCCATTTTTGGCTGATGTTTGAGAAATGTATTTACACTGATGAAATTAATTGAACAGAGTTAGACTTCATGCACTACATTTTTTCTTTCTAACATTAACTTGATTTTTTTTTTACCACAAAACTTCTATGCAGCCAAACCCTGAGATTCTGACATTTTACTCCAATATGACTCAAGTCACATGAGACTTTAAACAAATATATGAACTGCTCAAGGAAGTCCCTTTTGACGATAATTTTTAAAAGGTCATACACACAATTTTTTTTTAAAGTAAGGGAAAGCACAGGCCAGCAGCAGATTCAAGGAAAGCAATGATACTAACATTGTAACCAGATGACGTACTTGTACATTTACCATAGCTTTCTGTATAAAGTAAGAACATTTACAAATTTGTAGAACATTATCAACATTATTTGTGCTACAGTTTTCACTGAAAAAACAGTGCATAAAGTGGAAAAAACATCAGGGTAAAGTATTTTACATTAATTTTCCAGCTTTATATCACATATTGATGGGAAAACATTCATGTTAATTACACTGAAAGTTGCTTCAGTGGGGCAAATTATGCACTGCTCCTTCTTTGCAGACTCACTGCCATAGTGCTTATAGTCAGCACACGTGGTGGCACTGGCTGTTAACTTCTGCTTTCACCAATCTCTCAGGCTTGTCTTTGCAAAATTTAGCAGACAAGTTCCTCCTTAAAAAGACCCACAGGCACAAAGCATCTCCCCCATCCCCGCTTTAAATCACAGAAAGGTTTTCAGAATCTGAGGTCTTTCCATCCATACAGAAGCAGGTGAGAGGAAATACAACAGGGACTACAAAGGGAAGACTGAGAGGCCTGGTTAACAGAACCTTATGGAATAAGTTGACTTATACAGGATTCAGAAGGACCAATGAACATGATGTATGGGATGGATGGACAAGCATGGTTTGGCTATGTAATCCTAGCCTGCTACTGCTTACCTTCACATTCTAGAGATCCTTGGATGACTCACTTATAACACAGTGAGTTTTTAGGGAAGTTGAGCAACATATATTTAACTTCAAAAATGAGAAATGTATGGAATTGGGGTGGGTGGGATTTAGAGTAGGAAAAAGCACTGTCAGCTGTTCTTTAAGTCCTTATCTTTAGTATTGGTTTATGTGTGTGTGAGAGAGAGACAGAGAGTGTAAGAATAACACTCCTCTGAATGTGTGGGAATTAGGTAGTGCTTTGGGACTGTTCCCTGGAATCTTTCCTTGCTCTTCTAGGGTGACCTAGGCTGGGAAGCAAACACACTTCAAGATTAAAAATGCCTTCAAGGAAGCCTTTTCAGCCAAACCCCACATCTCTAACAAGGTTTAAGGGCTACAAATGTTAAATGCATAGAACATACAGTGGGACCTCAGTATCCCCAAACTTGCCATCCACAGATTTGAACATTTACAGATGGCAAGCCTGCGCTGTCCACAATGGAGGTGCACTGAAGTCCTCCTTCTCTCTCTCCAAGGTTTCCTTTCCAGGCTTGGCTTCAGGGGCAGTTCAGAAGCAGAAGCTGGTGCCCTGTTGACTAGAGGGAGCCAGATTTGGCACCGGGGCATAGGTCTTGGAGCCTGGTGGTTCCATCCCAGGTCTTGGGTTTGGGGGGGGGACTCAAGCCCTGGTCCTGCCTCCGGCTCCCTCTGGCTGACAGGACTCCAGTCTCACCCTTTGAAGCCAAGCCCAGGTAAAATGCTTCAGAGGGGTAGATAGAGGAAGGAAGGAAGGAAGGAAGGAAGGAAGGAAGGAAGGAAAGAGAGAGAGAACGGGAGGGAGGGAGGACTTTAGTACATTTGTCCCTAATGGTGGTGTGTCCACATGGCCGTGCTGCCATTAGGGACAAGTGAACTTGAGCATCTACAGATTTGATATCCATGGGGGGTGGGGGTCCGGAATGGATCCTCTGCAGATACTGAGGGCTGCAGTGACACAGAAAGGAAGGAGAAAGAAGGCAAAACCCCTTATTGATTTTGGCTTCACCTTCCATCAGCAGCCTTATCCTACAACTCCTCAGGGGCATCAGCTGCTAGCAGCCAACTGGTTGCTATTTCAAAACTGTTTACAACTACATAGGCTCTGCACTACTTGGGATGTAATCCAAAATCATGCACTCCAAAGCCATGCAGACCACAGATCTCTTGTACTACAATAAGTATATTTGTTTAGAAAAGCATTTGGTGCTTTCTATACACAAATGTAAAGAGCACAATCGTAAGTTCATTTATCTTGTAGCAAGTCAATTAAACTCAGTATGAACTATCCCAAAGTGAGTGTGTGCGTAAAATTCCAGTCTGAGTGCCTGTCTTTCGTGTTGAAATGAGACTTAGGTTTGTGCACTCTCTTGCCCCTTAAATAATTTCTCTCTATCCCTTTCTTGGTCTGAAACAATCAGTTTGCATCTTATTCCAAACTAGTTTGCCAGGTTTCCAGTTTGTTTTTTAGAGAGAAAATACAAACCACATCGCCAATGGAGACATAATGGTGAACTATGGTTTGTCTCAAAGAAGGGAAGAAGACTGAGAAGTGAAATGTTTGGGGAAAGGAGATAGAGATGCACAGAATACCGAATTATGGATTGCTATGACACCTAAGCTCCCCAATATGTTTGATAAAGAGTCAAGGACTAAGTTCAAAGAACTTATGATGTTGGGCTTAATACAGTGGGTCCTTGTTATCTGCTGGGGTTTGGTTCCAGGACCTCCCGTTGATATCAAAATCCATTTACTATGGAGTAAAATGGTATCCCTTATATAAAATGGCAAAATCAAGGTTTGCTTTTTGGAATTTATATATCTTTAAAATATTTTCAAACCATGGATGCTTTAAACTGTGGATAAAAAAAATTGTGGATGCAGACGACTGACTATGTGTTTGTATTATATTCAGAGATCATTTTAAACTATGCTTAAAACAATAAACTTTATATTCAAACTTCACATATATACAGATGTGTATATGTATCAGCACACACTCACACACGTGATTTCCCTGCAACCTGATAAACACACTTTTCAGTTCTGAAAGTACAGGCATACGTCTTTGACAGTCTTTGACAAAGACTCCTTTTTCCAAATGTTTTTCTTATTCCCACCCAAATTCTGTTTTCATCCATTCTATCTAGTTGGAAGTTTGTTTGTTTTTTAAGCAGCATTGGCATTAGGAAGATAGTGATGGAGGGTCAGAGAAACACTTTTGATGCTGGGTTGCTGCAGTGTGTTTGCAATAAAGCTTTTGCTGTGAAGGAATGGGATTCTACTTCACTTGATCCTAATGTACCTATGTGTGCCTACCAACAGCAGGCAAGATAAAGAGCAGCTGTCTTCAGAATCCTTTACTGAGCATGTGTGAACAGCAAAACAGAGAGAAAGGGGGAGAACAGGATAGTCTTTCTTTGAAGTTCAATTAACATTCCAGCAGACAAAAGGCTGCCATTATTTTTAATTATCTGTCAAAACAAATATCAAGTAGAATTTGATTCTTC
Organism: Sceloporus undulatus; assembly: GCF_019175285.1. Classification (NCBI taxonomy): domain Eukaryota; kingdom Metazoa; phylum Chordata; class Lepidosauria; order Squamata; family Phrynosomatidae; genus Sceloporus; species Sceloporus undulatus. Next base: position 156,915,006 of record NC_056523.1, on the reverse strand, counting down.
TTTTTTTGTGTGAAGAATTTTGAAGCTGCACGTAAATTGCTGAAGATAACTAACCTTGATTCAATGCAATTATTTGTGATAAAGAGAATTATAGCTCAATGGTGTCTGTCCTTGCTTTCATCCCGTGCAAATGCTGCCAAATGCTGCTGGGTGGTGGTGGTGCTGTGGCCTCCAATGGCCATTTGGAATGAGCAACCGCGCTGGACCCCAAATGAAAGCCCCCCCCTCCCGAGCAGTGGGCTCTATTTGGGTGTGTGTGTACTGTGGCCTCTAATGACCATTTTGGATCTGGCATGAGTTTCCACGGCTGAAGAGGGACTTGAACCCTGGTCTCTGGAGTTGTAGTCCAACACTCAAACCAATACACCATGCTGGCTCTTACCTATTCACAGGTATATAGAACTGGAACCTTATGTACAGCCTAATGTATCATACAGTACTTTATTTATTGTACCAACACACAATCCAAAACCTGCAAATAGTTTTACATTTCACATATTTCACTCAGGCCCGAGATAGACAGGCCAAAAGCGGCATGCCGCCACTGCCGATACTAGGATTCTGGAGTGTGCAGCAACCGCAAACTCTGGAACCCTAGCACGTCACTGCGGCGGCCTAATGGCAGCCTACCATCCACACGAGGCCACCATCTTGACATAAGCAACACCCAGTGTACAGATGTTGCTACGCGTCGCTTACGTCACCGGTGCACCAATGGTGCACTCGTGATGTGTGCCAGGTGCCTTAGAAAGAACCTGCTTTTTGCAGGTTCTTTTTACTCCACAGGGACACCGCACAGTTTGGCTGCTGTGGCATCCCTCCAGAATTAAAATTGGCACCTCAAGTCCGCCGTTTTCTGGCGGTCTGTCAAGCCCCATAGATAGAGGAATACTAAATGTGGCAACATAGGCAAGCTGTCCTTTAGCACCAGAGGTACAGGTCTCTGCATATAACCTGTTGTTTTAATTTTTACTCCCAAGGATCTATTAAGTGTATTTAAACTAAACTTTGTAAATGGCCATTTCTTGGGTTGCCTGACATGTATGGGCAACCAGGCCAAAAAACTTTATAATACAGACAGAGAGGGCACATGTGCTGTTCTTAAAACCTGCCAACATTCCATATGTGATGAACACAGACACACATTAGCAGAAGGGTTAATCTTGGTGTTTGTTAAATACCAGTTTCTGTGCACTTATCTGCACATCTATAAAATATTGGTTTGGCTGCCAGATAGGAGAGGATGATAAACATGAAATGTGAAGGAAACATAAAATGTGAAGGAAAAACTAACACATCAACCAACTACGTATGAACAACAGTTCAAATACACAGTAGGAACTAGATAGTTCCCAACCAAAAGAGTCACAATTATCTCAAGTGGCAGTGAATTATGGGAAGCTACTGAGCAGATAAGATCAAAACACACTGCCTTGGAAGTGTCACATTTGTATTTTTAAAATCATTTTCTACAAATGAGAAATATATATACATATTGAAAGATAGCAACTATACCACATCTCTTATAACAACATAAACATTACAAGTCCCTCAAGTCCACAGGTTTCCAGCATGTAAACTATGCAACACAGTGATGGATGTAACCTATCTAGTTAGAAAAACAATTGCAGCAAACAATCTAGCTGTAGTATTCAAATACCATCATTATACCTTTCTGCATCAAGAATAGGAGAAGGTAAGAACAAAGCTTAAGAGAAAAACATATCCAAAGCTCCACCTTGTGGACTGCAGTATATTTAAAAAGATAAAAAAGAAACTGAATGTATTTGCGTATTATCAAAAGATAAAGCAGAAAAGAAATTTCAAGATATTGATTAGACTGCCATTAAAAAACACACACCCTATAACAATTTCTTTTCAGATTTGTACTCAGAAGTCAAGGTACAGTACAATCAATCTATCCACTTCCTAAAATAAGACAGGGGCTAAGGCTGACTATATATGGACAATATCAAAACTTTATTCTGAGAAAGTAATTATTACCACATTAAAACTGCAGCTGATTTCATCCTGAAGCCTGTTGCATTCTGCATGTAAAAATACCATGACCAATAATACTCAATATGATATTTATCTGTTTCTCTGGCAGTTATTCTCAATAGACATATTTCAGTTTAGATATCTAGTGTAACATGCATAAGGTTAACAACACATTGCTACAGTAAAATATGATTACATTCAAATAGGACTAGAAGGGTACAACACCACTTTTAAATATAACTTTACCTAAGAGAAACTTTACAAACAAAATTATGTATCTAAATGGGAGAGTATGCAAGGAGCATACTTTGCGAACAGGATAACTTTACTTATTTTTTTCTATTTAAGTTTTATTTTATTGTATACATTCTCACTATATTAATTTGAGCCCAAATCATTAGTATCAAAATTGAGTGCAAATGTTTATGTTTGCATATGTATTCTTAGAAAAGCTTTGATGACACATTTAATTTTGCTCACTTGCCCATATTTTCTGTTGCAACCAAACTATGATTCTCTAGCCAGAGGAGGAAAAAATACATTACAATAAAAAAGACACAAAATTGTATTTTATCAGCTTGTCTCTAGTCATATGCAGGAAAGAAAGAGTTAAACACAACACTATGTATTAGTAGCCAGCCCACTTACCTCTTCAACTGTCAAAGGCATACAGATCCGATACTCCTTCATGAGCATATTCCTACACATTCAATGCAAATCAGCAATTTAGGAGAAACGTGATCACAGTGATCACAGCGCACCCTGACTGAAGCAAAATTTGGTTTTTTAAAAAAATTAAAATTCCCTCAAACGACAACACTCTGCAGTTCGTATGTGCCTGATAGCATATGTAGAATTTGCTACTGCTGCTATCTAGAAAGCTGATCCAGCAAAAGAAAATAGGGGGAAAAAAGAACCCAATTTCTTCTATCTTCCAGTTTTTCTGCTTCAAAGTGTGGTCATGTGATTTTTTTTCCACCAACACAAAGGAGTCTCAAAGCTAAAATGCTTTCATTGTGAATTCAAAGGAACCCACCAGAAAATGCTTTAAAACATGAATTTTCTTTGCAGTCCTTTATCAAGACATTCTTAGAGCAATAGGGAAGAGTAGAAACAGCTGAATCAGTCCAAGACAGTAATGTCACCAGCAGTGGCAGGCAGTACACTGGATCAACCAACAGCAGCCGAGAGGAGATGCTTTAGTTCCAAGACAAAGGGTTTATAACGTTTTCCTTCCCGGACTGGTAAACAAGGTTCTTTTCACCTTACTGCTCCAGTTTATGCCTTCAGCATGACTGCACTGTTGTGAGGGAGAGGCAGGATGTGCCTTGGCTTTTCTTCCCACCTTTGATCATTCTTCTTGGGGGCTGGGTTTCCCCATCAGAGCCGTGCCTACGTATGTATTGTGGGTCTATCTGGTGGTGCTGAAAAGTCTCTGCTGCAGCAGCAGCAACCTTAGACAAGGGTGTGTGAGAGTGTGTCTGACATCAGCAGACACAGCAGGAAGGATGGCCCCATCCGGCCAATGGGGAAATGGCAGAGCAAAGAATGTGGATGTTTTAAACAAAACAGCATGTCTCCACCGAGGAAGAGTCAGCAAGCACACTGCAAGGAAATTCTGGTCAAACACAAGAAGAATCTGAAGATATAATTACTTTCTTTTCTTTTTTTTTTATGTTGCTCTTGGAGAGGAATTTCAGCCCATTTAGTAAAATCCGATCAGAAGCTGTTGGCTGAAACTGCCCTAGAGAAAATTAGAGGTAATTCATATGGTAGCTACCAAGCTGAGAAAAACATCCCCATTCTGCTGGGGAAACCTTATTTACTGGGGTCCAAAACACCCTAGAGAAATAATCCAGTTTGAGACTGCTTTAACTGCCCTGGTTCAGTTCTAGGGAAATCTGGGAACTAGTTTTGTGAGACATTTAGCTTTTTCTGTCAGAGGGTTCAGATGCCCCAACAAACCACAATTCCCAGGTTTCCTTGGCACAGAGCAAGGGCAGTTAAAGTGGTCTCAAACTTGATTATTTCTCCAGTGTGTTTTTAACCTGCGTCTATTTAGAAATCAACTTGTGTGTGTTGTGTGCCTTCAAGTTGTTTCAGACTTATGGTGACCCTAAGGCGAACCTATTCTGGGGTTTTCTTGGCAAGGCTTGTTCAGAGGAGGTCTGCCATTGCCTTCCCTTGAGGCTGAGAGCATGTGATTTGCTCAAGGTCACCCAATGGGTTTCATGGCCTCCAGAGTCATAGTCCAACGCTCACACCACTACGCCACACTGGCTCTCAGAAATCAACCTAAACATTAGCAATATGAAAAAACTCAACAGCAGTTCACACTATTACAAAGGTAACCGCCCTTATTTCTTTTTTATTGTACCAACCACACACAGCCCACCCTTCCAACCAGCCACTAGAAATATCAAAACCACGCTGGCTATTATTTCAACAAACCGTTTATTGGTCCTTCAAAGTAAGGTATTTCATAATATCTGCTGCAACTGTCCTGGAGCACTCAATAATAGAAAAGAAGCGTCTCATGATAAATTCCTGATAAATCTGGAGACATTCCAATGAAATTGGTAATACTGGAATCTGAATCTCTGGAAGCACTCAAGCAAAAGGAAATATGTCATGGAAAGAAAAAAAATCTCATAATGATACACAGATCACCAACAAAATAACCTGAAGAAACACAGACTCATAGAGCTGGAAGGGGACATGAAGTCCATCTAGCACAACCTGCTGCCATGCAGGAATACACAACTAAAGCACTCCTGAAGCCTTTCAAGGAATCAGTTTACACCAGAAAAAAACAACACTTGAAATAATTCCATTCCCCTTGACTTATTTTGCAACCCAGCATATCTCTTAACTTCATCCAATCAGCTTTATCAACCTCAACCATCAGTTCTCTTGTTCCTTGAAACAACTCTGCCCTTTACTTCTTAATGCCCCTTATGCCACTTTGGAATTGTCTCAGAGAGGGCACTACCACCATTATTTCCACAAGTTTTCTCCGTACACTTTGTCTTTTTCTGGGAGGCCTCTGGAACATCCAGCTCCCAACTCTCAATATTCTATTGTAATAAAATCAAAGTACTTGTAAAGGAAATAATCATTAAAGCATCAGTCAGTCTGCTCCCCTTTTACTGTTCTTCCCCGTGCATCTATTTTTAGACCGTTAAGTCCCTTGAGATGGGAACTTGACAAACTTGTTCTTTGTAAAGTGCCATGTACACAGATGGCGAGATTTTTTTATATATTTGTCTTATTTGCATTAGGCCAGACCTGAAGACCCACAAGCAGGAAAAAAAAATAGCTACTAACATTGCTCTGAAAAAGCGTAGAGACAAGGAGAAAGAGGACTTTAACAAGTTCAGCCGTTCTTGTGCAACCTCTTGAGCAAAGTTTTAAGCAGATAAACATTTTTGGAGTGGCTTTCACTTTTCTTATGCAACATTCTAGCAGGATGCATCAGACCACTCTCATTAGCAAATGATTCCTGCAGGCAGATCAAACTAGTTATTTGTAAGCCACTAAAAGAAAAATATGATAAAGATATCTTAAATAATTAAGAACATTTTTACAATATTAAAGCACAAAAGCTTCAGAAAGAAACGTTCAAGTTTTATATAGATGTAAAAGGACAGCGCAGGATATACCAGAACAGGATATAACAACCTCACCCATTTCCCTTTTGTTCAAGTTCTCATTAATAGCCTAATTCTGGAACTATGTATAGATCCAAGCTTCTCCAAGTATTCTTCCAGGGTCCAACACTGACACATGCTACTGTTATAGCCTAAGTTTTGTTGGTGGTAAGTGATTCAGCAGATGGTAAGCAACAGAGCAGCATTCCAGTCCTTTCACTGGTGGGGACCAAGACCCTTCATAGCCAATGGTAGAATTGGGCCCCCAAAGAAATTCTATCCAGACTATCCCTCAGCAAGACAATCAAATTCCCCATCACCATACCCCTGGATATATGAGAGGCTGGTGTGCACCTTTTCACCTAGGTGAGGCCGATGGAAGATGGTCTCCCAAGGGTTGTACAGTGCAGAAGCAAATAAAGAAATTCATAGCGTGCAAGTGTGATCCATCTCCCCAATATGAGAAGAGCAAGAACAGATTAGGAACAGAAAAAATCTCTCAGAGTTGGTTCTTAGCCTTCATATTATTTCCCAGACTCAAAGTGCAAGCAAATGCAAAAAGTATCCCACAAGGTAAGTAATACAAGTTAACTCTTTCATGCCACTGGATTGCTGTCAACAGCCACAATGCTAATAAGGATTCCAAAACCCATCTGTCTGGTGACAAAACCCAATTTATTACAGCCTCCCACTTTGTGAGATGGCCACAGTAACTTCCCATATCACCTAGAATTTAAATGAAAACTCACTAGCTGACATTTTTCTTATCTGTTGATGTGAATTGAACAATACACATTTGATAAAGGTGTTTCTGTTTCAGTATTTGTACATTAATATTTAAAGCTCATCAGTTCCATTCCCGAATTGTCTCCAATTATTGCCTGTAATTTTTTTGTTTTCCTCAGTTGTAAACTAGTCCTCAAAGAATGCCAAGAAAAGCATTTCAATTTGATACATTCTTTCCTACTTAAATAATGAAAGCCCTTCAAATAAACAAGATACTATACATCTAGAAAGTATCTGTTGTTTATGTTTCATAGGACATGTGGGCTTTTAGAATCCCAGATTTACTTTCTCTCTTCATATGGAATATATGATAGTGCCTTCTACTGGAGACTATCTGAAACCACAATTACCAAAAGGTAAATTCACAAAATAGAAAGAATGACATTCACAAATCTCAAAATTTGAAACTGATAATCAAATTACCCATCCCCATAACAAACAACCTTAGAATCAATAACCCTTAGTCCAAAGAGAAAATACAATTTAGTGAAATCATAAATCATTAATTGCTTGTTTAATTAACAGACCTGTGGCTGTTTAGCTAGGAGTAAAACCCAACAATCAAAGGAGAAAATAGACTTCTCAAAAAATATTCTTAGGAACTACAGATACAAGTTAATTACTTATAAAGAAAATATGGATCATCTTGGAGAGCATTATTAAGTACTGCACAGTCAAATAGGTGTCAAGAGAATTTAGTTTTTGTGTTAGCTGACAATATTTCTAGTATTTCTAAAGCCAGTGTAGTGGTTTGAGTGCTGGATTATAACTTTGAAGAACAGGGTTTGAATCCCCACTCAGCCATTGAAATCAACTGGATGACCATCAGCAAGTCACATTCCCTCAGTCTTAGAGGAAGGCATAAGCAACCTCCTTCTGAACAAATCTTGCCAAGAAAACCCCATGATAGGGATGCCTCAGAAATTTATAGTTTCAGATTTAGTTTGGTCCTCTTATTCACTTTAAAAAGGGCTATTCTGTCATTACTATGTGAAACCATATTACCACAATGTGCCTGGTGAATTTTACTAAATGGGTACTGATAATATGTGCTTGTTTTGTAACAGCTGTGACATAAGTAAGGTGCCTACTATATGTCTAAATTAAATGCCCCTGCCATATAAATGCAAGTGGAAATCTTTTTGCTTAATTCCTGTCTTAAAATAAATTGAAAAATCAGAAGCTGCAGGCCTGCTTCTCAGCTTCTTGGGTAGGAGGAAAGCACTATAAAAATCCTCTTGCCTCATTCTTGTGCTGTTGCCCCTTATGCTGAAGCAGCAACACTGAAAGGTAGTTCGGCTTCCAGAGTCAAAATAAACATATCCTGAAACACCAGGGGCTCCAAACCCAATTATATGTTCTCTTCAGCTCTGCATAACCAAAACTTTTTAGAACCAGTATTTACAATTATGGAACTTATTTATCCCTTGTAGTCGCTTTCAATTCAATTATCTTTTTCCCTAAGATTTCTGTGAATTGGTTGTCTACTCGTGTAGGTTACTTCAGGGACACTGACTTTATTAAATGTTATCCTGCTTTTCTTCCATAACTTAAAACAAATTCTCATGTGGTCTCCTATCCAGGCACTGACTAGAACCAGACCTGATTAGTTCAACAAGGTAGCTTCATCTTGTGCTTTCAGAAAATAACCTGGGGCACTTGGATTGTTCCACCTTAAAAACATACATATTAGTTTAGACCTAAAGAAGTAGGTAGGAAAAAGGCAACCTTAAAAAGTATATCTTCCTGATCAAGAAAGGCTTAAGCCTTTGTGGCTTTTAAGTATTTTGGAGCACAATACATGATTAGTTTATGGACTTAATCACCACACAGTGTACAGATGTCTTCCAGCTCAAACAGCTATTTTTAAGAATTCCTCTAGTTGAACTCTGAGATTTATTGGAAAGACAAAGATAAGCTCAGTTACTTACAACAAGAAGGATCTGTGCTATCCTCCTTTGATGATGCATGATAGATGTCCCTTTGTGTACACAAGATAGAGGACAGATCTTCTCTTCTTATGCAGCTCCCCTCCATTGTTCCATCTTGATCTGTTCTTTAATTCAGCTGTCCAGAAACCATCTCAAGAAACCAGGATGAATGACTAAGGAACTTTCAACTGAGCTATGTTTTAAATGGAACATTTATAAGAAATGAAAAAAAAAAAAAAAAAACGGTGAAATCACCAAAGAGGAATTCAAACAAATAGCGAGCACGTGTAGGGGTAAAGTCAGAAAAGCTAAAGCACAGAATGAACTCAGGCTTGCTAGAGAGGTTAAGAACAACAAAAAGGGCTTTTTTTTATATGTCCGCAGCAAAAGGAAGAAGAAGGAAACGGTAGGTCCACTGTGTGGAGAAGATGGCAAAATGCTAACAGAAGACAGAGAAAAGGCAGAATTACCCAACATCTTCTTTGCCACAGTCTTCTCAGAAAAGGCAAAGGGTGCTCAACCTGAGGATAATGGAGCAGAGGACAGAATAGGAGAATTTTGGCACAGAATAAGTAAAGAGATAGTACAGGAATATCTGGTTAATCTAAACAAATATAAATCTCCAGGACCAGACGAACTACATCCAAGGGTATTAAAAGAACTGGCAAATGTAATGTCGGAGCCATTGGCAATAATCTTTGAGATCTCCTGGAGAACAGGAGAAGTGCCAGCAGACTGGAGGAGGTCAAACGTTGTCCCCATCTTCAAAAAGGGGGGAAAGGAGGATCCCAACAATTATCGTCCAGTTAGTCTGACATCAATACCAGAAACCATTCTACAAAAGATCATTAAACAGAGAGTCTGTGAATATCTAGAAGGCAATTTCATAATCACAAAAAGTCAACATGGGTTTCAGAGAAACAAGTCATGCCAGGCAAACCTGATCTCTTTTTTTGATAAAATTACCAGTTTGGTAGATGAAGGGAATGCTGTGGATAAAGTATAAATTGATTTCAGTAAGGCCTTTGACAAAGTTCCTCATGACATTCTTGCAAACAAGCTAGTAAAGTGTGGGCTAGACAAGGTAACTGTTACATGGATTTGTAATTGGTTGACCGGCCGAACCCAAAGGGTGCTCAACAATGGCTCCTTTTCATCCTGGAGAAAAGTGACCAGTGGGGTCCCACAGGGCTCTGTCCTGGGCCCAGTGCTATTCAACATCTTTATCAATGACTTGGATGACAGAATTGGGAGCATACTTATCAAATTTGCAGATGATACCAAATTAGGAGGAGTAGCTAATACCCCTGAGGACAGGATCAAACTTCATAATGACCTTAATCAATTAGAAAGCTGGGCCAAAGCTAACAAAATGAATTTCAACACAGAGAAATGTAACGTACTGCATTTAGGGCAGAAAAATGAAATGCACAGATATAGGATGGGTGACACCTGGCTGAACGAGACTACATGTGGAAGGGATCTGGGAGTCCAAGTAGACCACAAATTGAACATGAGTCAACAGTGCGATGCAGCAGCTAACAAGGCCAATGCGATTTTAGGCTGCATCAATAGAAGTATAGTGTCTAGCTCAAGGGAAGTAATAGTCCCACTATATTCTGCTCTGGTCAGGCCCCACCTGGAATATTGTGTCCAGTTCTGAGCACCACATTTTAAAAAGGATGTTGAGAAACTGGAGTGTGTCCAAAGGAGGGTGACCAAAATGGTGAAGGGTGTGAAAACCATGTCCTATGAGGAACGACTAAGGGAGCTGGGGATGTTTAACCTGGAGAAGAGAAGGTTAAGAGTTGATATGATAGCCCTGTTTAAATATGTTATATTGAGGAGGGAGCAAGCTTGTTTTCTGCTGCTTCAGAGAGTAGGACCCAGAGCAATGAATGCAAGCTACAGGAAAAGAGATTTCACCTCAACATTAGGAGGAACTTCCTGACACTGTAAGGGCTGTTCTACAGTGTAGTGTAGTGGAGTCTCCTTCCTTGGAGGTCTTTAAGCAGAGGCTGGATGGCCATCTGGATTTCCTGCATGGCAGGGGGTTGGAATGGATGGCCCTTGCGGTCTCTTCCAACTACCATTCTATGATTCATCTGTTTCAGAAGTACAGTATAAAGAAAAGAGAGTAGGCCACACGTAGCTCTTCAAACTGAAGGCTAGGAAGAAATGCTATTTGCAGTACTACAGAACTAGGCCACATAGGTACTACCACTATTATGGCTGGCTTCTTGAATGAGTGAACTGTATGTTATGACAAAGCCATATACATGTTTTGTCCACCCCTTTACTTTTCTACAGAGGAGAGGTCACAACCAAGCTGCGTCTGCAAAAATTGGGGGGGGGGGGCATTCACAGTACTTTATAAATTGGTTTGCAAACCAGTTCACACTTGCGCTGGTTTTTCCCACCCCGAATTCAAGGGGGGCACAAATCCTTCTTAACCCAGTTTTCCCAAGATCGAGGTTTTCCCCATTTCTTTTCCAAAATAATAATAATAATAATATGTTTTATTTATATACCGCTATTCCAAAGATCATAGAGGTGAACAGCAAGTAAGCTAATTAGCAAGTAAGCTAATTTGCCGCCAACAGTCTGGGTACTCATTTTAGCGACCTCGGAAGGATGCAAGATGCAAGCCTGAGTCGAGCTTGGGCCCTTTTTCTGGTCTTGAACTCGCAACCTTGTGGTTTTGAGTGAATGGCTGCAGTACAGGCATTTAACTACTGCGCCACCAGGGCTCCCTTAATAATAAAACAGTGGGTTTTATTGGGGTGCCTCCAGTGGGAACTTGCTCCCAATCCCATTTGGGGCATCCAGGAGGGAGGGGTTAACGTACAGGGGCTGGATCATGCCCGCCCCTTTGCTCTCTCCCTGCCAGCCAAGCACCATTGTTTTTTCCTCTCAGCACTGAATCACTGGAGGGAAGAAGTCAGCTCCAGAAATGCAGTAGATTCAAATTTCCCGTGATTTGGAAAGTGGTCTCATTCTCTTTGGCCTCATTCCCACTACCTTTTAAACCAGTTCACAAATCAGTTTGAACCGGTTTTATTAACCCTGGTTCACACTTGATCTGAATTGCTGAAGTGGTTTGGAGAGGGGGCCCTGTGCTAGACTCATATAATGCGTGTCATTTTGATGTTAATTTTTTCATTTTCAATAAAACGATTCAGCCCAAGTGTGAATCTGTGCAGATTCAAATCTGCTCCCTACTTTGTGGGTGAAGGTGGGATTGGCCCCCTCCCAGGCTTCCTGGGGGGGCCCTATCTGCCAAATGTGGCTGTTGCAATGACCACGGCTGATGCCGCCGCTTCCCTAAGCACCATTTCTTCCTCCCAGGGGTTCCCTTCCATACTCACTAGAAAGCCCCCTGAACAACCCCAGGTATCTCAAGGGACAGGCAGTGGCACAGTACTGATGGTTTGGCGCAAGGATGACCTTCCTCTCCCAGAGAAGGCCAGTGGTCTCCCTTTGACGAGCCACTGCTATTGCTACCTTCTGCAGCCGCATGTCTCACCTGTGCCATGGAGGGTGAAGCAAGATCAGGTGCAGGGAGGGAACCTCTGCCACTGCAGCCTCTTGCCCCTTCCTCAGCATATTGCCGGGACTGGGAGAGTCAGGCTTGACCAGGGGGGGAAAGGAGCAGTTTTGATAGCTGCAAACATAGTGTGAACCACGCTCTGCTGCTGAACTGATTCATTGAACTGATTCGGGTCGGAAACTGAATTATCTGTAAGTGGGAATGTGGCCTTTAAAGTGCAGCCTGGCTTTTTTTCTCTTCTGCCAGTTATTTAGTTCTCTTAGCTGCACCGAAGTCTGATTCCCAGAGCTCACCAAAGCCAGGGAGGGGGTTCTCCTGGGAACATCATTAGATTGTGTTTTTGTAAAAAATAAATAAAAAATTGACAGCTTATGCACATATTTACTCTTGAATGGCCACAGTAGACTGCACCTTTAAATACCATCAGTATGCAAAGGTGCACACATTTTGCTTGACATTTTAAAAAAAATTCCTATCAGTGGGGCTGAGGGTTGGGGTCATTTTTTCCTCTTTCCCAAGAAATAAAACCACCACAGACTCTGCTCCCAAGTTGGTGCAAACTAAAGCTCTCACACACTTATTACAGTCCACCCTCCGTTTTCATGAGGGATCCATTCCAGACACCCCCCCGCGAAAACGGAAACTTGCAGATTTTCAAGCCTTATATGCTTGAATGGGGGGGGGGGCTGCCCACGGATGGCCACGGCTGCACGCCTTGGGCTCACGCCCATTTTAACCCATTCCGTTTGCTCCTTGCAAGTAACTGAGGGTCGCAGAACCGAAGTCCATGAAAACTGAGGTGCAACTGTATATTGCTGAGAGATTATATTATTATACTGTATTCTTAAATGGCTGAGAGAATGTGACTACCCCCAAGGCTAACCTTTCCTAGGGTTTTTTTGATAAGAGTTGTTCTGAGGGGCTTGCCATTGCCATCCTCTGAGACTGATGGGGGAGGGGAAGGGTTGGCCAAGCAGTGTAATGTAGATGTAATGTAAATATTGTATTATTATTACAGTGGGCCCTTGTTATACGCTGGGGTTTAGTTCCAAGATCCCCCGTGTATAACAAAATTTGTGTATGCTCAAGTCTCATTAAATATAATGACATAGTAAAATTGTGTTCCTTATAAAAAATGGAAAATCAAGGTTTGATATTTGAAATTTATACTTTTTTTTAACATTTTCAAACCGCGTATGCTTGAATCCATGTATAAAAAAATCACTGTATAAGAAGGGCTGACTGTATTATTATTATTATTATTATTATTATTAGTGCATCATTTGATTGACAATTTTTAAAAAAATCCCGAGAATGATCAAAATGGTGACTCCATTTTAAATTGAGACAAATGGTAATATGAACTTCATCCAGGTTAAATTGCAACAGAGAAATTCGACCGGGGTAAATATAGTAGGGACTTAGATTCAGTATTGCATCATCAAAGCTCCCCCCCCCCCCCGATCTACTCGTCAAAAATGCTAGTGGGAATGGCCCCTTAGACTGGCTATTTTGATTCATCTCTCTTGCTTTCTCTCTGAATAAATCAGCTGTTTTGATTCAATGTGAAAGAAACCAGAGTACTGTGCTCTACTGAAGCTTGCTGAAAGCATCTGGTGGATGCTGGCTGCTCCTACAGAAAATTTGTCTTGGAACAATTAAATTTGGGATATTTTGTTTTGGGGATATCTTGTTTATTGTTTAATGCAGTTTTATATTGTTTTACCTAGATGAATTTAATTGTTTTGAATTTTTATTGTAAAGTTTTAAACTGATTTTATCTGTGAACTGCCTTGGGTCCCTTTCCAGGAGAAAGGCAGTATATATATCTGTTCAACTATGTAATAATAGAGGAAGGGATGTCCATGAGATCACAGCTCTAATCTGTAGTAAGAAAATTTGCTTTATATAAGGAACATTTGTACTTTGTACAAATATGTATCATGTGACCTATTTCTATATGAAAAGGTCCCAATTAGGTGTAATTACTGCAACATATATTTCTTTAATGAGAATTATATCCTTTACATACCACAGCTTAAAATCAATCGCATGAACTGTTTCTCTTTAGCATTTATGAGAACAGGCACAGTCAGCTACAAGTATTATACCTTACTAATTTCTTGTCTTGCTTTTACATGTATGTCATTTTTAATTCTGTCCTGCAGTTCACCATGGAGCTGAAAACCAATTGTAACAATAGATATTTAAAAATAAGATTGCAGCTTGTGGATTTAATTTGCCACCCCCACCCTCATGTTTAATCAAATACATATGCAAACTAATTATTCTAGGTCAATTGTTAGTCTCTCAAAAAAAAATTCATCTTTTTTTTCCTGGGAGGTTCAAGAATGGGCTAATTTATGGTCTTCAGATTTAATAAACTAAGCTTGCACAAGCTAGAAATTTTAAGTAGGTCAGTGTAGGTGTAAGTGTACAGTTTTTAGACTTTGAATCTATCATGTACATTTTCAAATTCAGGTTAGAAACTGTCTTATGTAAGTTCTATTTCTGTTCTTGTGCAAATGTATATATGTCTGTGCATGTATGTGTGTTATTCAAAAGCAAACTGGCAACCCAGATCAGCAGTCCAACCCCTCCTGCAATGTGTGGATTAATCTGTTAGTGTTGTCCCACTGGAATGAAGCAGGGTGCCAAGACTATAGTAATATTTGTCATCTGCTGTGTCTACAGGTCCTGAAATATTCTTCATCCTACATTGACTGAAAGAAAAAAGCAGAGCAGAGAGATTAACTATGCAGTACTGTACTAAGGATCCAGCATGATGTAGTGGTTTAAGCGTTGGATTAGGACACTGGGAAAACAGGGTTTGAATCCCAGCTTGGCCATGGAAACCCATTGGGTGACCTTGGGCAAGTCACACTCTCTCAGCCTCAGACGATGGCAATGGCAAACCACCTCTGAAGAAACTTACCAAGAAAACTCTATGATAGGTGTCCAGGAATGCTGCCAACACACACTCACATGGCTGATAAGAGCCTGCTCGGCAGAGGGAAACCACGCCGAGCTGCCAAGAAGCAGTTCCACAAGCAACAATACCAAACCACATCCGAACAGAATAAACCACAAGCCAGTCCAAAGTTCAGGATTACAGAGAGCAATACAACCAGTCCAATCCAAGGTCAAAAGTGCCAGAGGGTTGGTCAACGAGTCCGGTCTGAGGTCAAGGATTCAAAGGCAGTCAAAGGTCTAGGAAGCAAGGAGTCAGATCCAGCAGTGTTCACTAATGAGAACATATAGGCTCTAACAAAAGAGCTTGGCGTCTGCCAGGTATCTTATATCTAGCTCCCTTATCACAGCTGCTGAGTGGCTAATGAGCATTTCTCAGCAAGCCTCTTGGAATGCTGAAGGCATGCCCTTTCTGATCTCCTCTGACTGAAGGTAGGAACCTCAATGCCTTCTTGCTCTATGTCTCCCAAGTCTGGAACTTTTACTGGGGCTGGGCTGCTGAGCCCAGGATCCCCTGAAGAAGATCCCACAGAACTAGGGTCTGGCTGAGCCAAGTCTACTGGGGCTGGGAGAGCAGAGCTGGGACCTGGTAGGGTAGAATTGGGGCCTGGCACAGCCTCAGGTTCCTCCTGTATTTGAGGAGCTGAGTCCTCCTCCTGGTCTTCCAAGTCCTCCTCGTGGCTGGCCATGACAATAGGCTTGCAATAGAGTCGCCAAGTGCATGTTTTTGTAGTCCACATATTCTATAACATTTGTTAATTTTTGTGTTATCACAAGACTTTCTGTTTCTTGCTACTGCCGTTTGTACTGATACTATTATTACTAAATTTTAGTTTCTATTAAATTGTAAATGGTACCAGAAAGTTCAGAGCACTGAATGTTGTGAGCCCTGCCTACTCAGCCCTCCCTCCCTGCCTATTCTATTCAGCCAGGTCCCACAACTGCCAAAGCAGCAATGAGTGGAGGTTTACACAGGAAAGGGAAAAGTCTATTTCTGCCACTCTTGTTACACATGCTTTTCTCTCAGTCTAACCCATTGTGTTTAACAGAGAATAACTGATCACATTTTTAGAGTATCAGTGATCAGATTTATATTTTCTAAAAAAAACATTATTTTCTAAAGCCATTGATTTTTTTTTATCCACCATGGCACAGCATATGAAGAATAAAGCATACACAGCTTGATGCTTTATAGAACTGAGTGGGCTTAAGCTTACTTATCTTTGCATAGATCAGGTTATTAACCTTCCAGTGACTTTACCGGACAAGTTATACAGGTTTATGGTATAATGGCTAACAGACAAATAAAGTACATAGTAAAATAGCATTGTTATCAAACTTGACCTTGGAGTTAGCTAAGGAAATCAGTGGGGAAGAGTAATACCAAGAAGATCATAAATTAGTACAGTCACAAAATTAATAAAAGTACTAGTATTTGGCAATAGAGAAGAAAGAGACAAGGAAACAAGGTTTGTCCCCTTCATGTTCTCCTGCCAGATAGATCTTTTTATCTGAACAGTCATTTGATGATCAGCAAATTATACCATACGTTTTTATGGGGTGTTCATGGTATACCTTTACTGTTGTTATCATATTTGAAATTATTTTATATATATTTAATATACTAATGCTTTAATATTGTAGTTTTGTTTTTAAACTTTTTATCATTAGCTTTTTTTTTTAGACAGCTTTTTTTTAATGCATGGTATGAGCCACCTTGGGTTCCACATCAGGAGAAATGTGAGATATAAATTAAACGCTCAGTAAATTTACTTGTGGCTGGGATGAAGTGGCTTAGTGGTTAAGATGCCAATTCTGATAATTGGAAGTTCAGAAGGTTGGCAGTTCAAGGCCCCAGTGCTGCATGATGGGGTGAGCTCCTGTCACTAGTCCCAGCTTCTGCTAACCTAGCAGTCAAAAGCATGCAAATGCAACTAGACAGATAGGTACCACTTCTCAGTAGGAAGGTAATAATAATAATTTGTTTTATTTATATACCGCTATTCCAAAGATCATAGTGGTGAACAGCAAGTAAGCTAATTAGAAAGTAAGCTAATTTGCCCCCAACAGTCTGGGTACTCATTTTAGCGACCTCGGAAGGATGCAAGCCTGAGTCGAGCTTGGGCCCTTTTGCTGGTCTTGAACTCACAACCTTGTGGTTTTGAGTGAATGGGTGCAGTATAGGCATTTAACCACTGCGCCACCAGGTAACAGTGGTTAGTGCAGTCATGCTGGCCAAATGACCACCAGAGCAGTCCTCGGACAACGCTGGCTCTTCGGTTTAGAAGATGAACACTGCCCCCTACAGTAAGTTATGACTAGATATTCATGTCAATGGACCACCTTTACATTTTTCAATTGACTTATATTAAGTCAGACCACACGCAGGTCTGCAAAACTGAGGGTCATGCAAACTTAAAAAAAAATTATGTTAATTTGATAGAAATTTGGCATTCTTAATCCAAAAATTACCTCAATTTGCTCCATCATGTACAGTTTTTTCACAGTATTCTTTGACTGTTCTATATTGTAATATGTAACCGAATGAAATTATCCTGCAAAGAACTATCCTGCAAAGAGTAAGGAAGGGGTTAAAGTCTTCTAACAGACTTTCAAAATACTTTAATTCTGCTAAGAAATGGAAAAAATCTGTTCAAAAGCATAAAAAGAAATTGCACTGGAACATCAGCATCTGCATTTAATCTAAGCTGAGTAACAGCATAATAGATAAAAATATCGACTTTCTGAAAGAACTGTTTGTGGCTAGACATTTTTATTGTCTTTCAGCATTCAAATTCAGCATACAAAAATATTTTTAAAATAGCTACAGTACTGAAAATTGTTTTAATGGAGGTCTGTGTTGTTGGTGCATGTATCTCAGCACTGCCCAACATCTGCAGGATTTCAGGCAAAGATATTTCTAGCCCTGTCTTAAGGTGCCAAGCAAAACTGAACATTTTGTATACAAAACACATATTTCCACTCAGTTATAGCCTGCACGTCTGTAACATTCAGCACACATCTAGTCTTGTGGCACTTTAAAGAATAATTTAGGGGTGAAACAGATGGCCCCAATGGGGAGGCTTGGCGCCAACCCATTTAAGGCTGGATTGGAGCCATGGCAGATGTGTGCCCCAATCCAGCCAGCTTCTGCCCCAAGTGAAGTGGGAAAAGGCTTCTGCTTTGCATCTGGAGCTGGCTTTTTTCTGGCTCCAGGGCGTGAGGCGTCTAAATGCCACACCTCCAAGTCACTCAGAAGCCACCCAGTGTGTAATTGCCAGCGCAACGTCCGGGTGACTTGGGGGCATGGTGCATGTAAACACCACACCCTCAAGCTGGCTTGAAGCTGGCTGAAGGTGCCGGTCTGTTTTGACCCATATTTATTTATTGGCATATGCTCTGACCCACTTAATGAGAAGTTATCAGTCTGTGAGAGATTGTGACCTTCTGACAAGCAACTTAAGCTTTAAGGTGCCACAAAGTCGCTTTGTTGTTGCATCAGATGACCAGTCCTTCCACACTACACAGTTATAGCAGTATCATTCCACTGCCATCCTGTGGAATCCTGTGAACTCTCATCTCATAATAGTCCCCAATATCGCTGATGAGTTTTCCAGAGCCCTAAAATCTGCTTTCCAGTATGGGTTAGCAGTTCTGTGACATGACCCTTCCTCACCTCTGCCCATAATCCCCATTAGGACCAGCACCCTGGCATGAATTTATCTTAATGTGTTGAAGTAAATCAATTAGTCTCAAAAGGTGCTCCTTGATTCTTTCAATGGATATGTTTTAAAAAGGTAAAGGTAAAAGTTTCCCTTGACATGAATGTCTAGTCGTAACTGAGTGGCGCTCATTTCCGTTACTAAGCCAAAGAGCCAGCGTTGTATGAAGACGAATCTGGTGGTCATATGACCAGCATGACTGCACCAAAAGCCTGCCCACTGAAGTGGTACCTATTTATCTACAGTACTTGCATTTGCATGCTTTTGAACTGCTGGGCTGGCAGAAGCTGGGACTAGTGATGGGAGCTCATCCCATCCTGCAGCACTTGGACCTCAGACTACCAATCTTCTGATCTTCCAATTGTCCGAATTGGCGTCTAAACTTGTAAGCCACTGCATCCCTCTAGGATGTGTTTTACTACTGGTACATTTTTGCATAAATCTATGGATGCCATATATTAAGGGCTTGGGAATAGTGTGAATAGATACCCAGAATAGAAAACTGTGGTTTTGCTAACTTCTGTATCGCTCTGCGAGATCATCTGAACGAGAAACTCCTCTTTGGCCAACAAGGATCTTTTGCCTTTGCCAATGAAAGAAACTTTTTGGGTGCATCTTAAAAATAATGTAGCTTGATACCTCTTTAAGTGGTGTAATGCTATCCTATGGAAGCCTGGGATCTGTAGCTTTACAAGATCTTTAGCTTTCCCTGCCAACGAGTGCTGTAGCTTCATAAAACTACAAAATCCCAGGGTTCTGTAGGAAGAAGCCATGGCAGTTAAAGTAGTGGCTTTATTGGGGAGTCTGGGCTGTACCAAGGGACACCTTTAAGAGAGGTGACACCACTGCTCCCCAAATGTCTGTCTTTTGCCAGAAACAGGCTGCAAGCGTTTGCTCACATCCCCTTAAAACCCTGGAGCTTAGCAGAAGAGAAGGCGTGAGTGGGGCAAAGCTCAGTGGGAAGAGAAAGAATTATTCCCAAAAAATGTTTTTTCACTCTTCTAAAATTCTCTTTAAAAAGATAACAACTTAATAAATGTTCCCTCTAATCACATGAAACTATGTAAATCATAGAATCATGGAGTTGGAAGAGACCACAAGGGCCATCCAATCCAACCCCATTCTGCCATGCAGGAATTCTCAATCAAAGCACCCCCCCAGACACACACATAGATGGCCATCCAGCCTCTGTTTAAAGACCTCCAAAGAAGGAGACTCCACCACACTCCTAGGCAGTGTGTTCCACTGTCCAACAGCTCTTACTGTCAAGAAGAGGTTCCTCCTAATGTTGAGGAACTAATCACTTTTCCTGTAGCTTGCATACATTACTCCATTGTGTCCTAGTCTTTGGAGCAGCAGCAAACAAGGTTGCTTCATCCTCAATATGAAACCCCTTCAGATATTTAAACAAGGCTATCATATCAAATCTTAACCAGTTCTTCTCCAGGCTGTGCTTATGATATTGTAATATCATAATATATCCAGGCTGTGCTTGATATTGTAATTTAGGGTTGCAATTTTAATTTTGCCAGTTCTTTATTATTATCATTATCATTCTTTATTTATATAACGCTATAGGTTTGCACAGCGCTGTACATAAAACAATAAATATATAAGAGTAAACCTGCCTATGGTGTACAATGTCGCAACTATTTCCACTGCATTCAGTGATCTAGAGGAATCACGATTTAAGAGTCACATGAGTACAAAAAACACTACTAATGACGCCATTGACTTTTGAGTGGTGTCAAACAGTGTAGAGGCACTCTGGTTTATCCACACTACAGGAATAGGCCTTTGTAGCTCCTCCAGCGCTACTCTATGGTCAGCGCTTTATAAATAAAGGTTAATAATATGGTCAATGTCTGGCAGAGGTTGACCACAGAGTTGCACTGGAGGACCTAGAAATTCCTAGAGGGGTGTCCTCTCAGGTAAAAACATGGCGTTTTTGTTATTTGTGGTTTTCCCATATCCACTGTGGTAGCATGGTTCAAATTGGAATTTTACTATGCTCAGGAGCTGAGGATTATAGTGCTGAAATGTGAAATGAATTGAGGGCAAAGTTTGTCAGGATGAAGGATTCCAGGTCATGCCAAATGTTCTGTTTAGGAATGAAAACAACTGTGAATGGCTCTAGGTTTTAAGCTGCTAGCCCAAATAAAAGAAGTTCTGCAAGAGACAGTTTGAGGACACTGAAACAAAACATATAGATAAGGGTTTGATGGATGGGTACCAGGAGAGATAGGAGACGTATGTTAGGTGTAATATCTGAACATCCAATGGATGTTTAAATTCAGTGTAACCAATGAAAATGTGTTTTGTTGTTTCTTTTGTTCAAAATGCTATAAAAGCTTGGTTTGTTTTAGAACCGTGGCCCCAGAAATTTGGAACATGAATTTCCTCTGGGAACAATGCTGCAAATGGAAATAAACCATGCTTAGTTTTGTGTGGGTTTTGGGGGCTCTGTGGCCATGTCCTAGAAGAGGCTATTCCTGACGCTTCGCCTGCATCTGTGGCTGGCATCAGGCTCCGAACGCCGGCCAGGAAAGCCTTCGACTAGACTCTGTTTCCTCCTCGCTTGGCCTCCCTCTTGCTCTCTGCTTCCCTCCCTCGAGTCCCTCCCCTCAGGAAGGACCCCGCCAGTGGCTCAGACATTAGGCGTCTACCGCGATGCCTGCACAGAGAGACAGAGAGGGGGGAGGAGGGTGCGGTGGGGTCCTTCCGAAATGGCTGTCCACCCGGGTGCCCACAGAATGGCGCCCGCCGACTTCCGCTTCCGGTGAGTCAGTGTGCGGCTGGTTGCTGGTGAGGAGCGGAAGGATTCTCGGCTGGAGGAGGCGACGAGGACGGAGCCATGGCGGAGAGCGGCGCGGAGCGGGCCGATGGGCGCATCGTGAAGATGGAGGTGGACTACAGCGCCACCGTGGACCAGCGCTTGCCCGAGTGCGAGCAGATGGCCCGGGTGAGCAGGAGGCTGCCGTCCCTGCTGGAGGGCTGAGTCATGGCGAGGCCCTGCTTAGGCCCCAGCCTCTCCGCCGGTCAGAACGGAGGGAGGGAGGGAGAGAGGAGCTGGGGAAAAGGCTTTCAGGCCACCGGCCCAAAACACCCGCTGCAGAAATAATAACCGACCTTGAGAGCGCTTTAACTGCCCTGGCCCAGTGCTGGGGATCCTGGGAGTTGTGGTTTATTGGTGGCACCAGAGCTCTCTCTCTCTCTCTGGCAGAGAAGGGATGAATGCCTCACAGAACTACAGCTTCCACAATTCCCTAGCATTGGGCCTCAGGGCAGTTAAAGCGGTCTCGAACTGGGTTATTATTCCTGCAGCAGGTGTTTTGGGCCTCAGGCGCCCAGCGTCCTATGGAAGGACCAGGGACCCATTTGAAAGAGCAGAAGGCCGGGTGAAAAGCTTCCCTGGGCTCTACATGGAGGCAGGCCTTTCCTTTGCGTTGCTCTTTAGCTGGAGGGAAAAGGATGCTTCCAGACTCCCCTTAACTCGAGAGGCTGTGCTTGAGGCGCTGGGCTCCTCTGGTAGGAATACACACACATATATATACAAACCTATTAGAGATGTGGTGCTGGAGAAGAGTGCTGAGGGCGCCCTGAACAGCCAAGAAGACAAATGGGTCCTTGGCCAGATCAAGCCTGAACTCTCCTTGGAAGCCACAGTTATTAAGGAGTGAACATGCAGATCCCAGTGAATTGTTGTTCAGTTGTTGGATGTCAGGCAAAGGTTGAAGTCTTGTGTGCATTTATTTAAAAGGAGGTGCCATAGATTGAATGGGACTTCTAAGTACAGTAACAGTATGCAGGCTGGGCTGCACAAGCAAGCAAATAATTTGCGGTTGATAGGCAGTTTTGGAACCTAACTGGTGAAGAAGTTGCTAGCCCTCAATAATAATAATAACAACAACAACAACAACAATTTCTTACCTGCCTCTTTCCAAGACTCCAGGTAAGGGGCAACATGGATTAAAACACATAACGTCACTTAAATGCAGCAAAAACATGAACACTGTTAAAACTTAAAGCACTGTTAATATGTCCATTACAGGACACAGTAAAAGCATCCAACATAAAATTAAAAATACAGTATGCCAATTTAAAACCCACAGTTTAAAAGCAACTACCCTCTTCTGGGTAGGCCTGCCAGAAGAGATACTGTTTTGAGTCCATTTAGCTATTGGATCTCTCCCGGCAGCTGGGTGACAGTGGCCAGTCTTGTCCTGGTCAGCTGAAGTAAATGTCCCCCAGAGGACCTGGCATTAACAAACAACTGTTAAGGATACTTGTTTTATTTGGAATGTAACTATAACATTACAGCTTTGGAGTTTAGGTAAAAATCAAGTCAGTATGCCTTCCAGTAAATTATTTATTTAAAATGTTTTCTGCCTTGTATTTGAACAGCAACCCTTCCGGTATACTATACTTTAAATTGAAAGACAATGAAATTGCAACAATAAATGTGTTTTGTGACAATTAAAAGGAACAAAAGCAACACCAATAAAGAGCGGTGTTCAAAACTTGCAAATGTATTATGGCATAAGCATTTGTAGACAACAACCCACCCCAGCAAATTGATGACACTTTATCCTGAATTGGAAATACTGTATCTGTGTGGCTGGCAGTGCAGGTGGGATTGTTAACAGTGAGGTCAGAGGATAATGAAACGCAGAAAATACAGAGGATGACCAGGTTCCAATGGATTGGGACCAGTCATAGAAATCCTTCTGTCAATGAAAATTGGAGGGAAGACTATGGCCACACCCTCACTACAAAAATAGTCCAGGTTGCCACCACTTTAACTATCATGGCTCCTTGTGATGGAATTCTGAGAACTGTAGTTTTGTGTGACATTTAGCCCCTCTGAGAGAGACCTAGTGCCACAACAAATTACAAATCCCAGAACTCCATGGCATGGAACTATGTGTCAACCTGGATTATTGCCGCAGTGTGAATGCAGCCTATAGCATCCCATTCCCCCCTGTAGGCCTCATGCTTCCACAGAACCAGCAGGAATGAAAAATGCTCCAGAGTTAGATTTTGAATGACTGCTGGAAGGAGGTAGAAGAAGAAAGGTTTGCCATGCTTGTTGGATATAGGCCAGGGTTACCTTATTAACAGTGGCCAGTTGTTAAATAATAATAGAGTTCCTTGCACTAATGAGCTAATTTTTACATATACAGTGGTACCTCGGGATACGAAATACCCAGGTTACGAAATTTTCGGGATACGAAAAAATCACATAGGGAATCATTGTTCCGGGTTACGAATGTTTTTTCGGGTTACGAAAAAACTTTTGGTGCTTTTTTCGGCTTTTTCGCACGGAATCGCGGCTTTTCCCCATTAGCGCCTATGGCAATTCGGCTTACGAAGGCTTTTCGGGTTACGAAAGCGGCCGCGGAACGAATTAATTTCGTAACCCGAGGCACCACTGTAGTTTGATGCAAGAGGAAGAAGTCCTTATATTCATTTTCACTATAACTGTAGTGCTTGGATACTGAATCTGGTCAAACCTAGCTAGTATTTGGATGGGAGACCACCAATGAATGCGAAGTGCTATAGGCTACATTTCAGAGGGAGGAACTGGGAAAACCAGCTCTTGAGTATTTCTTGCCTATGAAACCCCAATGACATTTATTGAATTATGGGATCACCATAAGTTGACTTGAAGGCACATACACACACAATGCTTGTGTTTACTCAAAAATCTGTATTCTTAAGTTGTTTTTTTCTGAATGACAAGAAAATTAAAACAAAATGCTTAATAATATAGAAATGTGTTCACTGCTTGCCTGAAAGTCAACCACAAGGGAATCAATTCGTAACTGGCCAAAACCATTAGCTATACACTGTGTTCTCATCTGTGTGGCAAATTATTCATGGTAAAGATGTTTTTGTAATACTGTTCAAAGTCTGTTTTGTGAAGACGTGATTTCAGTAGTGACTTCTGGTTGAACAGTCATGTGAGTGAGTAACCTTGATTCAGGAAAAAAAAAACATATCAGATTGATGGCTAAATGCATAATTTGGCTTTCACTTTTATAATGACTGCATGGTTCCTGACCTTAGAGAGGCTACTGTGCAGCTGCAATTTAAAGGGATGTTTCCCAGTCTTTGGTCTGCCAGATGTTTTGGGCTCCAGCTTGCAGAATTCAGAGCCAAAGTAGCCAAAGGTCAGGAATTTGGGGAGCTGAAATCCCAAGTGTCTGGTGGACCAACATTTGAGACTGTAACTGAAGTAATTTGAGATATGAAGCCTGGAGCTCTAGGTGTCTTTAAAAAGATATTGTACACATATGAAATTGATGACTGTCCATCTGCACTCAGTTCAGTCAAAACCAACAAAACAAGTTGTAAGTCATTTAAATTTCATTCTTTTCTGTGAAACATAGTAACAACTGACTGGGGTGAAGGTGGCTCTGTTGCTTCATTTCAAAATGTGGTTTCCTAATTTATATGACAAAGGATTATACATTTTAACTAGCTTTCTTAAATGTCATGTTGGATATGTAGTGTACCAACTCTTTGTAGTTTAAAAATACTTGTTGTGTCTTCCTATTGAACAGTATGCATTGCTTTTTAGGATGGAAGACTTCAAGAAGCAATTGAAACCTTATTGTCCTTGGAAAAACAGACTCGAACTGTAAGTACAATGCACCAAGTAATTGGTACCTTTTTTAAAAAGTAGTTTTAATGGCCATATAGTCCTACAGTGTTTCCACAGCAACTTTGAGTGTGAACTGATGGCTTCTGACCATCCTGTTGTGGTTGTAGCTAGGGCCTCTCTTGCAGAGGTCAAAATGGTAGTTGATAGTTTTTCCTAAAGAGCAAAACCTGGTCTTAGTACATTCTTCTCACCAAGAATGAGTTTCTGAGGCAGATCACTTCATTTAGAGGTCCCTCCCCTCAATAACCTGGGTGAAAGTAGTGCTAGGTGGCATCCTAAGGGCTTAGAGGAGGTGAGGGGCAAAGTGGACTGTTTGCCTTCATTTTAATTGTGTGCATTTTACCTGTTTAGTGTGCTGAGTGTTTGTTAGTTTGAACGTTTCCAGTTTATTTGTTTAGGATGGGAATGTTTTATCTTCTGTGGATAAATATGTATATGTTTCTGTGAATACTAGTAGTTTTCCTTCTGTGAAATATGAGTTTTGTTGTGGCAAAAATTTGACCAGCATTTGATGCTCAGACTTCACCTCTGATTGTATTCTGCCTCTGACCATCTTCCATTCCATGGTCATTTTGCTTGAATCTGCCCTCATTAGTTTGCTTTCCATGAAATGGGTGATGGGGAAGAAAACTGTTCAAAAAAGAGTAGGACGGTTTTACACACACGCGCAGACACACACACACACACACACACACACACACACACGAGTTAAGAATCATTGTTTTAGGCTACTATTTTACATTTAGGCAAGTAGCTGTGTTGTTACTGGCTACCATGACAGGCATTCTGTGGAAGGGTATATACCAATATGGGAACACAAACCAAGAGTTCCTGATAGGCTTGGTTGCTGCAAAATGTTGGGACCCATGTTCCAGATTAATATGGAGTGTGGCTCAAAAGGGATCTCTGTTGTTCTTTAGCACATTGTCACTATCTTTCTGGGGTACATGTGCTTCATGTGATTAGTACAGTGAGTAGTACAGCAAATTGATTTCTAACTATGGCTTTATGTTGTTCAAAGTGCATTAATACTGTACAATTCAGTAGAAGAAACATGCTTCATAACTACCAGTGCTTCATTGGAATTCCTTGAAAATATTCTTAATTTTTACTTTCTAGAAACAGTTGGTGGGTTCCTACATGACACTTCTGGAGCATAATGATCTGGAACCAGATCTGTGTTTCTCCCCACTCTCCAGGTAGTTTCCAAGAATGGAGTCAGGCAAGAACTAGCTAAGTGGCCTTCAGCTACAAATCTGCACCATGGAGCAGAGTACTAAAGTTGCTTTCTTTTTCCAGCTTCAGATCTCCAGTGAGATGCTGCTAGGGTACCTTCCACCAGCCACAAAATGATGCTTGGAAATTATCTTTTTGTGTGTGGTGGGGGGAGGGGGGGTTACATGAGGAATGTCTGAAAAATTATGCATTGTGGGGCAGATACTGCATCAATAGGATTCTAGCTAGTAGCTCTATCTTTGGTCTCCTAATTATGTAGTGTTTTTTCCTCCCATTTAGGCCTCAGATATGGTATCCACTTCTCGGATTTTGGTTGCTGTAGTTAAAATGTGTTATGATGCTAAAGACTGGGATGCTCTTAATGAAAATATTATTCTTCTGTCAAAGAGGAGAAGTCAGTTGAAACAGGTGAGAGATTACACTGAGTGGGGTGAGTGCACAAAACCACAAAACTGGATATTTGAAAATCATCTGTAGACATTGATAATTAACTGCTTTTTGTTGCCACTGATAATGTCACTTTTCTGTTCTAAAGTGAATGCTTTCTTTTTTTTATCCATTACTTCATGAGATATGCCTATAGTAGTGTCATTGTAGAATTGTGTGTGTTTCTCAGCAACCATTCCTGTGCATTATGTTGGTGCTGTCATCTTCATGCTGTCATCATGCTATGATTCTATGATTTTGAGAAAGGGACTCTGCTTCTTGTGATCCTAATGAATTTTAAAATTATTGCTGCTCCTGCTGGAGGCATTCCTGATCATCAGCAGAATTAAACTTCTGGGATGTTGCCACTTACATCCCAGCAACTATCCATGATCTTGATGAGAATAATGACTTGAAGAGACACACTAGCATATTTTTAAAGTCCTCCTGAATGAATGGCTAAATCCACTTCCTTGTTAGTCCTCTATAGGTTCTAATTACTTATTCAGACTCTTATGTCTTGATGGTTTTGTTGCATTTCTTTAAAAAATTGAAAAAGGATTAGAAACACAGTAATTACATCGGAATTAATAGAGGGGTGAAACAGACGGGCTGCTCCAGCTGCAATCAGGCCCTGATCAGCCTGGGACCATGGTGACCACACAGCCCACTTTCAAATAGGCTGCCAGCAGGAGTGGAGCTTGTACATTGTGGTTACCGGTGCCTGTGAGATTTATGCAGCTGTGTGTCATTCCACAATAGGATTAATTGTAGTAATACCATCTGAAGTAAGCAACTGGAACTCAATTAAAATCTTTGATTTTGTCCTATTATTATAAAAATTAAAAAGCTTTTTAAAAACAGCAGCATTACTTTGGCTCCCATGCAAAAATGTGTCGTTTTAGCGTACCAGAAAACCAGTTGCTCATAGGAAGGTCATTCAGTTTGGTAGAGGTTCAGTAAGTTGGAAGCATTTATAAGTTTTGTATGAAGCCATAAATAGTAGCACATTGGAGCATCCACAATTTGCTACACCCCATAGTAATCATTGGTAGCACATGGATGCACTGATGCAGGCATTCACATGTCACCACCTGTTGAATAATCTGGAGCTTTTCCCCATCCACAGGGGAAACCAAACTAATGGATGGGAATGGTTCCCCATATATTATTACAGTGTTGATCTATTCACTAAAATAAATATTTGTCAATGGCAGCCGGGGTATTTTGTTGTTTCACAGAGTACTTTGTCTTGCTGAAAAAACAAATCAGTTTCAGAGACTTTAACCAAAATTGTTAAAATGAGAAAAATTGGAAGAAGCTTTTCTGTTGCATTTACTTCTGAATGTCTCCCCAGTCGATGTGTTGATGTCTGTGAATAGAAAAGCAGACATTCTTTTAGTAGTGTCTGCCTTTTTGCTTTAATAATAATAATAATAATAATAATAATAATAATAATAATAAGTTTTATTTATATACCGCCCAATCACTGGGAATCCGAGCAGTTTACAACAGAGGGGATAATAGACGGTTCCCTGCCCTCAGGCTTACAATCTAAAATACACGACACAAAAGGAGAAGGGAATGGTGAGGGGGGAGGGAATCAGGTCCACCATTCTTCTCTCCCTCTGAGGCCTGGACCAAAGAAGATGGACCGGAGGGAGGGCTCATCTTCTTCAGGCTAGCGCTGATGGAGCTGGGCCAGCCTATTCTCTCCCTCACAGGCTGAAGGATGACAATTATGGAAAGAGGGGCCTCTTTCTTCAGGCTAGCCCCTGATGATGCTGAGCCAGCCTACTCTCTCCCTCAGAGGCCAAAAGATGATAGTTATGGAGGGAGGGGCCTCTATCTTCAGGCTAGCCCCGATGGAACTGGGCCAGCCTATTTTCTCCCTTACAGGCCGAAAGATGACAGTTAGGGAGGGAGGAGCCTCTATCTTCAGGCTAGCCCTGATGGAACTGGGCCAGCCTACTCTCTCCCTCAGAGGCCGAAAGATGACAGTTAGGGAGGGAGGAGCCTCTTTCTTCAGGCCAGCCCCTGATGGAACTGGGCCAGCCTACTCTCTCCCTCAGAGGCCGAAAGATGACAGTTTAGGGAGGGAGGAGCCTCTTTCTTCAGGCCAGCCCCTGATGGAACTGGGCCAGCCTTCTCTCTCCCTCAGAGCCGAAAGATGACAGTTAGGGAGGGAGGGGCCCTCTTCTTCAGGCCAGCCCCGATGGAACTGGGCCAGCCTACTCTCTCCCTCAGAGGCTGAAAGATGACAGTTAGAGAGGGAGGAGCCTCTTTCTTCAGGCCAGCCCTGATGGAACTGGGCCAGCCTACTCTCTCCCTCAGAGGCCGAATGATGACAGTTAGGGAGGGAGGAGCCTCTTTCTTCAGGCCAGCCCCTGATGGAACTGGGCCAGCCTACTCTCTCCCTCAGAGGCCGAAAGATGACAGTTAGGGAGGGAGGAGCCTCTTTCTCAGGCCAGCCCTGATGGAACTGGGCCAGCCTTCTCTCTCCTTCAGAAGCCGAAGAGATACAGTTAGGGAGGGAGGAGCCTCTTTCTTCAGGCCAGCCCCTGATGGAACTGGGCAGCCTACTCTCTCCCTCAGAGGCTGAAAGATGACAGTTAGGGAGGGAGGAGCCTCTTTCTTCAGGCCAGCCCCTGATGGAACTGGGCCAGCCTTCTCTCTCCCTCAGAGGCCGAAAGACGACGGTTAGGGAGGGAGGAGCCTCTTGTAATGTAATAAAGTTTATTCGGTCATTGACCAGCAAATACTATAGCAATCATAAAAACCAATATTAAGCCTCTAATTGTAAAAACTTTTAGATTGCACTACAGCTATGAATGAGCAAAAGAGATAAAAGATATAAAGGGATAACATGCAATGTTATGCATAAAATACAATCACAGAGGACAAGACATGAGCCATAAAACACAGTCCGCATCTGACTCTGATAGCTTCCAGTTCTCTATCAATATGGTCTCAGTTAATATTTCAATTTCATCTCTCATTAGAGGACGTATTTTACATACATGTAACAAAATTTGCTACTTGTATACAATGCTAGGTATCTGACAGTTCAGAAGATTACAAACAAGTGAGGTATCTGTACAACCTGTAAATTTTCCCAAAAGAGGGGTAATCAGTTGAAGTGCGGGAATCTTTATAGAATTGACAATTATAGAAGAATGTATGTTCAAGAGTTTCAATGTCTCCCTGAGGGACTGGGCCAGCCCCTACGCTCTCCTCAGAGGCCGAAAGATGACAGTTAGGGAGGGAGAGCCTCTTTTCTTCAGGCCAGCCCCTGATGGAACTGGGCCAGCCTTCTCCTCCCTCAGAGCCGAAAGATGACAGTTAGGGAGGGAGGAGCCTCTTTCTTCAGGCCAGCCCCTGATGGAACTGGGCCAGCCTATTCTCCCTCAGAGGCCGAAAGATGACGTTAGGGAGGGAGGAGCCTCTTCTTCAGGCCAGCCCTGATGGAACTGGGCCAGCCTTCTCTCTCCTCAAGGCCGAAAGATGACGGTAGGAGGGAGGAGCCTCTTTCTTCAGGCCAGCCCCTGATGGAACTGGGCCAGCCTTTTTCTCTCCTCAGGGCCGAAGAGACGGTTAGGGAGGGAGGAGCCTTTTTTCAGGCCAGCCCCTGATGGAACTGGGCCAGCCTTCTCTCTCCCTCAGAGGCCGAAAGATGACGGTTAGGGAGGGAGGACCTCTTTCTCTCAGGCCAGCCCCTGGATGGAACTGGGCCAGACGACTCTCTCCCTCAAGGCCGAATGATGACGGTTAGGGAGGGAGGAGCCTCTTTCTTCAGGCCAGCCCCTGATGGAACTGGGCCAGCCTTCTCTCTCCCTCAGAGGCCGAAAGATGACAGTTAGGGACAATAAATAAATAAAGCACATTCAGATACAGTGGTACCCCGGGATACGAATGCGCCACCTTACGAAATTTCCGGGTTACGAAAAAAATCCATTGAAAAAAACTGTTCCGGGTTACGAAGGTTATTTCGGGTTACCAAAAATTTTTTGGTGCTTTTCGGCGCTTTTTCGCACGAAATCGCGGCTTTCGCTATTAGCGCCTATGGCTTTTTCAGCTTACGAAGATTTTCAGGTTACGAACGCGGCGGCGGAACGAATTAAATTCGTAACCCGGGGTACCACTGTATTTGTCTACAAAGATTATCTGTTTTGATAGATATTAATTTTTGTGTTAAGGCCACCATTACTAAACAACTTGGATAACTGGAGTTCTAGAAAAGCCTTGTGAAGTAAAGGATACAAAAAAGAAGCATATACTGTACTGAGATTGCAGTTTTTCCTGTATTTGCATTAGGCAGTTGCTAAAATGGTCCAACAGTGCTGTTCTTACGTTGAAGAGATTTCAGATCTATCAATCAAATTGCGATTAATTGACACATTGCGGATGGTCACAGAAGGGAAGGTAAGACTTGTTTCTCTTTAAAAGCTGTGAGTTTTTATTTATTTGTTTGATTTATAACCCACTTTTTCTCGAATAATTGGGCTCAAGGCAAATATATTTATATACCATATTTTCCAGCGTATAAGATGACTGGACATATAAGACGACCCCCAATTTTTCCAGTTAAAATATAGAGTTTGGTATATACTTGCTGTATAAGACTACCCCTCTTCCAAAGCATACCAAATAAACATTTAAAAAACTTTGAAATTTCAACCCTGTGGAGGGGGCTACATGCACTGGCTCCCCAGGCTTCTGTTGAGGTCTGCAAAGCCTGCCTTGCGTGCAGGCAGCACCCTGGCCTGCTATGGGCTGAGTTAAGGGGGCCTGGTACCCACACATGCTAGCTTCAGGGGGCCTCCTTGGAGGTCTGGGCAGGCAGCAGCAGGCCAGGCGCGCACTGGCTTCAGAGGGCCTCTGAAGGCCTGGAAGGTGGGAGGAGGCCGGCGGCATATGCACCAGGCCGCAGTGTTCTCTTGCGGCCTCTGTGGAAGCCTGGGCCTCCTTGGAGGCCTGGGAAGGCAGGAGGAGGCCGGGCGCATGCCAGCTTCAGAGGGCCTCTGAAGGCCTGGAAGGTGGGAGGAGGTTGTCGGCAAATGCGCTGGGCTGCGGGGCTCTCTTGAAGCCTGAGAAGGCTGGGCCTAACCCGGCGTATAAGACGACCCCTGACTTTTGACAAGATTTAAAAGGGTTAAAAAGTTGTCTTATACGCTGGAAAATATGGTATGTATATTTACCTATTGCTCCATCACAGTATTTCCAGAGCAGCTTACAAATAATCAAAAATAGAAATAAAATAATAATCACAAAACAATAAACTACAGTGGTACCTCGGGATACGAAATACCCAGGTTACGAAATTTTCGGGATACGAAAAAATCCCATAGGGAATCATTGTTCCGGGTTACGAATGTTTTTTCGGGTTACGAAAAAACTTTTGGTGCTTTTTTCGGCTTTTTCGCACGGAATCGCGGCTTTTCCCCATTAGCGCCTATGGCATTTCGGCTTACGAAGGCTTTTCGGGTTACGAAAGCGGCCGCGGAACGAATTAATTTCGTAACCCGAGGCACCACTGTAATTCTAGCTTTTCAAAGTTCAATAAAAAATCAGCAGAAGAGAATCAGACAGCATAGGAAAGGACACAACATCCCTAAAAGGTTTACAGTGTACCTAAAATTCAATGGATTTAAAAGTCAGAGAAAAAACATTTTCAAAGCCAGGTAAATTCCACAAAAAGAGACTCTCTGGAGAGGGCATTCTTTGACCAGGGTGCCCCTTTCATGAAGTCCCTTAGCTACCCATCATACATCACTTGGTGCAGGCAACTGGAAAAGGATCTATGGAGGAGATCTCAGAGTCTGGCTTGGTACATGTTGAAGAAAGCAACTAGTTTCAAGCTTGGAGCTTTAAAATTATGTCCAGGACATACATACAGTGACATAATATGACAGAGTCTTCCAGATCCTAAAACCATCTAACAGTCCACATTAAAGAAACCCCTGGGATAAATTCACAAGTCACAAATAAGCTAAATCAATAAATTACCAATGTCTGCTAAAATGCAATAAAAATAATGCAAACAAACAACAGCAGAAGACATATAAAACACTTGTTTCATTCCTGAAAGCATGTATAAAGTGAGAAGTGTTTAACTGATGCCTGACAGACAAGTGTCTGGAATACCAGATCAATGACAGGCATGTTTCTACCCTAATCGGAGTCCAGCTGTATTTTATGGAATGTTTTCAGAAGCAACCTTAATTATATTATAGAAATCCAGATTGGAGATAATAATTACAGCAAAATTATTTTAGAACGTAATTTAATATTAAAGATGCTCTTTGGGAGCAAAATAACTTACATAAAATAAAATCTTTCTCTTTTTAGATTTATGTTGAAATTGAGAGGGCTAGGCTGACAAATACTCTTGCAACAATCAAAGAACAGAGTGGAGATGTGAAAGAAGCAGCTTCAATTCTGCAAGAGCTTCAGGTAAAGGACCAAAAATGCTTATAACTATTGAGTAATTGTTTTGATGCATAATAAAGAGAAAATTGTACCAACTAGAAGGTTTCAGAATTTATTTTTATATTTAAAGTACCTTTTACAGTATTTTTATCCATTGTTTGAAGGATACACCACATTATTTACCAGAAATGGTTACAGTTTCCTAGTGCTGTTTACACAAAGCCTTATAGTAACTATGTTGAGTGGTTATTCTGAACTGAAATCTTGAAAGAAGCAAAAGCAGTGAGGTTTTTGTAGCTGAGCTGCACAGACTGTGTTGAAACAAATAATGAATCATGGACACAAAATGAATTATAAGCACAGTTTCTGTTCACATGCTGAATCTATCCATATATCTTACCTTTTTTAGTACAACTAATATAACTTTCTAGGTAGCTAAAAGCCAAGCATTTTAAACACTTGATAATAAACAATTCAGTATTTCAGTCCACTTTTTATTAATGAGGTAGTGTGTGCTGTCTTCAACTTTTGTGTATCACAGTCTGTAATGTATTATATATTCTGAATATTAGGTGGAAACATATGGATCAATGGAAAAGAAAGAGCGTGTGGAATTCATCTTGGAACAGATGAGACTTTGTCTGGCTGTGAAGGACTACATTCGAACCCAAATTATTAGCAAAAAAATTAACACTAAATTTTTCCAGGAAGAAAATACAGAAGTAAGTCTGATGGTAGCAGGTTTATATTCTAGTTATTTACGGCTATTAGGCACATGGTTTAAAATAGATTTGTCAGACATATTGAAGAGTGTTCAGCTTCCAGGTTTAATGTGTTTGTGTTAACCTGAGATTATTTGACATTTCAGAAATTAAAACTGAAGTACTACAATTTAATGATTCAGCTGGATCAACATGAGGGTTCCTATCTTTCCATCTGCAAGCACTACAGAGCAATTTATGATACGCCTTGTATCCAGGCTGAAGGTGAAAAATGGCAACAGGTAAAATAAAAAGAATGTACTGCAGTATGCAAGAAGAAGAATTTGAATGGTCCACTGCCATGTGAAATAGATGTAGCTCATCTATTGGTGGAAACTGTGCCTATTCATTCAGTTGAGGGAGAGCTGTAGTCAAATTCTGTCACCTTCCAGCAATTACTTTTCAGTAAAACCATTGGGACATAATCTGTTTGAAATTCTTTTTGTGGCTTAGTTTGTTTTATTAATGAAAACATCCCACAAAATCAGTTTTTCACATCCATTATGCTCTTTATTCTGGAAACATTGGGTTACATAGTTGCACATTGCCTTTCCACAAATATTTCCTTTTTTCATGAAACTCACTGAAATCTAACAGAGGCTGCTCTGGTAGCCTGCTCCTGCACTGAGGACACAAGAGCATACAAGTGATGCACATGTTTGTACTGTATAATGAATCCTTGCCCAATTCACGAAAGAAGGAGGAAGAGTCTTTATGCCAGCAAGCCTCTCTATGGAGAGTGCACATCTTGTTCCATTATGTTTGCTTTTGCTACCCTACTGTATGTTGCAGTGTCAGCTCAGTAAGTGTCTGAACCTGGTGTGTGGAAAGCGGCTAAGGAAGCACATACGTCTTCCAGTCTGCATTCATGTGACTTCCAGCTTTGTCAGAAAACCACCATCTGCTGAATTCTTTCTCTTGCTTCAGTTACATTTGACAAAACCTTTTCTTCACTTTTAAAACAACTTGAGATCTGTTCAAACAGGCAGAGTCAGTATCTTGCACTGTCCTTACTAGATGCTTTACTAAATTGGCTGGGATCCTGAACTGAGGCCCTTTTTCCTTACATTTCCATTTTCAAGTGAAGGGAGTAGTTTGCTTTTCAAAATGAGATCACTTAGCCCAAAGTCCAAAGATATTGTTTGTGTGGGTTTTTTGCTGTCTGTTACAATCATTAATTACTTTAGAAAGAGGAAGCACATCTTTAATAAATAAATCAGATTACAGATTAGGAAGAATAACAAATACAAAGAGCATCCAAAGCCCATGTATTGATTTGTAAAGAGAGTAGCAAGGACAGATTATCATTTGAAGACAAACGAAATGGGAGTCAGCAGTGTAAGGGAGTTGGCAAGATAATGCTTAAATTTGATTAGGAGAAAGGTGCTCCTCTTCAGCACTAGTGTCTTCTTTGCTGTATTGTTTCTGCAGTACGTTCGAAGAAAGACATAGGAAAACTTGAAAGAATTCAGAGGGCACTGGCAAAAGCAGATACGCATTGGGTTATGGAATGTGAGGAATTACTGGAGGAGTTCAGGTTTGTATTTTTGGAGGAGGGAAGACCACTTTGTTTTTAGCTCCACAGACAGCTGTTTTTAAAACAGTTGGTATCATCAGATCTTTGTCTACCATGGACAAGAAATGAGTGCAAAACATGATTTAGAAGTTATATGCTGCAGGGATTGAGGAAAATAAATGGCCTATTTGTAAGAATGAAAGACCTAGAACCACTCTACATGGGAATAGAGTTATTTAATTTTGATAAATGTGAAGCGAGAAACATTTGGATGGCAAAAGGACCAATTTACTGGAGGATCTTTAAGAATATTTCCCTCTGTAGCTCATATCCAATTAGCCCCTTTTACCAATGGAATTACTTCCCTTAGTGGAACAGGGGAGAAAGCCATTCTCTGCCTCCACCCTCATTGTGCTGCAACTTCCTTTCTATGCCTTGAGGTTACCTTTTACCCCTCACTTATAGAAAGCCTCTCATCAATGACATATGTCCAGCATCCACCCTTATACACTTTCTCTAAATGTATCAGGACTAGGGTCCCAAGTGTCTTCCTCTTACAAGTTTTAATATCTTAGGTAGTGTGTTTGCCTATGCCTATATGGTTTACAATTCACTCAGGCAGAGGCGTCTGTTATAACAAATAAACATTAACTTTATAGAATAACATTTAGCAACTTAATAGCAACAAAGTAACTTAAGTAGAATAGTTCAGATATGGTCTGGTTACATTAATATAACAGTTGCAGGCATTTCAGAGTTTCCTCTTTACAATCTCCAGTACACTTTCTCCCAGTCAGTACCCTTTTCTGACTGTATTTGTCTGACCTTTTGTCTCTTTCTCCAGTTACTCTACATTTCTGACTTTCTCTAGGCCCAGTCAGATTCCCGATCTGACCCGCTCCCTAGAACTCTCACTCAGGAACCTCCCCTGAACTCGAACCTTCCCTCAACTCAATTTCCTTCAATTCCTTTCAGCTCTCTTAAACTCTCCCTCAACTTTCGTCTCCCTCAAAATTATAATATGAAACATGATTGTATAATTTGTATTATCACGGTGTAATAATTTTTTTTGGAAAAATTTAAAAAAACTTTTCATCTCTCCCTTAACTGAATTCACAGGCACTTACTCCTGCCTGGTATTGTGACTGGCTGACAGGAAACCAAGTCTGCCCAGTGGCTCCATCACACTCATATGCACAAATTCTGTGTCAGGTTTGAGGGGATCTTTTGGAGCCAATGCTACAGAAGTAGATGAGAAGAGGGAAGGACCTGTTGCATGAACAGAAGTCCATTCTGTCTAAACCTGAATTTTGCCACATTGAAAGGATGTATAGTAAATGTATAGTCACTTTTGGACTTGATGGACTTGTTAATTGTTCCAGATCACTGTTCTTATGATTTTGTGATAATGTGCATTTAATTAATTATAAGAACATAGATATGTTTGGCCCTCTGTTCTGAATGGCAGTTGTATCTGCACAGTAAGACCCCTTATCTGTAGTGGATATGATGCAAGATCCCCTGCAGATGTCCAAAACTGCAGATAGTATCAAACCCTATATTTTGACTACATTTTTGGACTGCAGAAATATAGACAAAATATTCTCCCTCCCCCGCTGCTAAGCTACTGCCCTGTGGCGGATAGGGGAACCGATCCACTTCCAACTTTCCTCTTATTAGTTCCTCACAACAAGTGAAACGTGAACTCCCAGGCAAAGTATTACCATAGAATTGCACTGGAGATGTCCACAAATGTAGGAAATGATGAGAGGAAGGTTGGGACCAGTTTTGTCCCCTGTCCTGCACAGGGCAATAGGTGAGTTGGGGGGGGGATATTTTTTGGACTGAGTAAATGAAACAGAAAGCAAATCCACAGAGAAGGGTATTTTAATTGTATTAATAACATTTGTTTAACTGAATTAAAAGATATAGCTGTGTCAGTACGTAGAGAGCTTGTAGCGCCTTTGAGACTAACTGAAAGAAAGAAATTGACAGAATGGGCTTTCATAGACTTCAGTCTACTTCCTCAGATGCATTTGGTGGAGTAGAAGCCAGGTACAGACATATATATATGCCATTGGCATGTGAGGATGTCAATTCAAATTACAAATCTTTTGTGTGGTGGTTTCTCATCAAAATTAAGTTTTTTTTTCTCTTTCATTAAAACAGGCCCTGAAGAGTGTTGTTCTATATGTTATTCTTTCACCTTATGACAATGAACAGTCTGACCTGGTGCATAGAATAAGCAGCGATAAAAAACTAGAAGATATTCCTAAGTATAAGTATGTATAGCTGGCATGCTAAATGTTACTGTGATGTGACGTGATGTTCAGCATATGTTCTTTGTGATAGTTAAAGATACATAAGATATTTTGAGTTGGCATTATTACAACATGCAGTGATGTTTGAATTTTATGGGCCCATACAGACAGGCCAAAATAAAACGGCTTCGGCTCACTTTGGAGGTATGCTGTTTAAATGATGTGTGTGTGCTAAGAGACCAGAAGCTGCGCCAAAGCTATGCTCCAGTGTTAAGGACTGGAGCGCAGCTTTGGTGCAGCTTCTGGCCTCTTAAGATGCATGTGTCATTTAAGCAGTATACCTCCAAAGTGATCCGAAGCAGCTTTATTTTGGCCTGTGTGTACGGGCCCATAGATAGCTGTTGTAGGTGCAGGTACTTCAGATCTCAATGTTAGTGTGTTTTAGGTGCTTATTGAAAGTGTAACTTTGGTCTTGGCAAACTCTCCCAGCCTAAAGCTGTTTCAATTGTCATATGCCATATGATGGTGTTTTCAACAATTTTTTATACAGTGGTACCTCGGGATACGAAATGCGCGGGTTACGAAATTTCCGGGATACGAAAAACTTGGATTGGCAAAAACTGTTTCGGGTTACGAAATATTTTTCGGGTTACGAAATTCATTTCGGTGCGAAATTCAAATGCTATAGGCTTCCAGCGCTAACGGAAAGCTATTTCGGGTTACGAAATTTTCGCGTTACGAAGGGAATGGCGGAACAAATTAATTTCGTAACCCGAGGCACCACTGTATTACTTACGGTGTTGTAAACTGCCTTGGGATTTCTAAACATGGCATAAAAATGATATAATAGAGAACCATTTGCAGCTTTTAATGTTTCTATCAAACCGAAGTGGCATATACACACATAATATATATTCAGTAGTATTAATTAGTATGCTGGGTCAGTGTACTCCCTAAAACTTTTTAAAAACTGTTAACAAGAGAAACTGTTGTACTGATAGACTAATCTTGTAAACAGATGTGCATATTTGTTTTATAGTGTATGAGAATTATACTGTTGACCATTTACAGAGACATTCTTCTTTTTTTAACAGAGATCTTTTAAAACTATTTACCACTATGGAACTGATGCGCTGGACCACTTTGGTTGAGGAATATGGAAAAGAATTGAGGGAAGGCTCTCTAGAAAGCCCTGCCACAGATGTATTTGGTTATACAGAAGAAGGAGAAAAAAGATGGAAAGATTTAAAAAACAGAGTAGTTGAGCATGTAAGCAGAATATGCTTTCTACCTATTATTTAGGACTGTGAGGAATGCTGTTAATGTTAATTTGTGCTGGATGGAGTTAGACTCCTGAAATCTCAGGCTCATAGCTTGTGTGTTCTCTTGGACTCAGATCTGAGCCTGGATGCCCAGGTTTCAGCAGTAGCTAGGAATCCATTTGCACAGTTAAAACTTGTGTGCCAGCGGTGCCTGTTCTTTGAGATGTCAGATCTGGCTATGGTGGCACATGCCTTGATTATATCTCGTTTGGACTACTGTAACATGCTCTACATGAGGTTGTCCTTGGAAATTGTTCAGAAACTTAAGTGGGTTCAAAATGCAGCAGCCAGAATGCTGACTATGGCCAGTTATAGGGAGCATATAGCTTCCTTGCTGAAACAGCACCACTGGCTACTGGTTATTTCCAGACACAATTCAGAGTGCTGGTTATGAGCTATAAAGTCCTACATGGCTTAGGTCCAGACTATCTGAAAGTTCTGAAAGAATGTTTCCACCCTCTGGAATGCCTTTCCATGGGAGGCTAGGCTGTCCCCTCCCGGCTTTTCTTTTGTCAGTAGGTGAAGACATTTTTATTCAAGCGGGTTTTTATATGGGGTGTGTCAACAACAATCACTCCCTTGATGTCAGAGATTGGTTTCCCAAATTATAATTGTGTTTATTTAGGATGCATTGATAATATAGCTCCTGATACAGAAACTAATTGACTGACTATGCCCATAAATCCTATCCCATTATCTGATTTAAAACAGCATGTCAGTGGGGAAAGTATTCAGATAGTCACATGGAATGTTGCCGGGTGGAAGGAAGCAGTGGATGCTCAATTAGTGGGTTTTCTTTCTAAATTTGATGTTGTAGCTATTCAGAAAACCTGGTTAACTGAGGAGGATAATGCAATAAAACTTCCAGGCTTTCAAAGTTCAGATATCCCTGCCCAAAAAATTAAAAAACAAAAGGGTGAGCCTCTGGTGACCTTTGCATTCTTATTAAACAAGAATTGCATTGGCAAGGAGAGAAATTATATAATGGGGACAAATATACTCATTTTTTAGTTATGAAATTCAGATATAAGGATCTGGAAGTTATCCTGATAAATGTATATGTCCCCCCTATTACATCTTCATATTATAATACCAATCAGTGGATTGGTTTAGAAGTGGTAATGCAGGAACTATTAATCTTGTATCCTCAACCTGTAATAATTCTACTGGGTGATTTTAACGCCAAATTAGGCTCATCTCTTTATGATTTTGCCCAAAAGAATAATTTTCTAAAATAATTTTTTGATAACCATCTTCAGTGGCGTTCAAGAGACAACAAAAGTAACAGTGCTGGAGTGCATTTGGTCTCTTTAATTTTCAAATGCAATCTACAAATTTTGGGAGGTAGAGGTGAAGATGATAGTTTCAGATACCCACGCAACTAACTCTAGTAACGTATTACATCTCATTTGTGTTTCAAGTAACAAAATTGACCTTTTTTTCTGAGATTGTTGTTCTTCCAAGAGGCGAAAGTGATCATCAGCCTGTGAGTGTGATACTAAGGGGTAGCTCAGATTTAAGATCAAGTAGTAGGACTGATAGATGGTTTGCAGACAATTAATGAGGTGGGTCATAATGGCAGGCTCAGATGGGCTAAAGTTGATACTATTGCAATATCAGATAATCTTAATTCAGAGAAAGTGGAAAAGTGGTCCAATACAATTTGGTCACCAATAAATGATTGGCTGTCTGTTATTAATGCATTTGCATCTGTGCCAAATGTTGAAGAACTATCTAACAACTAAACCTCTGGTGAAAAGCTACCAAAAAGGCAGCTCACCCTGGTTTGACATGGAATGTAGGATGCTGAAAAAGAAATTAAAGTTAGCATTAAGATCTGTTCAGAGGTGTTTCTCTATTCATACTCAAGCTAAGATGTTGTCCCTTAGAAAGGAATATAAGAAACTAATAAAACTAAAGAAGAAAAATTATGCCACTACAATTTGGGCTGGTCTTGAGTTAGCGGCAAAGAGTCACAATTCAGTATTTTGGCATTCTGTGACAGGAATTCTAAAGGAAAGGAGATCTCTATATGATATCCCTATACCTGCCAAGGAACAGGAAAATTATTATCAAGGATTATTTGCTTTAAATGATACATCTATGTTCCAGCATTTAAGTATAGATTCCCGATGTACAGAAACCCTGTCCCCCGGCCTCTAGTCTCAGAAGAAGAGATGCAATCTATTATTACAAGTCTGAAAAATAACAAAGCTCCTGGGGAGGATTTCTTACCAGCCGAATTGTTTTGGTGGGTGCTTCATTTGTCAGGCCTGTTTACGGACATAAATAATACCTGCCAGATCCCAATTGGATGGAAGTTGGCAATAGTAGTCCCTATATATATAAAAGGGAAGAATAAGGACCCCAGTAGTTACAGACCTATTAATTTAATAGACATTGTAGCCAAAATCTGTTCTAAGTTCCTTCTGAACAGACTTGAATGCTGGGTAAATGAAAAGGAAATTCTGACAGAAGAACAAGCAGGCTTTAGACAAAATCGTTCCACCATTGACAACGGTTTTATTCTAAATCACATGATTACCAAATATGCCAACAAAGGGAAACATCTTTACACCACTTTTATTGATCTTTCTGCTGCATTTGATACAGTGAATAGAGAAATACTATGGAACAAATTGATTGGTCTTAAAATCGAATTGAGTTTGTTGTTGTTAATCAAAGCCCTCTATACAAGTACCTGTTTAAGAGTGAGATATGGGATAAATGGCGCCATGACAAATAAGATTGACACACATAAAGGGGTAAGACAAGGGTGTCTATTAGCTCTGTTGCTATTCAATTTGTATATTAATGACTCACCAAGTGAAATGAAGGACTCTGCAGTCCATATACCCACAATCTTAAGCACATCTTGTAACATCCTGCTTTACACAGATGATATGATTTTGTTATCCTGCTTGCAAGTTGGCTTGCTTAGATTAAGAAGATTCAGCTGTTATTGTCAGGATATTTCTTTATCCATTAACAAATCTAAGGCCCTTATCACATGTGGGGGTTTGCAGCTCAGATCCGCAGTCACTCCTGTTCTAGCAACATGAAAAGTGATGTTTTTTCACACCAGATCCAAAGTCACTCCTGTCTAGCAATGCAAATTCACGTTAAAACGTGATGTTTTACCACACCTTGTTGCCTTTCCGTTGCCCTTCTGAACCAAGGGGGAAGCGGAGTCAGTTCAATTCCAAGCAAGTCACGTGATGCAGATTTAAGCAAAGCGTGGTGAGTGCACATTGTATTACCACACCAGGACATTCGAATTGGGTCCCTTGCACATGCTTAGTGGGGGTCTGAATGCATCCTAACCTTTGCACTTTCAGGGTGAAGAAGGGAGCCTGGTTCCACTTTCACGTGAATGACAGCCTCACGTGAATGAAGCCCTTCTATTTTTCCATCCCTGGCACCCAAATTCAAATGGGTCCTCCAGCCCCCATCCATTTCAGCCACATCTATATCTATCCTCCGTGTCAGAGCCCCCATCCATTTATTATTATTATTAAGGAATTATTATTATTATTATTATTATTAACTGCAAAATAATCAGTGTAGAAGCTGCAGGTTTACTTGGAAGTAAATCCTTTGGATCTGAAGGAGACCCATTTTGGAGGATTGCAGAAATGATGCAGTTTCCCTTATTCTCCATGCTCCCTAAAATACCACCTCCCTGAATCCAGTCCACTCTCCTTCCCTTTGTAACAGTTGCTTCCAGTTTAACTCCACTTTCACTGTTCTGGCTCAGCGCTATGGAATTCTGGGAGCTGGAGTTTGTTGCTGCCTCCAGCCTCCTGTTCATTCCCTCTATCCCTGTCATCTACCCTTCCCAGCAGCAGAAGCAACGGGGGCAAAATTGCAGCGCAGCATCATGGGAAATTTGCGTCTTTGGAGGTTTGGGGGGGGTGTACTGGGAGGGAATCAAAGTTGCATTCCACACCAGACCAATTCGGAGTGAAATCGAAGTGAGCTTGAATGCGAATTCTGTCAATTCACTTTTGTACCAAATTCACCAAAATGAGGAGTCACTTTGGATTCACTGCAGAAGTGCCACAGAAGGAGCTCCCATAGAAATAAATTGCATGTGATAACACATTTGGGTTATGATGTGAATTTACATCATTGGACCCGCAGTCACCCCAGATCTGAGCTGGAAAATCTCCAAAAAGCTCTGTGTGATATACTCCTAAGTCAAATGTAGTGGTGTTTGGTAAAAGACAGCTGAGGCGCATTACAGACTGCCCAAAACGGGTGGTCTCGCGCCGCTGCCGGTTGCTGCGTCCAGGAACCGCCCCGTTCTCAGGCGCATCCAGAAAGAAGCACTGAAATGGCGCTTCTTTCTGGGCCCCGGAAGTGGCGTCACGAGGCGCTAGTCGCACACTCACAGCGTCGCTTGCGCCGTGCGACGTCCGGACACTATGCGTCCGCGATGTCAAAATGGCAGCCCCCATGTGGATGGGTGCTGTCATTTTGTACGGACTCGGTCCGTACTAGGGTTGAGGGGCATCAGGAAGTGACGCCCCTTCTCAACCCTACCATGCCCCTTCCTAACCCTAGCACGCCCCTTTGGCGCGTCTGTAACGCGCCTGAGACATAGATGGCAACTAGATGGTGAGGAATAGAACAAGTGAAGACCTTTTCCTACCTTGGTGTCTTATTTTCTGAAAATGGATCCTGGTTACGTCATCACCAA
Source organism: Sceloporus undulatus (assembly GCF_019175285.1). Lineage (NCBI taxonomy): Eukaryota > Metazoa > Chordata > Lepidosauria > Squamata > Phrynosomatidae > Sceloporus > Sceloporus undulatus. Next base: position 156,871,076 of record NC_056523.1, on the reverse strand, counting down.
AGGAGTTATCTTAGAGCAAAGGCATGCACGAATCTTTTACTTAAAGCACATAATTACCCCAGTCTCTTTGAACAATTACAATCCCATGTACAAGCAGTTTGGTCTATCCAATTAACAAACTGTATAAGTTGTAGTCTCTCTGTATGTTGCACACTCAATGACCAAGCAAAAAAGAATACGAAACAAAGGTGCTTTCTGCACCGCCATTTGGGACGTCCTCTGGACGTCCCATTTTAAAAAAGGGGCGTCTCTTACAGACGCCCCTGGGCCTAGTACGGACTCTGTCCGTACAAGATGGCGCCGGCCCTTCTACATGGCCGGCGCCATCTTTGCGTATCGGACGCTGAGCGTCCGTACGTGTCGCGCCGCTTGTGACGTAGTGAGCGCGCCCCTGGCGCCTCGCTACGTCGCAAACGCGACGGAAAAAGAAGCTCCATTTTGGAGCTTCTTTTTCGGTCCACGCTGGAGTCGGGCCGTGTGAAGGCTCCGGATCCCCCGCGGACCTACTGGCGGCGGTCTGTACCCCGCCAAAGAATCCTGGATATTGAGGCTCAAAAAGATATAGCCATTCTTAGTAAGATAGGCAATTTAAAATGGTTAAGCCAGTATAAACGGACCTTTCAGTTTCAAACTACCTAAAAATTCAAATGCCAAAACACCTGACGGAGATATTTACCCAAGCTAGATTCAAGCAGCTTGATACCATGTTAAGGTTTAGGAGATTTAACGGCATTCCTTACAATGAGTGAACCTGTATTTGTGGAAATCATGAAATTGAGGATATAGCTCACATATTACTTGAATGCAAACTGTATCAGCAGGAAAGAGACCTGTATCTCGGTCCATATATCAAATGAACTATGTACTGGGATACCCATATTAGGACAACCTACGTTATGAGCGGTCAAGATTCAAAAATTTCTTTCAATACAAAATCAGGATCACAAATGTTTAAACTTTTATTTTGATCCCTTATTTTGCAATGGAACCAGTTGATACACAGTTGTACATGCTGTAGGAACTTGCTAACAAAATTGATCTAGTTTGGAAGTAATACATATTAAGCAAAGTAATACACCTGAGATCTAGATATGTGGGGATGATTGGGGTAAATTTCAGGGGTGATGAAGAATTTTGATGTATGATGGTAATTTTAATCTGACTGACTTTTGTATTATGATTATTTTTACTTATTCATTGTCTTTCTTTTTAAACTTTTACATAGAGTCTTACAGAGTGACTTTTTAGTTTTGTTGCATACATTGCCTAATGTATTGTAGCTATACATTTTTTATTATATTTTCTTATTTTTATATATTTTACTCTCATGTTCTCTTATATAACTCTAATTACCGTATTTTCCGGCGTATAAGGCGATGGGGGGTATAAGACGACCCCCCACGTTGCCCGCCGGCAGTATCCCTGTCCTGTCCTCAGGGGGTCTTGCTCCGGCTGGAGGGGGCCTCTCTGGAGGCCTGAGAGGATCCTCAGCGGCTGGGCTCTCGCCGCCATTCTTTTTTCAAAAGAAAAGGCAAGGAAGTGGCTCCAGAGCCGGCCGGGCTGAGGCAAAGAGCTGGCCCCTTACTTCTCTGTGCCACCGCCGCCAGGGATCCTCCAGCGGCTTCAAAAGTCCTCCGCGGAAGCCGCTGCCGCCACCCGGGATCCTCTGCTCCTCCAGCGGCTTCCGCGGAGGACTTCTGAAGCCGATGGAGGATCGGAGGATCCCCGGAGGCGGCGGCGGTGCGGAGAAGTAAGGGGCTGGCTCTTTGCCTCGGCCCGGCCGGCTCTGGAGCCGCTTCCCTGCCGCCGCCTTTTGAAAAAAAATGACGGTGAGAGCCCAGCCGCCGAGGATCCTCTCAGGCCTCCAGAGAGGTCCCCTCCAGCCGGCACGAGTGCCGGCTGGCTGGGAGAGGACCCAGCAAGTACCCCAGAGACAGGGAGGTGGCCTTGCCATTCGCCTGTCTCTGGGGTATAATTCTGGTGCATAAGGCAGACTTCAAGAGTCGCCTTATATGCCGGAAAATACAGTATTTAGAGTTCTACACAGAGTTTTATTTAGAATTTTATTCTGTTTTTCTATTTTGTATTGTGGTACTTTGAGATGGCCTACGGGCTGATCAATAAATATTGATTGATTGATTGATTGATCTGATGTGTGTTTTTAGGTACCTTTTAAGAAAACATCTGTATGTTTTTATGTCATTTTATACTGTTTTTAGCTAGTTGATTTTAATTGTTTTTAATTTTTAATTGTAAAATCTTTTAAATTATTTTATCAGTGAGTTGCCTTGGGTCCCTTTTAGGGAGAAAAGTGGCATAAAAATGAAATAAATAAACAAATAAATAATAAATAATTTATAAACCTTGATTTATAAAGGGAATCGATGCATGCCAAATGGAGGATGTTATATTAGTGATGTGTCACATGACACTACCTCTGGTCAAGCTAGTATGTAGCAAGTAAATGGCAGCAAAATGTAATTTTAATCTGTAGGTACTTGTTTAGCTTTATATTTAAATACTAAACTATTTAGAAAGAATTGTTCCATTGAGGATTCAGTTAAAAGTGCTATTTTCTACAAAATGTTTATAGTAGTAATTTTTCCATTAAGCTTACTACTTTGCATAATAACAAAAATAACCCAATCCAAAGTTTTATGGTTTATAGTCTTAGGTCACTTCCTAATTTATAATAAACAGACATTTGGCGCATATATATATATATATATATATGGAATCAATTTCAGTTTTTTCTTTACAGTAGCTGATTCTTTTTCTTTCTTTTAGAATATTAGAATAATGGCAAAATATTATACCAGAATTACCATGAAAAGAATGGCACAACTTCTGGATCTATCAGTTGATGTAAGTGATGTTCAAGTTTTCTTAGTAATTTTGTACAAGAAGAAAGCAATGATATAGTAGAAAAATACAGTTTCCTTCCTAGAGCCACATTGGCTTTGACATTGTGATTCTCTTCCCTAACTAAAGCTAGTATGCTCCCATATTAATACAGTGGTGCCTCGGGTTACGAAAATAATTCGTTCCGCGGCCGCTTTCGTAACCTGAAAAGCCTTCGTAAGCCGAAAACCCATAGGCGCTAATGGGGAAAAAGCCGCGGCTCCATTTAAAATAGCGCCGGAGTTTTTTCGTAACCCGAAAAAACTTTCGTAACCCGAAACAATAAATCCCTATGGGATTTTTTCGTATCCCGAAAAATTCGTAACCTGGGTATTTCGTATCCCGAGGTACCACTGTATCTCCCCTTTCTTTCTTAGAGGTAGATACGGCCTTTCTTCCAGTTGGGAATCAAAGACCTTTTCCTAGAGCCATCTAGAAATGTAGGGATATTTATTTCAACCTGTAGTGAAAATTTATTAATTTCATAGTTGCAGAAGTAGTCAAGTGAAATTTAGTGTTTTCTAAGTTCTTTCCTTACAGTTCTGGAAAGACATTAGGTTGTTTTGGGATAAAAGTCTGGCTTGCAGCCAAGTTGATAAACAGTTCAATTTGAAATGTCTGAAGTCCTGTTTACTGCAAAGGAATTTAAGTCAACTTATCAGCAGATATATTTGTTCTTCACAGTCTGACAATCTTTGTATCCTTACTGTGAATCAAAGCAGGGTATTTTTGTTCAGCTATCTAATCCAGTGCTGTTTGTTTGCTTTACAGGAATCTGAAGAATTTTTGTCCAACTTGGTGGTGAATAAAACCATCTTTGCCAAAGTTGATAGGCTGGCAGGAATTATCAACTTTCAGAGACCGAAGGACCCTAATAACTTACTCAATGACTGGTCTCACAAGCTCAATTCATTGATGGCTCTAGTTAACAAAACTACACATCTCATTGCCAAAGAGGAGATGATACATAACCTGCAATAGAATGTCTCAGTAGCCTTAATGCTTAGGGAGAGGCATTGAATTGGTCATAGAAAGAGACTTTATCCCACTGTATATTTGCGGGTTTTTGTTTTTTCATCTTACCCTTCCAGGTGAAACTTAGAACATAATCACTTTTGAAGAATTGTTGACAATTAAGTTCTTTTGATTATTCATATGGTTTATAACATTTTTGCTGCAATTGATGGATAAACAATAAAATTGCCTGTGTAATGGAAATGGCCTTTAATTTACTCCAGATTGTCTTTAGCTGTCCAGCAAAAACTTCCATTAGTCTTAGATATTCTTTTTCACTCTTCCAGATATATGAGTATGTTATAATATATTATTTTGTTTAAAAAAAGTGTGCAAGGTAGTTCTATAATGTTCACTTTTCCTAAGCAAAGTATCTTGGAATTTCAGGCACAAAGCTGAATTACCATTATTATTTTATGCTGTAGTATGGTAGCTATATAGAATGTGCTCTAACAAGATGGCATGGGATAAGTTGTAGCCTGTTTCTGCTTTTTATGTGTAATTTTTTAATTGGACATGTATTTAACTATGGTAATAGTGAAGTAATTTTTACGAAAAACTGAGTTCAGCCTTGCAGATGTCTTAATAAAAGAACATATAGACTGTTTCTTTAAGATTTTAAAATGAAAAGAGAATGTAAGTAAGTCAAGGTGGTGTTTTACTCTTCTATATTTACATTTGATAAATAGCAATATTGCCTATGTTGTGATCCTATTAATTTTTTTCAGATTAATATGGCTTCTTTCATTTAAGTTAGATCAGCCATATTTGCTCATAAAAAATTGTTACCAAGTTACAGTTTGAAAATTCTTTAAAATAGCACTTCTAGGGATATCACTATTGACCTGCAAGTGCCTTGGATACACTGACATGCTATGTTAATACTGCAGCTTCCAAAAGCTCTGGGCAGCATAGCAAATGAAGGGGAATGATTGGTGTTGCAGTCTTACACATTGGAAGTCATTTTGAACAAGGATACAAAGGGCTATATGGTTTGTATCCTTGTACAAAATGATTTCCAGTGATTTGCTGCTGAATTTTAGTAGATTAGGACTGAATCGTGGCTTTGGCGCGGCTTCCGGACTCTTAGGATGCATGCATCATTTAAACAGCATACCTCCAAAGTGAACTGAAGCAGCTTTATTTTGGCCTGTCTGTATGGGGTCAATAACAGCATGCAGAATTAGTCCACTGGACAGCGGTACTTAAGGATGCTCAGATATGATCCCCTGGCCTGATTGGTGCTTGTCTGGATCTAAGTCAGCATTGGTTAATTCCAGAAGTTAGAAACCTCTCCCCCCCCCCCCCCCCTTTTCCCTGTAGTTGAAGCAACCTTTTCAGAAATATATGAATAGACACAATACATTTCACAAAGGGGTAAATGACTTATGGGAATGTTATTTTGTAGATTTTGTATAAAGTAGATGTACCATATATACTCGTCTTGGCCAAAATGTGGATTTTTATATGACCCGTGGGTATATTGAGGGGGTAGCCCAGCTGGATAGAGATGCCAGGGCGATTGCTCGCCCTTCCCAGCCTGTCCCCAACTGGGCTTTCCCCTGCAGAGGAAGTCCAGCTGGGGAGAGACACCAGGATGAATGCTCACCCTTCCAAGCTTGTCCCCAATGGGGTTTCCCCCCCGCAGATGAATACCAGCTGGGGAGAGACTCCAGGGCAAGTACTTGCCCTTCCCAGCCTGTTACCAACTGGGCTTTCCCCTGCGGAGGAACACCGGCTGGTGAGAGGCTTGGTTGAAGGACCCATTGCCCCGTGCATAAGTCTACTCAGGATTTTGGAGGCTATTTTGGGGCAAAAATTTCTTGATTTATAGTTGAGTATATACGATAATGAGGTACAGTCTTATGTTTCTTACAACTTGGTTTATTATGTACAATGTCAGATTTTATTTGAACAGTAGTCACACTGACTGACTATGAATTCTTGCAGTGTTCATTTGAAAACAAGAATTATTGGGTTGAGCATGCAGAGTTAAAGAGTTCTTCATGGAATCTTTCTGCCTTGCATCTGCCATAAAATTGATGTTTTCTCTGTTCTCTTGAGTTGGCTTGTTCAACCTACTTAACAGGTCTGTCCTATAGATCCTCGTTTGTTTATGTTTTCTCCCAGTGCAGAAGTCAGGGCAGCTTACAACGGCCCCATTCAGGCTGGCATCAAAAATCTTGAAGGAACTGGGCTGATTCAGATGCCCCTCCCCCGAATCTCTCCGTTAGCAAGTGCCCACTACAAAAAGAGGGGCATTTTAAATTGAATGCATTCTATGCCTGCTGTGAAGGTGCCTGCTGTCAATCAAGTGATCGTCATGGTGACGTGTGTCCTCCCCCTCCTTTTTTTTTAAAGAGCCATGCACAAAATGCCCCAAAGTGTCAATTTTTTAAAAAACCTCTTTTTTGTGTGTTGTATGTGTGGGCATTTGGGTCAGATCTGCCCCGTCCCCATTTTCAATCCCATGCAAGCTAATGCATCCCCCACTCCTTGCCCCCCAGAATGCCTCTTACACATGAAATAATAATAATAATAATAATGATGATGATGATAATAAATTCCTCACCTCAGAAATGCCAGTAAAGGATGCAATTGCCAGGAATTCTTTTTTTTCTTTTCCTTTCTTTCTTTCTTTTTTGCTTTTAAAAGCAATTCAGGGCTGCCTCTGATGAATTCAGTAGCAAAAGCATGTATCATTTGTCTAATTGACAAGAGCAAAAAATGTAACATTTGCATTGTAGGTCTGCCCTTTATTGTAACATTTGCATTCGCAACATTTCCCCTTTGCTGGAAGCGAGCAGAGAAAAGGGAAAGTGCACAAGCTGCTAGCCCTGCTCTATCTGCCTCAAGAAAAAAAATCATGCGCATATTTGGTCAAAAATAATTTTTTAAAAAAATATGAAGTGGGGCTGCCTGATGTGAGCTCTGCCTTTGACCTGACCTTACCTGACCCTTTTCCTTCTGCTAGAGGAGCTTTGCCATTGCCTTCCACTGAGGCTGAGAGAGTGTGATCTGTCAGTTCCAACTAAAGTAGACCCATGGAATGAATTGGGAATAAAATGGAAATGCAGCGCAGGCATTCCTGTAACATACTCATATAACACTAATAATAATAATCCAGGAGCAACAGGAAAGTAGAACAAGCAAGCACCCAAAAAATAATGTCAAAAGAGGCTGATTTCCCTACATCTCCCAGCTTGGACCTACTTCCCTGGGCAATCCTTCCTTCTGACCCTCACCTCCCTTTTCTCCATCAAAACCCCCCCACCTCCCTCTGACAATAATCCAGGAGCAAGATGGAATGAAAGTAGAACAAGCAGCCTGATTTCCCTACATGCCCCAGCGTAGCCCCCACACCCAATTCCCCCGGAAATCCTCCTCCTCCTTCCTTCAGACCCTCTCCTCCTCGGGATGGCCCATTGACCCTTTCCCCGCTCCTTCATCTCTCCTCTCTCCTGCTGCTCCGTTTTAGGATCCCCTTCATGGCTCCTTCCTCCCATGGCCCTTTTCTTCTCCTCCATCACTTTCTCCACCCCCCACCTCTCTCTGACAGCCCTCCAGCCCAAAAGTCACCCCTGATTTCCCCCTTCCTCCTCACTGTCACCCTTACATCCAGCTATTCCCCTTTTTTCGGCTCTTTCCTCCTCCTCCTCCTCCTCCCCCCTCCCTTCTGATGAGGGGGGAATGCTCTGACCTCTGACCTCCCCCTGACCCTAATCCCTCCCTAATTTGCTCCGATCATGATCGAGGGCAAGTTCAATTTTGTGCAACCTGAGTCTTTTGAGAAAAGACGGATTTTAGCTCGAATCTGGATCATGGTGTAAGGGGCATTTCCTTGTGCAAGCCCTGACAGAATCGGATCCAATATGAACTATCACGTGCAAGAATCGCTTTCAAACCCAGTTTTTACTGTAGTCTGAATGGCCCCAACATTAACCACAAAGGCAGCGGTGCAGAATTCAATCTAATTCCTGAGATTCACCATTTTTTCCTGTCTTTGAAATTTCCTTCTCTGATAGTTTAGAGAGATCTCATAAGAAAAAGTGAAGCCTTCTCAATTCAGTCCAATAAGAGCCTTTGTTGAATCAAAGTCCTCGCGTAAATAGAATGGGTCCTTCTGTTATTGAAAAGTCTGCATATATCCCTCCATTAGTTACATGTGTTTGTACTCATATTAAGAAAGACAAGATTCTTCATTCTAATTTCTCTGTCTCAAACAACCACATCCTCTAAGAAGTGATAGCTATAGGTTTTCAGTTGTGCACATCTTTGAGCACCTTAAAATTTTCAAACATTTTTGTTTCATGGTAGAACACTCTATAAAGACCAGTGGAAACAAAATTCCTTGGGGGGGGGGAGCTGGTTATTGGAATCTTTTGTCTAATACTCAGTGTGCTTTTTATAAAGTAGAGGTTCAGCTCACTCAAAAAATATTTTTGAGGTGGCTTTGTCTAGATTTGTGTATTCTTTGCGCTTGAAAGTAATTTGTCCACATGTAAATAAAATGAAGCACTGGGTTCCATATCAATTGTATGGATTGATATTTAAGTTTTTAAAGTTTTATTTTTAATAAAGCAGAATTGAGCCCAAAGGACCAGAGGGAACTAGGTGCATACACATAAAGTTAATTAGTCCCTAAGAAGGTTTGAAGCACCTTCGTGTTTCTGTCGTGCAAGGAGATGCTCCAGAAGAATGTCCGAGATCTAGTTTCTTCTGTCTCTTGCACAATTTGTTCTTTGAAGAGTAAAACAGCATCTGTCAACAAGAGTACCTTTGGATCTAACCTGTAGATTTGGCATAGTATGTGCTAAGCTTAATAACATGCAAAGCAAAAGTGATGCTAAGCAGGATTTCCTGTGGTAAGGCCATGGCTTAGTGTTCGTAATAGTTTGTTTATCCTCTGTGTCATATGTGGAAGATAGATTAAAGAGTATTCTGTGGCAGCCTCTTGGATTGAAAATGTAGCAGTTTATACATGCAAAACTGTTGTATGAACAACTTTAGTAAATAGTGGAGCTTCTCCTCTCAAGGGATTGAATATGTTTTCTCTCTCTGACCTAAGATAACTGTTTGAGGAAACATTTATACTTAAAGGCTATATAACTCAAGTGAGTCAGACTGGAACAATATTAAATTTGTGAATTTTTTTTCTTCAAGAGTGGTGAAATCTGATTCAAGTTAGCATCTTCAGTGAGAAAAAATAAACTCGTAGTGCACTTAGGTTGAATTTTTTAAAAGATAGGTATATTAAATATGGGAAATAAAACAGAGGTCTGATATCAAACTGAAGATATGATCAATTTTTGAAACAATCCTTGTCTTTAACTGGTTTCTTTCTAAACTCTGAGGAAATGTTCAGCAAATCTAATTACTGTTCCTCTTTTTAAAAATAGTCATGATTGGAAACCTTTCCCATCTTTAGCTATTTGAGGAATACATTTGCTTTCCATACCCCAATTTAGCGCATTCTTTAGGCCTTGTATTATAGTCTTGGGCAACTAACATTTGGAATGCATGAACGGGCACTTCTCTCCAATAAACAACAAAAATAATGTCATTTTAGGAAGCATACTGGGGTGTTCTTTTGAGGAGGAACTGGGGTGGAGATCTGTGACAGTAACTCCCCTGCCTTTTACCTGAAATAAATAGAAACCAAGTACTGTTTCTGTTTTTGGTCAAACTGAAATAGTTTCAAGTAGCCTTGACCAAAGTCTGTGTCTCTGATCTGGAGTCATAATGGTATTTGGGGTTTCTTTGTGTATTGTTTATAATTACTTGGATGGTGACAAACAAGGGAATTAAGCTAATTGCTACATTCTTAACTACACCTACCATATGCCTTGTGTACATGCCAGATTCAAAATTTACACTATTATATTCTTGGACTGGGTATTCTTTTTATTTCTCAGTGCACTTCTCAAGCTGCAATCACTAGTTGTCTGTTTATGATCTGTTGTAATTATTACACATAAGACGTTTGACTTTTTAGTCTGTTCAGCACATGGATTTGAGGTTCCACTTTCATAGTTAGATCAAATGTTAGATCACATTGGAACAATATCTGAGAATAGTGTTTTCCTCTGCTTAGCTTATACAATTACATTTCTGGATTTACAGGATTGTCTATCAAGTGGACCACTCTGGAGCACCAAAAAGTGGCAGTGATAAAATTAACATGGTATTTAACATGGGCATTAAACCAGACTGGAACACATAGCTTATAATAATCTTATGTGACCCATCCACTTGAGCAGGTATGAGAACATATTGCAACCAAGACTATGTGTCTTAATATTAAATTGGATGAATCTGTCAGTGCACAGAAAAATCATGTTGTTATCCAACTTAGAGCCTTATCACACCGTGGCATTATAGTGTCATAGAAATGATTAAATCCTACTATTGCCTCAGCCTTATTGCATGATGCCGGAGTGTGGCTTGTGTCCTTTGCCTTCTGTTCCCACAGGAGATGGTTAGAAACCATTCCTTTTTATTAACACAAAAAATAATTACCTCCTTTCCTGCTCTGTTGTGTATGATTTCTGGTGTGAAAGTTGTTGCACTCCTGTGGTGGTTTTGGTGGTTGGGGGTGGTCAATAGGTGTGCTGTGAGTGTGGCTTGTGTCTTTGCTTATCAGTGAACAGGGAGAAGGAGAAGGCACAGAAGGGAAAGCGTGGTCCACTGCCCCTGCCTCATTTTCCACTGGAGTAGCAAGATCTGAGTCTCTTTCTTCCTCTCTCTCTGACACACATACACACACATGCCTGGAAATGTAAGTGGAAAAAAGTCTTCTAGTTAAAACAGTATTATCATTATTCTGTCTGTTCCTAATAGAGCAGACTTGATTAATTGCTGGCAGGTTAAATCACTTCTTTAGCTGATAGTTTTCATCTACCAGAAATTTAATCAAGTTATTCCAAATAAGTTAATCAAGTTAATCAAGAAATTAATCAAGTTATTCCTCTACAAGGAAAAGGGGCCTTTTTAAAACATAAGAGGGTTTCCGTGTGAGGGGATTTGTGTGCGCGGCATGTGTGCCGAACTAGGAAAAGGGGCAGTATTAGATGGTACTGATTGGGCAGTGCCAAATACAGTTGGTCCTCCATAGACATGGATTCAACTATCCACGGCTTGAAAATATTCCAAAAATATAAAAAATCCTAAAAGCAAACATTGAATTTGATATTTTATATAAGGGGTACCATTTTAATACACCAATGTATTTAATGGGGCTTGAGCAGCCACAGATTTTGGTATCCACAGGGGATATTGGAACCAAACCTTGGATACCAAGGCCCCTTGTACTGTGTGCAATAAGGTTTTAGCATGAGCAATGGCTGCAGTTCTGGAAAGATTACAAAGGTGCAATAGGGAAAATAGCAGTCTTGCTCACATTGCCCTTTTGAAAACTACACTATTTTTAGCTGGAGACGATAGCCTAGTGTGATAAGTCCCTTAATGGGTTGATCTTTAATTAGAGTTGAAAAAGAACATTCTGAAGAACTTGCTCATTTAGTGAAAGCAAAAATGAGTAGAGAAAACATATGGAAATTAAAGTTGCAACACTGCAATTTCAGTAAAAAGATACATTACAAGCTGTTTCTTTAGTAATAGCTCCCAAACGTAAAAAAAGGAATCACCTCTTTAATTAAGGTGTTGTGTGTTCTTGCTTCATGAGTCTTTTGGCAATGGAACCAAGTGTTGAAACAGATGGCAAAATCAGCCTTGCTCTTAACATTATATTTTTACTGTCTTGCGTTGATACAAATAATAGGAAACAAATTGGAACACTGCTTATTGCAAGTAACCTTTAATCACACTTACCTGTTTCTGAATCCTTTGAACTGTTACTACATATTCTCATATATAGATCTAGACATTTTAGTCAAAAAATTGACACCCCCCCCCCAAAAAAAACTGGGTCAACTTATCCACAGATCAATGTAAATACTATACTTTAACTCTTTTTTTAATAAAGGAACCACCCCCTTCTCTGAGGTCTAATCTGCACTGCAGAAATAATACAGTTTGACAACACTTTAACTGCTCTGGCTCAATGCTGTGGAATTCTGGGATTTGTAGTTTTGTGAAATATTTAGCCTGTCAGAGCTCTGGTGCCACAACAAATTATAAATCCCAGAAACCTGCAGTATTGAGCAATAAGAGTTTAGTCAATCCTAGAAACACCTAAAAGAACCACCACTCTACACTCTGTCACAGTGAGACAATTTTGAATGCCTGGGTGAGAAAATGGTGGTGGTGGCAGCTCTTTGGTACTTCCCCTCAAAGGAGGGCTGAGAGGAATTGGGCTCTGAATGATTTTATATGACATTTGTGCATGTTTGTTGGCTTTTCTGAGTTAAAATCGGGGAGAGTTATCACATTAAAGTTAAAGGATGTAATCATTGCTAACATAGCCACCATTTTCTTTGTTTTGCCTTTTCATCCTATTTGACATGTGTATTTTCTTAGCCCTACTTATGCCTGGTTGCCTCCCCCACACATCACACAGCCATGATTTACTGTAGTTCTCTTCTCACCCATCCAGCCTTTAAGGGTGAGCAAGCAGGTACATACGGTACTTCATTCTTCAGTTTGTCACCATATTTTCTTCTTACAGCAAATAGGGTGTGTGCATGTGTGTGAGTGACAGCATTTTCAGGGAAGGAAGAAAATGTGTGCTGCAAGAAAACATTACATGTGCAGGCAAATAGAATGTAAGGTCACAAGCCTATCCTAGCCTCAGTGTATATTTACTGTGTGTGGCAACTCTTACATATCGTGGGCAAAACTCACTATCTTCTCTTTAAAGAGTTCATATTTTATATTGTTTTAATTCCACCATTAAAGTTAATATTGATGAAAAAGCACAGAAGACACCTTTAATTCTAGAAGGATGCATGACTAATATGATGGCCTTTATATTTATTGTCAAATAACTCTTGTTTAGATTACTGCAATATTTTATATATATGGGTCTGCCTTTGAAAATGTCCTGGAGATTTCAGTGTTTCCAAATGGGGTGACACCATGATTAATTGGGGCTGGCCCAAATGATCACAATATACCAGGGCTTTGGCATGTGCACTGTCTTCTAGATACAATACAAAGTGCTGCTGGTCATAACCTTTAAAGCCCTAAATGGGCTTACTTGTCAAATGCCTAATTGTACCATATTCTAAATCCATTGATTCAGTGGATCTACTCTAAGGGGTACTACCAATAGGATGCAGTCCTTGATTTTTTGAAAGGAATGTAACTTGACTGGAGGACCAGTTAACGTCTCCACCCCACAGTATCTCCACCTTAAAGTAGGGAATAATGTGTGTATTTTGTTGCTGTAGAGAACTAACATTTTTTTCTTTACTTGTTCTATTATATGTTTACGTCCGCTGTGAAAATTGTGAAGTGACATCTATAGAATAGTAGCATCTGTAAATTGCTGAGTTGTGCTTCTCCAAAGAAAATTGCAGGGCTTTGCTGAAGTTTAATAGCCCTGTTGCCTTTTACCTTTAGTTCCTTGTGACCTTACATTAAATACACATCACATATTGCTGTCTTCACAATCTACTTCTGTGTCACTTTATAGTCTCTTACAATCTACTGCCCTTGATCTGGGTGCTACAGATAGCAAAGCAATCTTGGGGCCTCAGTCTGCAGTCCTATACTCATATATTTATTTATTGGATTTATGGCCTTCCCCTCTTCTTAAAATGGGGCCTAAAATAGCTAATAAAACAATGTAAAACCAATACAATAAAATTATTAAACAAATTCAAAACATGTTAAAATACAATTTAAAATATATGAATAAAAGAAAGCACAGCACTGACCTTCATAAAAGACCCTTCTACTTCAGCCAAGATCAATTACCAAAGGCGCACCTGAATAATAATAATAATAAATCCATTGCCTGCTGAGGGAAAGACAACTGAGAGGGAAAGGGCATAGGGTTCCAGAGCCCAGGAGCATCCTCCAAGAAAGACTTCTCTTGTGTCCCTGCCAAATGTGTTTCAAAGAGTGACATTTTGGGGTAAATCTTATTAAACTCAGTGTGTCTGACAACAGAATGAACTGAATAGGGCCGCACAATTTACCATTTATTCAATTAATAACGTGGGATGTACAATGTATTTCACCCCCTCATTAATGATTTGATCCCTGTTGAAAAAACAATTTAAAAAGTGGAAGAAGTGGTTGAGCCACAAAATAACATTTGACTTTTTGTAGTACAGTACCGGGGTGAGAAATGCATGGCCCTCTAGGTGTTGTTCAACTGTGACTAAACTATTGGCTATGCTGATTCAGGTACAGGCCAACAGCAAGTGTAGGCCAGATGTTCTCTTGTCTCTGTTTTAGACAAACGGTATATGAACTGGCATAGTCTGGGGCAACCTTAACAAATCCATGCCCTTCCATATGTGTTAAACTACAGCTTCCATAACCCCAGCTAGCCCGGCTAAGTGCTAGAGGCTGTACGGATTATAGTTCAAAATATCTATGTTGGCTCATTTCATGTTATGTATTAAAGAGAATTGAACCTCAATTTCAAGGTACAAAAATTCACACCAGTTCGCTCAACACACATGTAGACCAAGCGCTTGTCCCAAATTGCCATCTCAACAGTCAAAAGCAGCTCTGGGAAGAAATTAACTGAACTGATGCAATTGACAAAACAAAGGTGTAATGTGATCATAACTGACTGATAACATAGTGGCCAGAATCCAAAGCAGAGTTGTGTTCATTATAACAATGGTCTTGGGCTCATTTTGAATTGGACTCCAGCTGGACCTTAACATTTATAAGATTTTTATTGGTCACCTAACCTTTTAATTCGAAAAACTCAGTTTCATAGAGATCTTTAATTTTAATCATTATTTGAATAGATATTATGAATGTCTGGTTGTGCATTTCCAAATGTAGTTATGTTCAGTCACTAAATTGTTTAAATAATTCTAGAGACTTCATCAGTTTCAATCATATAATAAACACTCTGTTTCTCCTCACTACTGTGATTTTGTTTCTTTGTAAAATAAGTGACTGCTATAAAGCTGGAATCTTTAAACCATATATGAAGAATTTGAAGTTTAAGAGGATTTTTATTATACATGACTTTTCTGCTATGATCCATGTGATAGAAACCATAGTAGCAGCAGCAATGTGAATTGATCCGTAATGCTAGAGAAATGCTCATAGTGTTGTTCACATTATAACTACCTTGTTTTCATGTTAAAATTTTGTAAAAAATTAAACAGAACATAGTTGAAATACTATTTCAGTCTATCATACAACTCACACTCTAATGTTGTTAACTGCCATCAAATCAACTTTAGCTTAAGGCAATGCTATGAATAAGAGACCTCCAAGTAACTTTGTCAACAGAACCTGCTCAGGTCTTGGAGATTCAGAGTCATGGCTTCCTTGATTAAGGAGAAAAACAGACTGGCAGAAAGCGCCAGGTTGGGGGTAGCATCTGAGTGCAGCGTTTAGATGCTGCTTACTCTGATGCTGCCCCCATGCTGCTGGAGAGCTGCATGACTGACTGCACATGTCATGGCTTCATAGCATTTTGGCGTTTACATGCGCTGTGCCGCTGAAACACCAAAAAGGTGTGGCGGCTGCAAGAGTGCCCCTTTTCTGCCCCAAAAAGGAGTGGCATTTTGCTGTTTATTTTTGGACCAGAAAAATGTCAACTGGGGGTGTGATGTGTGGTTGCTGTGGCCCTGATATGGCGCTCAAAGGGGTGGCATAGAGCCACCCCTTTACGGTTGTTAGTTTCGGTCCTGCGTCTATCCAACTAGAATGCAGTCCTCCTCTTTTCCTACTGACATCTACCATTCCAGGTGTTATTGTCTTTTCTAAGGGGTCATAGCTTCCATGACATGTGCAAAGTATGACAGTTTCAGTTTAGTCATCTTGGCTTCTAGGGAGAGAGTTCAGGTTTGATTTACTCTTGGACTCATTCATTTGTCTTTTTAGTAGTCCATGACACTGGTAGAACCGTGCTCCAGCATTACATTTCAAATTAGTTGATTTTCTTCCTATCTTTTTTCTTCACCATACAGCTTTCACAACCGTACATAGCAATCAGTAATACAATGGTGTGAAGAACTCTAACTTTGGTATTAAATTATATAGCTTGTCACTCCAAGTTCTTGTTTAGTTCTTTTATAACTGCCCTTCCCAGTTCTAGTCTTCTGATTTCTTGGCTGCACTCTCCAATCTGATTAATTAATTAATTAATCCCAATAGTTGCTTTCCAGAAGATGGCTATTTTTGGTCGATTTTGAGTGGAACTTGGTGTCATATAAAATTTAGGAATTGCATATGATAGCAGCCCACACTTTTGCCATTTAAATCCAAGCAAAATAATCAGCATAGACTCAGACAACACTTGATAAGTTCCCCTAGAGATTGGGGGTACTATACAAACTGAGAATGCTAATGTATTTATAGAGAAAGTCTGTTCCTTCTCTTTCATAGGAGATAAAAATATTGGTGACCATACTGATTTTCTAGATAAAGAATCGTTTGAATATTACAATATATCCCTTAATTGTAATACATGCTTTTGGAATTAACTGAATTTTTGGAGTGAAAAACTACAAGGAAAGTGTATATTTTTACATATGGAGTTTTGTGACCATAGCTTGCACTTTCTCTTTAAACTGGATGATTCTGGTGACTGTTAAACCGAGTATAGGAGAAATAACTTGTATTTTGGTAATAATATCTATCCAGAGAAGTTTGAACTTCATTTATGTTCCCACTTAATAATTAATTTTTGTCTTAATCTCTAACCAATACATTGGCTCAGGGCTTGGGTAAATCGATAAGAGTTTATGGAAGTGGAACAGTGTCAAGACTGTAGCCAAATATTGTGGCTGGCTGTATGTGTTCATGTTTCAATCCTAAACACATTTAGTTGGAAGAAAGACATATTGATTTCAGTTGTATTAAATGGTCCTTCAAGATTTCAGCCTTATATTACTTCATTAAAAAAATCCTCAAGTATTTCTTCACAACTACTATACCTTAATATTTACATATTAAGGTAATTCTAAATCTGTGGTATTATAGTCATAGCATAGTGTTAGTTACTATACTTTCTATACAAAGTAGCCCACTTGTTTCTTCACTTAAAGGATCTCAGGTTGGCACCAGAAGGGCTTCTGTCACAGAATCACTGCCAGTCAGAATAATTGGTATTGGCCTAGATGTTATGGCAGCACAGTATTCTATAATGTAACTTAATAAATGCATAAATGGAGAGGAAACAATTGGTGGGCAGTTGGCTCACCAAGAGGCTAGGTCTCTGCCACTGCATTCCTTTGCCTCCTATGATGGAAGTGACTACTTCTTTTTGTACAGAAAATGAGAATAGAACATTAAAGCCTGATGTAGAAAGGGGAGGCCCACATACGAACTGGGATGTGTGAGTATGTTTAGCTCAAGTGACACGTAGAGCTGCTGTCCATGTTGATTTACTCACTTCCCTAAACTACAGTCAGCAGATGCACTGAATTTATTATACTTAATGCAACTATATTCAGTTTAAAATAGTATTTGGATTTTTGGATCTGAAAGAGAAGTTTATGCAGAGGATTAAATCAGCATGACCTTTACTTTATCTTCTGGAGACCAGTGTGAGGAAAATGAATGGTGGTTGTAGACTGCCATTTAAAAGGGCACATATTAGGAGAAGAATAGAGAAGGAAAATCCATCTAAGAGAAGCAGAAAGAGGACTACTTCAACAAACTGTAGCAAAAGGAAAATGGTAAAAGGTGGAGAAGAACAGGCATGTAGCAGAAGGTTGTGTGGAGTGTACTGGAAATAGTCAATTGAACATTAAAAATGATGGTCAAATTGGAAGTTTAGAGATATTGCAGAATAAATAGCACTGAGTCTAGAGATAGGGATTTTCTTTGTTTTTTTTTTAAATCATGGGGTGGCTACTTCTTAATGTTGTATTTTCTTGTACTTCTCCATCCTTTTTAGGAAACTATACATAAGGAAACTATACATAAGGATAAGAATTTACTTGAAAAACTGAAATGTTTGGTTTGACAGGGGGTGTCATTGATTCTCACAACCAATTCTGTGTCATGTTTTACCTGTTTATTAAGTTGCAGTGCTAAATGCACTCACTGAGTTGCAGTGCTAAATGCATTGAGGCACTAAATCCCAAGGGATTCATGTCTAAGGATATATGAATAGGATTGCCCAGGAACTTTGTGAGCTGATGCACAACTGAACAATGCAGTTTCCAGAACTGTTGGGATTCAAAAATCAATGTGACTTCTGGAATGTGTGTTTTGTCTCTTTCACCTATGAGAGATAAAAATCTTTTTAATCCTTTGATCTATTTCCATAATGGCAGGCTGTAACCAAGGATTGCATTCTAGTCCTCTGCATGGCTACTCAGAAATAACCCCTAGTTTTGTTAAATGAGCTTGCATCAGTCAGAAGTGAATGTCCACTGGACTGCAAACGCGACATCCTAGTTCAAATGTCCCAGTGAAACACAGTGCCGGTTACTGAATTCTTTTGGTAATCAATCCCCCGCCCCCTCAAACTCTGTAATAATAAACAAAATAGTATTCACTAAATTCTAGAGGCTACAGTATAAATTGGTTTCAAGTATGAAATTCAGGAGTTGCCATAAATTGACGTGCAACTCGAAGCATATACAAAGAAAGATCTTAAAAATCTGATGTGTTCATATAGTAAAATACTGAGTGTCAGGGGAAAGGCACTGCTGACTCTCCCTCCTGTAGTCAATTATTATAACTTGGGACCAAAATACAATTTAAAAGATTGTATGTACAGCGCTGTGTAAATTTACAGCACTTTATAAAGGTTAATAATAATAATAATAACAGAAATAATCCAGTTTGAGACCGCTTTAACTGCCCTGGCTGAGCCAGGGCAGTTAAAGCGGTCTCAACCTGGATTATTTCTGCAGTGTGTTTTGGCTCTTATTCAGAAATCTAAGAATATGTGTTCCACAGGAAAAATAGAAGTAACTGTGAGTAGATACATTCTGTGCTTGAAGCCAACTTTCTACATAAACGCCCACCTGCAAGAAATTTTGTGGAATATTGGCATTGCAATATATGATAATTTGACATGCTGCTTCCCTACAAAAAGCAAGTTGGAGAAGAAGTCGATAAGAAAGAATTTCAGTGATAGTACATTCTAGATGTTTGGGTAGTGTATGTGTACAATTGACTAATTTTCTCTACTAACTGGTACAAACTCTTTTGAGCACCACTGGCTATCATCTACACTGAATAATATGCCTCATGTTACGGCAGCTAAACAGTTCTCTGGATCATAAGTGAATACAGTACAGGCCAGGGTGACGAGATGTCATAACCGCAAAGGAGAACAAGGCACCGCAAAATGTAGGACATTTAAGAAAAATGTTGAACATGACAAAATAAAAGCTGAAAATACTCATATAAACATAAATTAATCCTTTTTAATTAATGCTACTGGAGAGAAGGATGAAATGTAGGACATGTCCTGGAAAAGAAGTACATGTGGGCTCCCTGGTATAGGTTGAATCTCCCTTATGGGAAATTCTTGGGACCAGAAGTGTTCCATATTTTTGGGTTTTTTGGGGGGAGGGATACCTGTATTTGCATATACATGCTGTCATGGGGGGGGGGGGGTTCTTGGTAAGTTTCTTCAGAGGGGGTTTGCCATTGCTATCCTCTTAGGCTGAGAATGTGTGATTTGCTCAAGATTGTCCAGTGGATTTACATGGCTGAGTGGGCCCCTACTTATTTGCACTATCTCTCTAAAACCCCACAGATCCAGGTGGCTTTCTTGCGTGGATCTGACTAGATTTGCCCCACTGATGACGACAGCTCCTGGGATAGGGTGACGCCACTGAGCCCGTGGGGCTGAGCTTTTTCAGGGTGACAGCCATCTTCCTTTTCCAGCACACATCCTCCATTTTAGCCTCCTGTCCAGGAGGAATTCCCAAAAGTCCTCCATTTTGAGCATGACTGAGAAGCATGAATTTAAATTTCTATGAACGTTTTTAGCTTTTATTAGGTAATGCCCTCTATTTTCTTAAGGAGCATGAATATACATTTTTATGAGTGCCTTTAGCTTTTCTTTGGTCATGTTCTCAGTTTTTCTTGTACACCCTCCAGCGCGAATGGATATTTCTATTAGAGTTTTTATCTTTTATTTGGTCATGTCCTCCACTTTTCTCCAATGCCCTCCATTTTGGGCATGACTAAGCAGCACCAATTTCTGTGTCTTTAACTTTTATTTGGTCATGTCCACCATTTTCCTTGAATGCCCTCCATTTTAAGCAAGACTAAGCAGCATGATTTTAAATTTTTGTCTTTAGTTTTTATTCAGTCATGTCCTCCTTTTTCGTTGAATGCCCCCCATTTTATTTGGTCATGAGTTCATTTTCCTTCAATACCTTCAATTTTGAGCATGGTTAAGGAGCCTGAGTTTACATTTCTATGGGTGTCTTTAGCTTTTATTCAGTCATGTACTCCATTTTCCTTGAACACCCTCCATTTCAAGGACGACTAGGAAGCACAAATGGAAATGTCTCATGGTGTTTTTATCTTTGGTCACGCTCTCCGTTTTTCTCCAATGCTCCCCATTTTGAGCATAACAGAAGCATGAACTTAAACATCTTGTGTCTTAGCTTTTATTCAATCATATCCCCCATTTTCCTTCAATGCCCTCCATTTCAAGCATAACTAAGAAGCATGAACTTAAATTTCTTTCACCATTTTGGTGAACTTAAATTTCTGTTTTTTTGAGCTTTTATTTCACCATGTCCTCCATTTTCCTTGAACACCCTCCATTTTGAACTGTCTAAGAAGCATGAGTTTAGATTCTTATGGATGTCTTTAGCTTTTCTTTGGCCATGTCCTCCATTTCCTTGAACACCCTCCATTTTGAGCATGGCTAAGGAGCATGAGTTTACATTCTTATGACTGTCTTTAGCTTTTCTTTGGCCATGTCCTCCATTTCCTTGAACACCCTCCATTTTGAGCATGGCTAAGAGCATGTTTAGATTCTTATGACTGTCTTTAGCTTTTCTTTGGCCATGTCCTCCATTTCCTTGAACACCCCCCTTTTGAGCCTGGCTAGGAGCATGAGTTACATTCTTATGACTGTCTTTAGCTTTCTTTGGCCATGTCCTCCATTTCCTTGAACCCCTCCATTTTGGCATGGCTAAGGAGCATGAGTTTACATTCTTATGACTGTCTTTAGCTTTTCTTTGGCCCTGTCCTCCATTTCCTTGAACACCCTCCATTTTGAGCAGGCTAAGGAGCATGAGTTTACATTCTTATGACTGTCTTTAGCTTTTCTTTGGCCATGTCCTCCATTTCCTTGAACACCCTCCATTTTGAGCATGGCTAAGGGCATGAGTTTACATTCTTTGACTGTCTAGCTTTTCTTTGGCCATTTCCTCCATTTCCTTGAACACCCTCCATTTTGAGCTGCTAAGGAGCAGAGTTTACATTCTTATGACTGTCTTTAGCTTTCTTTGGCCATGTCCTCCATTTCCTTGAACACCCTCCATTTTGAGCATGGCTAAGGAGCATGAGTTTACATTCTTATGACTGTCTTTAGCTTTTCTTGGCCATGTCTCCCTTTCCTTGAACACCCTCATTTTGAGCATGGCTAAGGAGCATGAGTTTACATTTCTGTGAGTGTTTTTTTTAAGCTTGACTGGGCCATGTCCTCCTCCCATCTTTCCTGGAAGTGAAGGCATGAACCCCTCTTCCCTTGATTGAGGAGGAGTCTTTTCCCAGCCCACAAAGTGGAGCACTTTTTGAGGGGAAAGAAAGTGCCCGGAAAGGGGGGCCTGAGGAGCGGGCGTCGAGGGCGGGGCCGGCCTTCTTTCCCTCCCTCCTCCCTCCAGTCAGGCATGGCCATGGGTCGGAGGCCTTGAGGGAAGAAGAAGGGAGGAACAGGATCTGGGCGGGCGGTGTGCGCTAGGGAGAGAGAGAGAGCGGAGAGCGAGACGTCGTCTCCCTTTTACCCACAATGCTTGCGGGGACGTTGACAAGTGGATCCAGATGGCGTAGAAAAGTAAGACAGTAAGCCAGGCACTCCCGCTCCCCGCCCGAGGGAGCAGGGACGCCGGGGACGCCGGCCCTTTCCCCGGCAGACAGGGCGGGGACGAGGGGAGGAAGGCCAGCCCCAGGACGCCCTCTCGGGCGGGAGGGCGCGCAGGCCCTGGGCTGCAGCGAGCCTCCGGGGGAGGAAGGGCGCGGGGACCGGCTGTTACTCGGCGCCTCAACGGACTCTCGGGCCCCGCGAGGGAAGGCCGCTCCACCGCTTGGCCCCGGGCCCGCCCCGGCGCCCCGCGTGAGGAAACCCATGGTGTGCGGGGCCCGCTTTTTATGATTATATATATATAATCACTCATGGCGACGAAAAACACCTCCATATATATATATATGTGTGTGTGTGTGTGTGTGTGTGTGTGTACACACACACACACACACACACATATATATATAGGAGGTGTTTTGTTCGCCATGAGTGCGCGGCCTACTCCAGGGCAGTTTCACAACACACACACACACACACTATATATATATATATATATATATATATTATATATATATTATATATATATAAAAACCAAAACAACTCCCCCTCCCCCCTTTTGAACCACCTCCTCCTCCTCAGTCCTGGCTAAATTTACACACTTCCGTACTGAAGCCATAAACACACCCAAAGCAATTTTTCTCCCCACTCTTTGAACAGCTTTTCAACTCTCCTGGCTTAAATTTACACACTCATGTCCTTAAGGCACATATATATTATAAACCAAAGTAACTCTCCCCCCTTTGAACAGCCTCCTCTTGCCCCAGCTTAAATTTACACATTGCTGTCCTTAAGCCATATATTATATCTATTATTATATATTATTATATTATAAACCAAAACAACTCTCCCCACCTTTTGAACAGCCTCCTCACTCCTGGCTTAAATTTACACACTGCTGTCCTTAAGCCACACACACCCCCACAATTATACACAACACACACACCCACTATATTAAACCAGAACAACTTCTCTCTGCTCTTTGAACAGCCTTTCCTTGCCCTGGCTTAAATTTACACCACCCATGTTCTTAGCCTATCTATATCTTACATCTATATCAATATCTATAATAAACTAAACACAGCTATCCCCGCCCTTTGAAGAACCTCCTCTTTGCTCTGGCTTAAACATACACACTCTGGTACACACCCACACACACACATCAAAGCAAATCTCCCCACCCTTTGAACAGCCCGCTCTTGCCCTGGCTAAAATTTACACACTTGTGTTGATATACCTTTAAGCCAGGAATGGAATTATAATTTAAACCAGGAAGAATATATATACCAGTAGATCCATATAGCTTAAGGACCAGGGTGACCAGATGTCCTAACTGCAAAGGAGGACACGCACCATAAATGTAAGACATTCTGAAAATGTTGGACATGACAAAATAAAAGCTAAAAACACTCATAATAATGTAAATTCATGCTTAGTTATGCAGCAAATGGAGGACAGTTTGAGTTCCTCCTGGACCGAAGATGTGAAATATAGGACAGGTCTAGAAAAAGAAATATAGCACCCAGTCTGGTCACCTTACTTAAGTACACGAGCGTGTAAAATTGAGCCAGGAGATATGTATATGGTTTAAGGACATAAGTGTGTAATTTTAACCAAGAGATATATAGTTTAAGAACATGAATGTGTAAATTTAATATGGCTTAAGGATACAAGATGTTTGAATTTTCAGATAGGAGGAATATATCATTTAAGAACATGAAGTGTAAATTTGAGCCAGGAGAATATATGTTTTAAGAACATGGCGTATATGTAGACAGGAGATATATGGTTAAGGACACAAATGCGTAATTTGAGCAGGAGAATGAGGAGGCTGTTCAAAGCGGGGGGGGGGGGGTTGTTTTGTTTTTTGGAAAAAAACACCCTCAAGGATCCTGTGGGTCAAGCTTTGTGAAACTGAGAAGGCAAACAACAACTGCCAGCATTTCTGAAGACTCCTCTGCCCGCCTTCCCGACTGTGAGACAGGCTCCTGCAAATATGCATGCCGGCTCCATCAGGCAGCATTGTTTCCATTAACGAAGCTGGAAGTAAATATTAAAAAAAACCAACAAGCGTTATTGCACGAGACATTTAAGGGACTGCCCAGCCTCTCAGAGATGATTCATCTGCGACTGCTGGATAGTGAGAGACAAGCCCTAGATTGATTGTTGGCTGTTGCAACAGAATCAGTTCCTTTGTAGGGTGGATGAAAACAGTTTAAAAAGTTAATGTTTAAAAGAAATGGCGTGACTAGTAACCAAAAGCCATGTTAAAATCAATTGCTTGGTGAAGAAGGAAAGCTAGTAACTGTGTCTTAACTTGTCCAGCACACTAGAAATGTGATCATAGCTGAAAATATTGATGAAAACACAGTGGGAGAATAGGTCTCTCTCTCTCTCTCTCTCTCTCTCTCTCTCTCTCTCTCTCTCACACACACACACACACACACACACTGCACTGGGGCTTGTTTTGGGGGAATGGTTTCAACACTTAATTTGAAGATTTTTTTGCTGTATTTTCAGATCAAACTATTTGGCATCACATATAAGATTTAACAAACCCACATTTTTCTATACAAATATTTTATGTTGAGAGATCGTCGTACTTACAATGTTAAAATGTGTTGTAACTTACTGAGCTGGTGTAGCTCATAAAAAGCCCACCCCGCTCAAAGTGATATAAAAAAAACCTAGGCCAAAAGCCTGCAAGAATGTACGCACTCAGTTGTTGTGTGCCTTGAGGTTTCCTACTTGTGGCACCCCTAAGATGAACCTGTCATGGGTTTTTCGTGGCAAGATTTGTTCAGAGGTTGTTTTTTTTTGTCTTTTCCTTTTCCTTCCTTATAGACTGAGAGTGTGACTTACCCCAGGTCACCAATTAGGTTTCCATGGACAAGCAGGGATTTGAACCCTGGTCTCGAGAGCCAAAGTCCAGTATTCAAACAATTACACTGGCTCAGTTTCACCACTAGAAATAATGAAATGCTTTTAGGACACAGAAGGAAACAGCAGCAACGTCATTATGTGTGACTTGAAATTAAGAATATGCTGTTGGGATTACATGAGAAATGTCATTCCATCCTAATGGAAATGGGAAAAAACATGCCTTTCAGTAATTTAAGTGGAAGACACAGTTGTCATATAACTTAATAGTATTATTGCATCAGATTTAATTTAAATCTCCTTTGTTAAAGACTTATGCTGTTATGAGGTCTTATATCTTAATGACAAAAAAACAAATTACAGTCATCCCTCCAAGTCCACAGACGTGAGATCCATGAATTTGGAAATCCACGGAAGGGCGACCGCCATTGACATCAATGGGGTGTGTGCCCGTGTTGCGTGCCCTGCATGCACGCACTCCATCCAAGCCTATGGGGCTTGAATATGTGCACATTTTGGAACTCGCAGGGGGGGTGGGTCCGGAACAGATTCTCCGTGAGTTCCAAGGGCCAACTGTACTATAAATTTCTACCTTAAGCCTACAATTCACACTTATATGGGAATGTCCCATTGAACTCATTAAAGGGTACTTATGAGTAAATTAGTATATGACTGTACTGTAACTGTTGGGGCAAAACAGGCCGGCAATAAGAGCCGGCTTGGGGGTGGCGTGGGGGCGTGGAAGCCGCACACCCCGACTTCGCTCCCAATTTAGCCTCACGCCACCCACCCGACCAGACGGCAGGCAGCGTGGGAACCAGACGCCACAGCGATGTCAAAAGGAGGGGACGTTTTCCCTGGTGCAAAAGGGAGCAGCTTTCTGCTGCTCCTTTTTGTGCTAGGAAAAGGCCAGATTGGGGTTTATGTGTGGTTTGCTGGGGCCTTGATCTAGCTCACAAAGGGACGGCATAATGCCACTCCTTTAGGGCTGTCTGTTTTGGGCTGTAGTTTGTGGAAATGTTCCTTTTTGGTGAAGCCCAAATGTGTGGACATCATGCCAAATAACCACAGTGATTTAATTATTTAGTACAACTGAAAATCATAAAACATCTTGCAGAATTGGGTTGGTTAATGGAGCAATGGCAGTTCATCTGACTGGCTTTACTGTAAAAGGTGTGTATACAAAATTTCTCACTCTCCATCCTCAAATCTTCCATTTTAAAGGAAAAACCTAATTTCAAGGGAATAAATGAATATTTTGAAATAACTACTTGTAGGAGTAGAAGACAGAGAAAATTCTAAACATATGTATTCCATTTATTCATATAGATAATAACTTTTTTTTTTTTTTAAAAAAAGGGCCTAGACCAAATTACTGTTATAACAGTAGTCAAATTTAAAATGGAGGAGACAACTGATGGAATTCCTTTGTTGTTTGTGAGTCACAAATCTCATCCTTAGGTAATACTCCTCTGTGTTGCAATGGCTTCATCAATGTTGCTGATAACCTAGTAACCTTCCCATAAATCTTTCTTGTCTCCTCCTACTTGCCAGAATTATTGTACTACTGCTAACTTTAGGAAAAATGGTCTGTGGAGTAAAGGACTCAATCCTAGCAGAGTTGGTTGCATAAACAAGACTTTATTTGCAATGAACTTTCTTGTGGAATTGGTTTAGGTTAGTAGGGAGAAAAATACAGCAATGCAACTTGACTAGGAGTGCGTGTGAATAGCAGATGGTGAACTGTGAACCAGGAAGCTTTTTGTTGTTGTTTTAGAGCCCTTGAAGTAGCTTGTAGCCAATGAAATACTAATAAATAATTAAATTCTGGTTAAAACCCCTTCTCAGCATGCATTCACATGGTGGGTTTACCAACATGCTGCCTTAGCTTTACCTGATCAATGCCCAATTTGCTCTTTGTGGTTGGTGTAGTTGCAGTAATACACATTTTACAGAAATTGATGTAAGAATTAGTATGGCAAGTTAATATCTGTGAACTTATTTGAATTTGTGCTTTACAAATGTTACTCATGTTTTTACCAGTTATTTTTCAGTGTGAGAAAGTAAGGTGAAATCTAAATTATACAAGCTTCACTACAGACATGGAAGAACTCAGCAGATCCTACCTTGTTTGCTTTGGCAGTAAAGGAATAAATGCCTGAATGTAGTGAATGATCTAAGGATAAAAAAGAAGAGAGAGAGGCCTCAAAGTGTGTGGGGAGGTATTTTGATAGAGCAAAGACTATTAATTGCCCAATTTATTTTGATATTAAATTTCTTCAAGACCATTTGAACTGATAAAGTGAAGTAAAGTGAGAGTAAATTCTTTCAAATACAACAGGAATGTTAAATACACATGCGTAGGATTGCACAATAAGCCTGCAACCGTGAACACATTTATAGGGTTGAACTGCAATCCTGAACATGCGAAAGTGAGTGGAACTTACTCCTGAGTAAACATGGAGAGGGTTCACTGTAATCTTTTTATAGGAAAAAATGTCTGATCTCGTAGTCCAGGGAAGGATTTCGAACCAAAATCCTTTGGATACACTTGCTTTTACACCACTAGAGTAAAAGATTTTTTGTAACAAACCTATTTAAGGATTATTTGTCATTTTTTAAAATACAGTTTCAAACAATTTAGGTAGTTTTTTTACCCACATCTGCAGAACATAGAGGTATACCTTGATTAAAGAAATAAATGTGTTCTTGGGAATTCTTTAATAGAAAGTTTGGCAACAGGGGCAAAAATAACATGGAAAGAATAAAGATGCACTACAACTGCACTACAAAAATGATTAGCAGTTCAACATGTTTCAGCGAACCTTTTACCCAAAACTAACAATATGCTTATGTGAAATGAAGCAATTGGATCAGGGAAACTTTGCAAAAGTAAACAAAAACACTTCGAACCTTTTAGAGATCACTTGAAGGCTTCTTCTAAAATGCATCTAGGAATTACCTTT
Source organism: Sceloporus undulatus (assembly GCF_019175285.1). Taxonomy (NCBI): domain Eukaryota; kingdom Metazoa; phylum Chordata; class Lepidosauria; order Squamata; family Phrynosomatidae; genus Sceloporus; species Sceloporus undulatus. Next base: position 156,843,203 of record NC_056523.1, on the reverse strand, counting down.
TTTCCTTCAGCCTCTACTTTTTTCTGACTTCCATTTTGATGGCGAAACTTGCAGATCTATACCTTTGTTAAAAACTTGCTGAAGGAGTTGGTGAGACAAGCTTATCTGTTCTCCTCTTTTCTCTCTGTTCTTCTGTTCTTGCATACACATTAAAGGATGTCATAGGCAGGTGCTGCTGTTTACCTTGCCTGTTGTAGGCAGCCACATACTGTACAGTAGGATTGACAAGAGTAGGATCCCATTCATTCCCAGTTCAATCTGTACTGCATTATTTACTAGAGAATCACTACTGAAACATACAACTGAAAGTCTATTTCTCCAGCCTGGCTTCTCCATCCTCCCAATGCTGATGCTGCTAAAAACTTCCCACTCGACATAGGACAGGGTGGAAAGGGGGCGGGCTAGGCAGGTGTAAAAAGACTTTGTAGAAATGAGCTTCTTTGTCAGAGGTTTTGTTAGCTGAGGTATGCCTATATTTCTAAGCTAGATATTATAGCTCACAAACATCATTTCTGTCATCCTGCAAGACAGATATTATTTCTAGTTTATATGAGAAAAAAGTACAGTATAACATAACCATTAATTTATTGTACAAAAATGGGGTGGTCAATAGCGCCATTTTAGAATATACTGTATATACAACACTTGCTACATGACTAATGTTCACCTGTAGTTGAAAAAGATTGTTTATATAATAGAAACATTAACTGTGACCTGCTGTTGAGTTGCAGATATTATTGTACATGCAGAACTGTTAGTGTGCAAAAGCTACGTTCTGGCTAACCAGTTAGGAATTAGTTCTGTTAATGACCCTGTGAATCATGTATCAAAATGTTCATAAGGCTGAGTTCTGCAAAACTTTACATACTTTCTATCTTTCATTCCTTTCTAGTTCCCTACCTGTCTGAAAAAAAGTGTCTTCTATGCATCTTCACACCTTCTCTTACACATAACCAATTTCACATGCTTTTTTGACCCCTTTGTCAATTGGGAACCATTCTATTTCTCCATATTCTGTTCTGATTGTAATCTCCTCACCAAAGTACAGATTTCTCATTGAGATAGTCAGATACGTTCTCCCATGTCTTTAAGAGCCATCTGTAGCTTTTCCTGGTCTGTGCAGTGAAATGTTTTGCTATTGTCCATAAAGCCCATGCTTATTTTCTTCTGGAATTCTTTGAAATTATTGCTTCATGTTACCCTGTATACTTGACTGTGTCGGCCTCATGTTTAAATTGAAGGCAGGTTTTGGGGCCAAATTATGGACTTTTATATGACCCATGGATAAGTCCAAGGTAAAACTTAGGTTCAGGTAACAAAGGATGTAAATGATGAAGCAAAGGAAAACGATGCCAAAGAATTTAGAAAATTCTGGCAAGCATAACTGTTTGTGCTCACCCTAAAGGCTGGGTGGATGAGAGAGCAGCGGAGCACTTTTAGGTGCTTCCAGGACAGACTAAGCGCTTGCTTTTTGCTGTTCTACTTAGAGAATGGGATGGTACAGTACTTATATGCGTATGTACTTATATACATATACTTTATGTACATTGACCCAAGGATAAGTCAACTCAGTTTTTTAGAGTCAATTGTTTGACTAAAATTTCTAAAACAAGTATAACACTATCTAAAACAAACTGGAGAAAAGACAACTTCACAAAGACAATGCATCATGTGCAGGGAATCTGAATGTAGAGCTGGGAACCAATCTTGAGTTTCTGACGTTCTTAACTATCATTGACACCTAATCTGTCTTCCCCCCCCCCAAAAAAAAAAAACACCAGTGCCTCTCCCTTTAAGTTAAAGTATAGCCAGTTAAAATAGACCATACAATTTTAAAGTTCATATTGAACTTAGTTTTAGAAGCTTTTTTTAAAAAAACAAACAAACATCCGTGTGTTTACTCAAATGCAGCTAGCTGTTTTGGAAAGTAAACAGGGTAACCATTTATCTTTGGCCATCTCTTATTGTCAGAACACTGTAGAGTCACTGAACGTTTCTTCTTGGTATCTGGAGAGAAATCTGTCATCTTGTTATTTAGAAATGTTAAGGCTATAATTTTTTGGTGATTCGAGAAGAATGTGATTTTTTTTTTCTGGTGTCCTGTGTGTGTTGCACTGTTGTTGTTGTTATTTTTATTATGTTGCTGCACTGTTGTTACTGGATTAGAATAAGAATCTGAACAATCATCGTGAAGAAATTGATTGCAATACACTTACATCCTAGTATACTTTGACACTACTTTGCTATTCTGGAAACATCAAAGTACCCTCCATGCCCACTGAATTTCTTTATTTGAGACTGTGCTCTTGCATATTTTCTGCTAAGAACAGTTCAGGATTTCCATACCCACATCATATTGTATTTATTGCTTCCTTGACCTTCACGACACGTTGGTAATCCACCTATCATGTGATGTTTCCTGATGTTATTGTTGCTGTGTGCCTTCAAGTTGTTTCAGACTTATGGAAATCCTAAGGCGATCCTATCACAGGGATTTTCTGGCAAGATTTTTTTCAGAGGGGGCTTGTCTTTGCCTCCTGCTGAGGCTGAGAGGGTGTGAATTGCCCTAGGTCACCCAGTGGGTTAGAAGAAATAAAATGAGGCCTGATTTCATCCACAGCAGTTCTGTCTGTCACTGCAGTCTTAAACCTGTTTGCTCAGAAGTACATTCCATTGATTTCAGTGAGATTTAGATCTAAATCAGACATGCCTTGTAAAGTGCTTGAGTTACTGCTCAGAAATCATTCACAACTAATGCCTTCTCAACAACCTTTCACAAAGAATTTCAGAGGAAAGGAAAAGCAATGACCATTGTTTTAGCCCTTCTGTCGGTAGGAGTCTCCTGTTAACAGAGATTTGCTCATGAGACTTTTGAATCCAGGGTTAGATTAGTGTGGAAGCCAGAGATTGGTGTTTAGGGACTAGTACAGGGTTCCTTAGCTGGGGTTCCTGATTGGATTTAAAAACAAGTGAGATGTAGGAATTTTTGTACAGGGGTTCCCAGTGACCTGAAAATTATTTCAGGAGATCCGCAAGGGTAAAAAAGTTGAGAAAGGCAAGACTAATGTATAAATCAGAATAACTCTAAGTGTTACATGAGTTTCCAGTATATCTGTAAAAGGTGTAGCTTGTACTTTTTCAGATCAGTGTACTAGTCAGACTACAAAAGAAGTCTTTCTTTTAAAGCGATCCAAGTTAGTCTTATAATTGCAACTATGATTTGTTTCTTTCTTCTAACAGACTGAGTTAGTTGACGATTGGAACAAGAATAGGTAATACAAATGCTTGTGCATGTAGAAGCTGTCAAAATTGCAAAGCAGAAATTTATAGGTACTAGTTTTGGAATAGTTTACATTAGATGTATGATGGCAGTCATTGGTTATGTCTAGTTTGCATGTCACATTTTGTATGTCGAGATGAAATGGCTTAGTTTTAGGTTTCTCAGATATTGGCAATGTTATATTTACATTTTTGGAACTTTGAGACAGAAGTCTGATCTATGAGAGCCATCTAAACTGAAAGCTGGTGGCTTCAGAAGTTGAGCATTTATCTTCCTGCAAGTTTTAGCCATTAACTGAAAGAGTATACAAATATTATTTGTATAATAATAGATACTAGAGTATTCAGATCTTAGTGATGTTTGTATTTTTTGTTGGTGTAGTGATTTGCATGTATAGTATACAAATGTTTCACTGAAAATAATTTTTCTGTTGAACTGTTTTGGTCAGTAATATCAAACTGGTGTATCTTCAGGAAAATCAACTAAAATATAGGAAGATGGACTATAGAAATCAATATATTATGGAGAAATTTGTTGGACAATATGCCAGGGTAGAAGGACAGTTCTTTTTGTTGTACTTATGATGCTCTAGATCAGTGGTCCCTAAACTGTGTTGTTTAAGGAATGTTGGACTTTAGCTCCCAAAATCCCAGATTATTGGCCAACATGGCTGAGGCTTCTGGGAGCTGAAGTCCAAAATCTCTTAAAGGGCACAGTTTGGGGGACCACTGCTCTAGTGAGTGGATAAAACAAATGGAGCTTTAATTTGAAAGCCCTTCTGATGGTTTCCAGCAAGTACATTGGAATAGAGAAGTGGAATTTTTTGTTCAGAAGCTTTTCAAGCACTACTTTATATTACCCATCTCTGCTTTTTCCTTTAATGTTTTTCCCAGTTGGTTAGTTCGGCGTTTTAAAATATTCTATACAGTCAGCCCTCTGTATCCATGCATTTTTATCCACAGATTCAAGCATCCATGGTTGGAAATATTCAAAAATACACATAAATTCCAAAAAGCAAACCTTGATCTTGCTGTTATGTATAAGGGACACCATTTTACTGTGCCCTTGTATTTAATGGGACTTGAGCATCCATGGATTTTGGTATCCACACATGGTCCTGGAACTAAACCCCAGTGGATACCAGTGTAATTATCCATTACAAACTTTGTTTAGAAACAGGTTTTCCAGAAAGATAACATGGGCCCGAAGCAAATGGGCCAAATAAAGTGGCTTTTGGCCTCTCTGAGGGCAGGGCATTCAGATGTTGCATGCCCTGGAGCAGCCAGAAACTGCTTTGAGGCTGCCTAAGGTAACCTTGGGCTGTCAGAAAAAAGAGCAGGGAAAGCCCGCCCTTTGCCAGAGGCCTATTCTGGATTGCAGCAGTGGCCTGCTTTCAGAGCAGGCTGTGGGGTCGCTGTGGTCCCACACTGATTGGGGGCTGATTTTGGCTGAAGCAGCCAGAGGCTGCTCCAAGCTGTCGGTCTGCTTCACCCCCTAGTCCAGGGGTAGGCAACATTTTTGACTCGGGGGCCGGGTTGCTGTCCCTCAGACAACTGGGGGGCCAAAGCCAAAAAATAAATAATTAAAAAAATTATATAAATAAATAAACCAGGACAAATGTAGGGCAAAATTTTCAAATGGAGGACACTTTTTTTTTAAAAAAACGGAAGACACACGAAAAAATTTGCTAATTTTTACAAAAATGTTAATATAAATGCATGTTTCTGAGGCTTCTATAGACAATTGCCCCCCTTGCCCTCGCGTGAGAGGCCAAAGGCCCCGGTGGCAATCGGCGGCAGGACTGGGCTGGGGCTAGTCCCAAGGCCTCGCTGGGCCGCATCCGGCCTGTGGGCCGCAGATTGCCTACCCCTGCCCTAGTCATTCTTTAAATAAATGGCCTGGTTTGTTGTGGCCATGATATATGAATAAATTGATAAAAGAAAAAGCACCACTTCACAGTTGTTGTTGTTGGAAGGCTAGCTCTTTACTAGGTGTTTTATTTATTAATTTATTTGATTTCAACCATACTATAAATTTTAAACCTCCAATTTCATAATAGAAATGTGTTCTGTCATCAGAAGAATCTGTTTGAAATTTTTCACCAGGAACATTGAGTTTTCCAGATATCTTTACCTTAGACCGAAGGAATATCAAGTTAACTGTTTTGTCAATTGTATTCTTAGATTGTCTGTGATTACGCTATTAATCGCAACATATTCTGAGGTAAAAGTTTCAGTGCTGTTAGTAAGTATAGGTCATCTTGTGGTTGAAGAAAAACATTTAAAGAAGGCAGCTTGCCTATATATGTTACAGGTAGCTTAATGAGTCCAGATTAGTCATAGTTATGATATGAATATTATGATTTTAGTGAATTTTTATGTTTTCTGTTGAGGTAGTGATTTTCAAACTCTGTCCTGGAGAATCCTGGGATTACTTAGAAGCTTAATTATGTCAAAAGGTAGAAAAGTATGGAAAGACAAATAGTCCCTAAATGTTCCCTGGTTTGCTTAATCCAGTTTTCCTGATGTTCTCAAAAACAGGACTCAGCATGTTTGGTCTATACCAAATGAAATAGTGAACTTTAAGACAAGTGCAAGAGAAAAGGGCCTCTCGGGAGGCAGGCCAATATGGTAGTTTTCCTGGAGGCAGAGTATTTTGAATCATAATGTTAGGGTACTTGTTTTGAGATTGATTGAACATAGCCGAAAAGCACAAAAAATTTTTCGTAACCCGAAAAAACCTTCGTAACCCGGAACAGTTTTTTTAAATGGATTTTTTCGTAACCCGGAAATTTCGTAAGGCGGCGCATTCGTATCCCGGGGTACCATGTGTATAAATGCAATCACCACATATTGAATCATGGATCTCTCTGTGCCTGTGTTATGCTCCAGGTCACAAATCACAGTATATTATGCATGTGCATTAATATGCCATTAACCAACAGCTTGTTTGTTGTGCTGGCAGTTGTTTTAGTGTGACACATGCTTCTATGTATGGTAGAAGCAAAAGCCATTTTCATATTATGGATGAAGAATGATATAACTTCGAGGCTGACAGTTCCCAGTTGCAAAGAAACAAAGATATCTCGATTATATTTAAATTACCAATGTGGAACATTTCTAATAGAGACTATATTTTGAATTGCGTAAGGGCTAAAATGAGTGGCGATCCTGTGGTCTACCAGGTGCTGTTGAACTGCGTGCCCACCTGCATGATACTGTCTTTTCTGCCGTATAAGACTCCTTTTTAACCCAGGAAAATCTTCTCAAAGTCAGGGGTCGTCTTATACGCTGGTGTTGTCTTATAGGTCAGGTGCTGAAACCTCCAAGCTGGACTGGAGAATCTGCGGTCGCTGCATATGGTGGGGGAGCTCAAAACGACCGCGGCTGCATCCCCACCATATGTGGCGACCGCTGTACAGTATGGTAGAAGAAAATCCACTCACTAGGATTTGTGGAAAAGAGTGACTTAATGCGGTCCTGATGACAGGTGAGGGGTGCCTCACTGGAAGGTGTAAGTGAAGGGTAGAGCAGCTGCAGGCGTCCAGGACGCTTGGGGTATGGTAAAAGAGCTGTGTTTGTGCTACCGCTCTGATAGTCTTGGAGACAGGGGGCTGGGCAGCAGGGAGAGCTGACCATCCAAGCAGGCTTGTATAAACAAATTTTCCTGCTAAGTACCTGAATGTCATAAGCATTGAAATTAAAATTACCATATTAAAATCAAATCTAATGTTTTTTAATTTCTATTTGGTGTGCATTGGGGTAGTCTTATGCGGTGAGTATATACCAAACTCATATTTTAACTGGAAAAGTGGGGGTCGTCTTATACACCCATCGTCTTATACGCCAGAAAAAATCGGTACTTTTCCATACCATTGAATGAGGATATTCTCAAAGAGAGCGGCATAAGAATCAAACTGTGATAAGTTTTTTAAACAAACAAACAAACAAACAAACCTCAAACCTTGAACAATGTCGTGTTCACTGTCCCAGGTGTGGGCCAGACTCAGATA